>NC_083538.1:8117923-8458828 GCF_018135715.1 Danaus plexippus
TAATTGCAGATTAGTATCATCAAACGAATATTATCAGTTATCGTTATAACCTCCCACTTATCAAAATAACATGTAAAGCTTTAACACATCCGAATACATGACAACATGGACGTGGGTTTACAAATCCTGAACTAAGCTAATGGATCGCAGGCACAAATCTAATTCATTATCTCTATGACCTACAATAGAATATTGTTTCTGTACAGCCCATTAAAATAATTGTTTGATATTTACCATCAGTCGACAATATTTACAAATTTAACATAATTTTTAACAGATTTTATTATCAATGGAAACTATATATTGCTAAAACAGACGTGCCTGCGTTATTGTCAAGAACAGACAATGATAATTATAAAAAAAAACATAATTTAATCTTTATGTATATCATTTTAATAGGTTCTAAGATTTGTTTAAAAATATATAATGAAATTTGAATAAATGTCTTTTTATGGTCATGTTGGATATATGGTATTGTGTGAGTAAAAGTGAGGACTTTCAAACTAATGGGATCGGTCACGGCTAGGAGTCTTGAATCGGCAAATCAAGATCGGAGATAGCTAAACTATCCGTGACCCACTTGAGCTTTCAGATGTTCGAAAGCTTTCATTTGAAAAACATATAAAACCTAAACATTATTTACCTTCATTAAATTCACCGTATACAAATAAAGCGAAATAATATTCAATTTAGCTGAACCTAGTTCTAAGGTATTTATTTAATAGCTTATTTATGATAATCACCTTTATATTTACTTCACCACCGACACGAGTGATCTATTAATGTACATTTAATAAATGTTCGTCCTGAAACTGTTTCTTAACAGTTAGGAACCCCTGGTTAAGTTCACAAGTGAACCTCGGGGTCAAGCGATAACCATCACTGGCTGGCGTCTTATCACATCTCATAAAATGAATCCACAACGGTATTGCCACCTGTGGGCTTCCGATTTCAACTCTCCCTAATTATTTTTGCATGCTCTTACAGTTACGTAATTATTTTTTAAGTTACATTTTAAATTTGTGCTCAGTTTTCATCAATCGCTTTTATTGCATAATTCATTTGACACAATGATTGATTACATAAATTATCTATTATTTATTAAAAAATTATCTGCATAAAACCATTGTAACCACACTTGTGACATAAATATAAATCAAACACAAAAAGCCGGGTGATGTCATTAGCTAGATCAATGGATCAGACCCTAACACTACACATCGTCAGATACCTTAATCTATGGGATCCACTATTCAACCATAAAAAACAATATCATGTCGACTCGCCCTACACGGCCCTTAATTACAAACCAGTTATAACATACCATCCGAAATCAGACTTTAAAGCATTGTTATAGAGTGTCGAATCACTTGCTAAGTCTGTTACAATATTAAGCTTTCTAAAAAAACATGATAGGGCCAGTGATGGAATGTGGAACACGCGTGAGACGATACTAAATTTTAAATTTATAATAACGTACAGCCAGCGGCCGTACAAGCTAATGTGTCAATGCTGGAACTCAAACTCAACACAAGCTCGACACAGACTCAGTCTAGACTAAGCTGTGGACCGTTTCAGGTCGATGTTAATGTGACGGTTTTGATATTACGACTCTAATCTATTTACTATAACAACGACTAGAAACAAATAGACGTGCCATCACATAATACATACGTAAAATATGTGCAGAGATAATTTACTATTATAATACTTGCTACCACCATTACAACAATCTGGTAATAAATAACTAAGTCATAAAAAATTTAATCGACGCAGCTACTCTACACAGTTCGTGTCAGTTGTGAATAAAATATGCCGCGAATAATTTGAAACAGGAAATCGTTAGGTATAATTTGATTTCTAATACTATAGATATATTAAAAATTACATAGATATACATCTAAACAGTTTTTATATGGCTTTTTATATCTGTTACCGATATTCGCTCATTAAAAAGAAATGTTATCTGTATTTGACCTCTTTTTTTGTTGCTCATTAATTCTCTAAATGTTAATATCTGTGTAGTTAAGGCTGTAAAACTGAGTTATCAAGCCAGATTCGAATCCCTACTGGAGCTATTCAATTATAACTCAGATCCCATTATACATATTATCCACAAACAAAAATTTCGTATGTCTTTAAGTAAGAAATATAGTAATACTGATGATACAGTCATATATTGACTTTACATAGTACATAGTTCTAAAAGGGAATAACTATACCTCAATATTATTCAACTCTACCTATAATCTCTGTGATTGTATAACACAATTCAAGGATTTGAACATCCTATTTTATTCTTGCCAATCTATATATAAGGGTGACGTCATAATTACGATTAGTTTTTAATAGAAAAGGAATTAATATTATACGTATTATTTATATTCACTAATAACATATTAAATCAACAGACGATAATCATAAATTAGACGAAATGTTAATTACGCCAGCGATATTTAGGTATAAAGTGCAATGACCTTGTATATATTAGGATTTCAATATATGATTTTTATTATATAAGTTTCTTTTAATATATTATGACGTACTTTTGTGATTTTATTGATTAATTTTTTTTAAGCAAAAAACAACACAATAGATTGATGAACACAATGATTTTTGAATAAAAAACAGATTTTTATTTACATAAAATTGTAAATTAAATTAAATTAAATATAGTATCTGTTATATATTATTATTGCGACGATTTAAATGTATTTCGCATTAAAATTATTCTAAATACAAACAACGTTTGTTTGAAGAGCGACCTCCCGTTGCGAGAGGACTTATTAGTTCAACGATCGGTGATAATTATCACGTATATGTCATTTGGACTACTTTATAGATTTTATCTAATATTGAATAACTTCATCGAGAAAAATTTATATGTTTTTATATGAGAGTTAGAGATTCTATGACTTCTTGTCTATGTATGTACTGCATTTCTACATTTTATAGTCGGCGTGTGCATTCATTTTAAACGTATCCTCAGCCTTTTTAAGATTTTTAATCATAAGCAGCGTTTGAAACTTTGTGTTTTCATATAGAGGGCAACATTGAAATTTGGAGGATAGCAAAATATAATTGCTTTCTGAAAATAGTTCTTATGTCATTCGCAATAAGGAAATCCTGTACTAACATTATAAATCCAATTCCATTAACCACTAATATTTTCTATGAATTTTAATGACTTACTTAACGAAAATCACTTTAAAATCATAAAAGCCAAGCAAATCCGTATTAAACTGCTAGTTTGAATCTCCGTGCGATTTATTTTGATAGTGCCATTACGCACCTCACTGACGAGGGCCAGGGCTGGCTGTGTTCTGTTTAATATTATAACATATATAAAAATATTTTTATATTTTATCTAATGGTGTATTTTATATTCAGTCAAATTAAGCTTATATCTGATGTGTGCTGGAAAAAGAGGTAAGGTTTTGTTTAATGTAGGCTGTACGTAAGTATTGAACGTCAGTTCCCTGTACTGCAAGCGGCAGCCCTGACAGTATAACTGTTCGCTCGTAAACATTCTGATGCCACTAAAACTTAAAACTTGATAACACTCACAATATTAATGTAACTTTTTATTATAATAATGGCTGGCTTCGTAGTTATGAACGTGTATCGCTTTATCTGAACACTTTGTGTTGATCTGTACGAAGCTTTGATAGAATCACCGAAACTAACAGATTTGTCGGAGTTTTATGTAAAAATTTACTTTGACGTAGAGAAAACAGACTTTTTGCTACCTTTAAGCCACGATTGTTTCTGGAAATCTTAAATGATCCTATGTAATAAATAACATTTAAGCTAAAACGGTTTATATTCGGACTGCTAATGTTGAAGCGAAGTTCAATATTTTTTCCTATCGATGAGAGGTCTGAAGTCACTGCTGTATGGAAAAACCAGTCTGCTTCAATCAACCGTCCCCCGTTGCGATGTCTCGCTTCAACATCTTTTTCTTTGCTCTTCATCCATTTAAGAACCCTCATGTATATTAATGTCCAAAGCACGTCTATTAACAGTCTACTATAGACGTTGTCATTTTTTTGTCTAATTGCCTTTTTATTGACAAGTTTTTTTTTGCTGACCCGACCACAGTTTATATAATATTTCATTGATAATTCATCATTAATAGATGAACAAAACAAACTAACGACATTGTATAGTAATAAATGATGTTAAAACTTACAACATTATAACTAATGCGTATTGACAGCGAGAAACGAATGTCTTTATCTTTTTTTAGGTTATTTAAGAGGGCGTTGATCCCGTTTCATCCTTTTAATTTTTAATTCATCGGATACATATTTGCATGCTATCAACACGATCTGAGGGTAGGGCGAGATTTAGTGAAGTATTTGTCGATGAAAGGCTAAAGGATAACGACCCTATAGATATCGATCGTGGAATCCGCGGAATTAAAAACATTCAAATGTCCATGAAACTTAAAAAAAAAACTCCGGCAATCACATTTATAATTCGCCAGATATGGTATCCGTGTTAACGGTAAAATTTTAATTATTCGTTTCATATGAATCGTTAGATTTTAATAAAACGATAGTTACCCATAAAACGAGATGCTTGTTGAAAAACCGTTATTTATGTGTAGATCTGCTTGATGGCTAAAGGAGTTTCTAATATCCTTAAGAGAATTATTGCATACAGATTCACGCATGTTTTTAATATCGATACTCTATGTTTTTTATAATCTGTGTGATTGTATGTCGGCTCGGATCGTGATGTCTACAATATAATAGCTGTTAAAGTTTCTGTAGATGGTCCATTGAATCACGTTATTTGCTCTTAAATTTGATTACATCCATTTCACGACTCCAGCGATGCGTGTAGTAAAGCTCTCATGGGCATTAGATTACATAGAAATTAAGCTTTTGCCCGTATTTATTTATATGTTGTATATAAAATAAATAAATACACACAGACGCAGCGACTTCGAGGACTGACAGTATCGTAATGCGATAGCCCTTGTACATAACTAACCGGGCTCTGTGCTATGATAAACACGGCTAACGTTATCGACACGATACCGAATAACGTGAGTTATGCGTCCGATGTATTTAGTATGCGAAATTATTCCAACTTACCCAACAACTTTGATAACACGTAACATGTATCAATATAATATATTTATATGTAACTCTAAAAATCATCAAAGAAAGCCTGCATCATCTTTTGAATGACCATTAAGCTGAGTAGTTCAGCCGCACCTGGAAGCTAGGTCTGAAGGGGCAGCACTTACAGGGCTACCACATTCTCATTAAGGGAGCAAGCGGCAGTCCCGCATCCATCATTACAGCCGGCCGATGTGGACAGCCCTATAATTTTCTCTCCCGCATCATTTATCTATCTCTTTCACACGTACAACATATCAATAGGTCAAAACAGGACGGACTATAATAAGCTGTCTCAGAAATGTTACACAGATCTCAAATTATGTTAGTGTTTGGTTGAAATTAAGCACATCATTCGTTATTGTGAATAATTGGTACGAAAGTAACTTGTTTATTTTTAATTCTAGAATTAATGTCATAAAAATAAATATGTTTTTTAAAACTTGGTTCGTATTGAAAGCGTCTGAAAACTGGGGTTAAAATGTGTGCTGTCTTTAACCAAGGCGCTAACTTCAAACAGAATAAAAGCATCAAGTCATAGGTTTATAACAGCTAACCACTGTTTATATTCATTTATCCGACGATAACTGAACGCTCTTGATAACGTAATTCTAGCTGCACCTTATCTGAAGTTAAAATAATCGATTTGTGCTCTCATCGATACCGATTCGATACATAATAGTCGGCATCGTAATCGAACAGGTGTTAATTTCACACTTAACTAGTTTGAAAAACGCCTAGCGGAACCTAAGTATAGGATGAAGCTAGAAACTAGACGAGACCGGTATATTGTGATGTGCAAAAATATATAAAAATTATAAACATAAAAAAAAACAAGGAACATATCTTAATATTTCACGGTATATACGAATAACAATTAGCAAGATATAAAATGTGAGCGGTTAAAATGAAATTGAGTGTAAAAGTCGTTTTTCACGGGACTCGATAGCTTTTAAATATATTAAATGTATATTATAAAAATTTAAAGCCGATCAAGCACGGCTGTCGGCTGAATGGTTATATCGTTTCATACTTAAGGAATCCAGCCAATGACCTTATCATTTACCTCGATTGAATGAATATAGCCAGCCTAGTTTACGATAAAAATATATATTATAAACCAAACGAGACAATATCAACCTACAATACATTTAAATAGAGTTCATATAAGAACGCGTATAGAAACAGGTATGTTAATTAAAGAATAATATTAATTTCGTGTCAGAATATTTTGCAGTAAAAGTTTTTTTTAATATAATCTATAGTGTACATGCCTTTACATTCCTGTTTTAGTCATATCATCAGAAATACTCATTGCTCTTTATTTCTAATATAAACGTTACTTAAAGTAACGAATTAGTTTAAAAAATAATAATAAATACAGAAATAGATTATAGAAAGCGAAAGCTTGGGGCGATCAATTAATAATTCGAAAAAAAAAAACAATAAAAAGTGCTGCATACGACTAGTTAACAAAACTAGAACGACTTTTAAAAGATGGCGGCCACTTTCCCGCCACCGAGAGACGCTGACAACATTGGACATGGATTGCCACGTGCGAACTCGAGTAAATGACATCTCGGCTTACCCACAGGGCTGACACTATGACGACATTCTTAAAACATATTTAAAATTACAATCACTATTTACATATTCCAGATAAAGATCGGTTATATATGGGTAGCATACTGACTAACCGGCCATAAACATCACTATTATAGTGCCGGCTCGGACTAATTAAAATATAGATTGTATTATTAAAATGCAATTAAACGTCCATCTATACTGGCAACCCTCAAAGGCGAACTCAACTGTGGGAATGCATCGGGTAATGCAATCTTTTTGCTGGCAACATTAGCCGTCTACCTTTAAATGTACCGGACATGCGAAGGTATAACTCGACCGAGTACCTTCGCGAGATGGGTGTACAAGAGTAAAAGAAGTCCCGATACGCGCACGTTGATACCACGAGACTTGAAATTAAATAACATTCCTTTAATCATTGTCCATTACAAGCTTTAGCGTTAATGTACTATATAATGTTAATAATGTCTGATATTTTACGATATTAATAAAGTGTTTGCTTTATTCTTTGTTTTATCAGATGTATTCGTTAATGTGACCCATCGCTTTTTATATTTATAATATTGTTAAAGCGAAAGTTTATGTGTCAGAGTGTATTTGTACGTCAATCATGGCTCGCTGTATCGATTTCATTGAAATAGGCTTTATGCGAATTAAGGCTGTGTTCTTTTTTTTTGCTATCCATATAATACATTATTTCCAAATTCCTTTGATTGACGCGTTAGTGAAAACCAAGAAATATATATCTTTAATTAGGTATATGTATATACATCACGACATTATTATTGGATAAAAATAAAACAATTTTAAAATATTACATATATATAAGAGTGGCTCAACTCACGACACAGATTATTCGAAATTTATGTAATTGGATATTATTACAATTTTACATTCAGTTTATAAATTATGAGTTCAACATAACTATAGCAGAAAAGTTAAATAGGAACAGATTGTTCAAAATGAAAATTGTTGTTAGTCGCGGATAAATTTACGAATGTACCACTGTATGCTTAGTCCAAGTTCGCATGGAGTGTTTCACGTTTTACATCCAATAAACTACATTAATACATTAAATGCGAAGATTTACGATTGAAAAACTTTTAACACTCCGTATATAGTGTAACGATGCCAACTTAGAGTAAGCATACTGTAGATATTTCTCAATAAATATGCTTTCACTACGGAAAACTTAAGTTTAAGTGGATGTGAAAAAAAAATTGTATTGATTTACAGTTCAGATAGAATATTTAGGATTATTTCAAAAGAAAGGTTAATAATAAAAAAGATAATATGTAAATAAAAATTCCGAAAACCTGTGAAAAAGTGCTGAATAAGTATTCAAAATCTAAAAAACAATGTACAAATATATAAATACATATACATATAAATATAAATACATTTAAATATAGAAAAATATGCGCTTTTATGTTCCCCTTCATTGATTGTTTTGTTTTTTTAGAAAAATGTTAATAAACTTAGTTTTTCTTATACAAAGCTGGACAGACAGGGCTTAAGACAGTTTACGTCAGGCTGGAGATCAAATTGAGACATTTACTTCACATGACATCAGGTATTTACTATAAAAGACATTACGGTGGATGCAAAAAATACTATTCAAGCTATAAAATTAAGGCTTTATAGGACGCGGTTAAAAACATACGGGATGTTTTCACTATCGACGTTCTAAACTTTCAAATGATCTTTATACTGTTTACTTTGGAATTTATACTATTAACAAATATTCGTTAAGCTTCACCCTTAACTATTTTCCAATAATATTACTTCAAGATAATATAGAAAAAAACTAGATGAAATAAATATAGATAGAGATAAAACATTTAAATGTGTTTAATAAAACCTTCATGACACGTAAAGCATTTGGACTTCCATTACTTTAGGAGCAAACTCTTAGTATGAATTCACCTCGTCAAAACTAATAACTTACAGTTTTAGCGTTTGAAAACAGAATTCTGAGTCAATGCAATTATAGGCTTAGATTAATAAAAATGTAAAAATGCATATGACATTTTGTATTCCTTGAGATACGACATTGTCATTATAACCCGGCTAAACAGAATGAAATTATAATGCTTATACTATACACCTTCAAAATATATATTTTATACTGTGTCATATTGTAATATAATCCGTATGTTATTAAAAATCTAATTAGTAAACTAATATTAATTCATTCTTGGAACGAACTCCGAAAGCAACCCTAGTAGGTTCTTTTCAAATTTGGTTAGGTAGGGAGAGGAGCTTGGACAGTGGAGGTGAGCTTTTAGCGCGCGTTAGATAGGGGCCCCTAAACCTACACCTGGGTCCCAGTCCCAGGCACTGTTAAAGCTTCTCTCCCTGCAACGCGATGGACCCGACACCCGCACGGAGAGTTCATGGAATGCTGAGAAGTTTCCTCTTTGTCATACTTAGCCTTTCCAGCCTTGAATGCTAAGAGGTTTCGTCTCGTATTTACAAGTTATTGTCTCTTATACAAAAAATCTAATTCTTTAAATTCAATTAAATTTTGTTAGCAATTTAAAAAATCCTAATTAATTATATAAATAAGTAGATTATTACTGTACGTATTTGTTACTTAATTGTTAATGTCAGAACATTTTGTTAGAGATATCACTTACGAAGGATTAAATGCTAACAAAAAAAGCACTAAAGGAGATCGAGGTACGATTTATCTGAACACAGCTTATAGTAATTTAAAAATAATATATTATACGAGGGATTATACGGAATGTCAATTATTTTAACATGTTGAAGGTAAAGTAGGTTCAGTAATTCATTGATACATTGCAAATAAGAATATTAAATCATTTACTAACATAAGCTTCGATTACTATTATTTTGTTTATTATATATAATATGTAACCTTTATTGAATATAAGTTAAGCCATTCCAATCAATAAGTCGTATTCTTATATAAAAAAAAATCGAGCTATTATACTATAAACACACCATGATTCGTTTGGAAGTTGAGATTATACGAGACAATAATTTTAATTGTAACATAGCTTTAAATTGCAATTTCAACCTTCAAAGGAGGATATATATATATATATATTTACTCAAATAGTTAATCTATAATCATTACATTGATTTAATACTAAGATCAATCTTTGGCTACTAGCTTTTTTAATGCATCATTTCTTATCAATTCTTCTGTTTAACTAAGTCCTAAAGTTTGACAGCATGTTGAAAGAAATTCAAATAATAATATCTTTAATATTTGTAACCAAAAAACATAATTTTTTGATATTCATATGAAATACTAAAACTATTCACATCCGTTCACGTCAGCTAGTGGCCGCGTCAATAAAGAAATTAAAATAAAGTTTACACAAACAACAATTACATTATAATTCGTCGTGTAAACGCTTTATATTTTTTAAGACCAATTTACTGAATGCCGCACGTACTCTCATTAAACGAAGTTTACCATACTTTGAATTATTCAACTATAATTAATTTAGAAAAACCTCATGTTGATAGCTCGTTCAATAGTCCTTTGAACTTTTTGTTCGATCTTATAGCAATAACATTTTATTTCAATACATTTTTATGGTAAGTACTTATATACAACTAAAAATTTTAATCGAAAAAAATATTATACGATTCATATTCATTGTATTTTCGTTCATTAAAATATTTTAAATTTCCTTTTTTACATAGAATAATCAGTTGATTATTTGAAAAATATTTTTTTGTATTCGTTAGTCTCTGTGAATTTCAAATGTCCGAGCTCATAAATCTTTTGGCTTACATTACGAATTGCGTGTCTATAAACCATAAGAGTGCATGTCCTCGGGTGTTTACGACTATTTAAATAATCCTAGACCAATTTATTGAAGACCAATCACCTTCATTAAACTCTCAGACTGAATAATTCCACGCATCTCCCCAATCCATCTACAATACTGTCACGTAATTTAAATTGAGTTAGCTTAAGTTTGTTAATATATCATAATGGAATATCTGTTTGCTTATAATATTTATATATAAACATATAAGTTTTAATTACAACGTAAGCGAATTATCTTAAAACAGGTGAAATGAACTGGCAGCGCCAAGCGGTAACCATGGCAACGCTCGGAATTCAAAATGGCCGCATATCTTATCTGGTTATTGAAGACGTTGCCGCTAGAACCGCTACTGATGAGACTACTAATGCTGCTGCTGAATAATAAAAATGATTTCACGCAACTCTGACACTTGCTGTGTCGTGTTTGAGCTTAATATCGCCCGAGAAAATTACGCTGATATTTTATAACTTTTTTTGGTGGGACTTGATCGATTTCATTAAAGCAAAATTATTCAGGTTAACTTCTGTCATTTCAACAAATGATTTGTAAAGTTAATATTATATTATGATAAGTAAAATTAAAGAATATTCGTGATCAAATAATATTTGAATACAAGCAATAATTTATCGTTTACGATTTCTCATAAAAGTGATGTTTTAAAAATTATCGACTTCAATACTTAAACAAAACACTTCTTAAGTAACTCAAAACCAACGATATTTGATAAAACCATTAAAAAATAATAAAATTATACATTCTAGCAATCCTTTATATTTTTAAACATAGCGGTCGTATAATATATTAAATATTCTTTGATTAAGATTATAAATCTCAATAGTATCATTTAATAAGGCAAATGAAATAAACTACACATCCGGGAGGCGAGCACATATCATTAAACCCAGTAAATTACGATTCACCGTTCTCTAATCTCATTAAGATTACAATTCATAGTTTAAAACAAACTTATTCACTTGTATAACATCAGTTCCATTAAAGTTTAAACTGAACTCACCCGTTTTGGTTCACAATCGCTCCGTACTCCGGGCGGTGAGTTTTAAACTGTATCCCAAAACGGGACGGAATTGAAATGTATTTAAAGCGTAAATCCATTAATACCGATGTATTTATTTTTAATTCCTACCCCCCATTATCCTGATTATGAGTCGACCAAATCAGAACTATCCAGATACAGAAACCGTCAGCATTACCTGTCTAACCATATGCTGCCTACAATGTGCATTACCACTCCATATCGGGACTCCCAGATCGCATTGATACTAACTCATAGTTGTGCCAGCGAGGCTTAGAAAAAATACATTTATTAGATAAGCAATAATTAGAATAGTACTTACTATGAAATTACATCGTCATACCAGCTTACGTAACATCCGCTGCTTTATGGACGATCAACATTTAATCTGTCCGTTTTAAAGTTTAAGCCAGGAACTTGTATTAAGGGTTCAGTTTTCATTTATTTCCTAAGCAATTAATCCTACCTCAAACCTCAATTACCATTCAAAATTATTACAAATTATTTTTTTTATTAAATTAATTAGACTGTAATAAAATTTTGTAAGATTTCAAATACACTTAATCCTTTTTTTTATCGAGGAAATCGTTTTTGTATATTAGTTAAGTAAAAAAATTATTTAGTATTATCAAATATATGAAAAAATAAACAAAAAATGTATACATTAATATAATGTAACATAAAACGAAGTGTATAATGACGCCAACCTAACTATTTTGAACGCACCGTACAATATTCACTGTAATATTATAAAATCCAAAATCTCATGCAAATATCTCGTAGCTCTTAAACCGTATCATTAGAATTGAAAATGAGAGATATTTATGTTTTGCAATATTAATACGAAAATTATACATTAATCTGTCAATGTCAGTGTTGCAATTAAACTTAAAGAGATTCCGTAATGGGTAGCTCTGGTGCGTTCTAGGAGTTTAAATAATATATAAAATAGAATATCAAAATCGACAGAGATATCGTTATATATGTTTAATATTAAAGATGTGTTTATCTAAAGACCTCCTTCTATAATACGCACATGTGAGAGTGAAGCTCATTATACCGCCGCGAGCTAAGAGCAGTTGGCACGGCGTCCACTGTTTAATTTTCAATTTAGATCGCAATTTGCGATGCGAGCACCAAAACTCGGTTTGCGGATAGATTTATACCCACTTATGACTATGTGCCCCATATGGAATATATTAAAAGGAATTAACTCGGGTAACTTACGAGCTGGCGCACTGATAAGTTTTAATGGAAATTGGGAGATTTTTTTCAGCAGATTCGCAGGGAGGGGCCGAGATAAAAGGGATTGATCTGTCTCAGTGAGTAATTGTTGGACGCTGCGTGTAGTTTTATCGTAATTAAACTCTTCGAACGCGCAGTCCTTAATACTCTTTTAAGAATTTACAATATAATCTTTGTTTCATAATAATTTTGTGGTACGACTGTTTCATAATAATCGGTATTACTTGATGCTATTTTGGTAAGCTCTTTTTTTAGTAAAAAATATATATGTAATACATTTTGAAGATAGAAACGATATAGACTTTTGAACGGCAGACTTGTACATGGCGATATTCTAGCAAGTCGTCACTAATGCAACATTCGTTCAGAAATACGAGTTATTTGCAAATTTATAACCTAGATAATAAAGTCGTCAGCTCTAACAATATCTTTCTCGGTGCAGTCAACTTTGACATTTCATTGCACTGGCATTCTCAACAGAGCACAACCATAATTTAATCAAAAATCTTAAATAGTCAGTAGTCAGTAGTCACTCCATAAGGTTCTACGTTCTAACAAATAACGTTGTTTGTAGATATGGGTATACAAGTATAAATAATGTGCAGCACGATCTTTCAAATGTATCATATAAATTTGTTTCACCTTAAGCATGGAATCTTTAATAGCACGGAATTTTAAATTTATAATTCCCACTCATTGAAGTCATTGTTTACAATGTAACGAAAAGCAAAAAGTTTGCAACAACGTATCGCAGAGATGAGATTGAAAATAAAAGAAAGGGAATTGCATACGAATGGGTGTGAATATTATTTTTTTATAACTATCATACAAACGAAATCTTAACATTTCAAATTCACTGGTTTTATAGTAATGTTATTTATTGTAATTACCTTTAGAATACAGCTGCCGACGGCTTCATTCTCTGGAACCGTCACGTTGTAGAAGGACTGATCGAAGATCGGCTCATTGTCGTTTACATCTAGCACTGTCACTAACAAGGTCGCGGTGGACGACAAAGGAGGATTGCCGCGATCACTCGCCACTACCGTTAACTTAGGCATCGGATTTGTTTCACAATCAACGCGAACACGTGTCGTTACCAGACCAGAACGCTCATCAATAGAAAACCAATCGGATTGCGGTGATGGGAGTATGGAATACCTTATTTCGGAATTCTCTCCTTCATCAGCATCGAAAGCGGACACCTGCAGCACAGGAGTGCCGGGCGCTGCTGCTTCTGGGACATTTGCTTTATACTCGCTCTCAAGGAAAGTTGGGGGATTATCATTTATATCCGTCACCAAGAGAGTTATGATACGAGACGCGTGTAGCGGAGGCGAACCTTTGTCAGTGGCTACCACGTTTAAAGTGTAAGCGGACTGAGATTCTCTATCGAGAGGCAAAGCTACCACAACTAAATAAATTATATTATCATGCGTCCGTAAATCGAAGTGTCCGTCGCCACCGTTCAAAGTAACATTGACATTAGCGTATTCGGTTTTAGAATCCGGATCGTGAACAGATATTCTTGCTACGAACTCGTCCAGCTGAGCGGACTCTGATATCTTAGGTGTGGCGTCGTCACTTAAGAAGATAACATCTATTGTGGGCTGATTATCATTAACGTCGGTGACACGTATTGACACGAACGCAGTGGTCTCTAGAGGCTGAGCACCCTTATCTCTAGCGACGACGACTAACTCGTGAAGTTCTTTGGTCTCGAAATCTAAGAGTTTATTTACAATAATTTCACCTGTATCTGGATTTATTTTGAACATATTGTCTCTATCACTTTGTCTCCTATTTATTGAGTATTCTATCACACCGTTTTCACCTTCGTCTGAGTCTATCGCAAACACTTTCAGTACTGTGGTACCGACTGTTGCGTTTTCTGGTATCATCGCTGAATATGCACTTTCAGCGAACACAGGAGGATTATCATTTACATCTAAAATTGTTATATTTACAGTCATCGTCCCTCTAAGAGGTGGAGTGCCTCCATCTAGAGCTTCTATCACTAACTCATAGTGGTCTGTCGTTTCTCTGTCAAGAAAACCATTAATTTGGAGATCCAAATATAAGACGCCATCCCTCTCTCTGTGTGAAGACAGTTTGAACGCATTATCGGTATTTCCGGATACAATATTGTATCTCTGCGTATTGAACACTCCTAAATCCTGGTCTTTGGCTGGATTTAACTTCCTCTTTACATCCCTAGGAGTATTCTCCGAAAATTCCACGTTCATAACCGATGTGGGGAACGTGGGTGAGTTATCATTTTCATCGGACACTCGTACAACAACACGGATGTTATCACCGCTAGCCGGTATCGCGACGAGAGCGTAATGGTCTCTGTTCTCTCTGTCTAAGGGCACTCTAGTCCTTATTTCTCCCGTGTGGGCATCAATCTTGAGGTCATCATTGACGGCGCTGCCCAGTACAGGGACTATCGTGTACGGTGGGGCGGCGTCCGGAAGCTCGTCTCCGAGGTGACCGACGAAGGTCCCGGCGCGAGCGTTTTCCCTCACACTAAACTCTCGGACGTGCTCTGCCGCCGCCGCAGCGATCAGAATACATATTATAGCGCGCCACATCGCGCGTTAGTGTTATTCACCGTTCACACATCGTCACTAACACCTGGAAACGATAACAATAATATTAAATATTTAACATAACCAAAAACCACGCATATTTTATTGCTATATCATAATTTTGCATTCAATTTTAACCAATTATGATTATTTAATAATTTCACTGGCTGGCATATTACGCAAATTTTAATGAAGAAGGTAAAAGTATATTTTCTCATAGATTAACTTTCTCTACAATTACAGAGTGCGTGTTACTGGTACTGATAATTGTTGGTCCGTAAACAAAGCGTGCGTAGCATTTGGTCATTCATAACTTACAACCGATAATATAATATACAAATAACGACACATGAGATATATTTAATGTAATATATATGAATAATAGGAAAAAAAATTATTATTACTAAATATTCATTCTAAATTAATACAACAACGGAAATGCACTGAAATTTATTCATTTTTCCTATTTTATTTTACATCGTTATGATGTTAATACTATTTATTTATTAACGTTTAAAACCGGATTTCAAATGAAATGATTACATGTGATACACAAATATTAAAAAAATGCTAACATTTTACATAATCTGTAGAGAATTTTATTCGGCAGATTAATATCGAACGATAAGGCTGTGTAAGTTTGTGTTGTATAAGTTGAACCGAGTCGTTTATTCCACATAATAAAATTATGATTTTATTGAGAGACGCTGAAAACCGGCGAAGATTAAGCAAAAATTAATGGGTTTATATTAAAATGCATTTAAATATTCATGCTCAAATGTGTAGTAGCATTTTAAAAACTTTTTAACTGAGGTAATGCGGACGGCTACCAAATTATATAACTGTACTTATAACAGTATTTACATTAATGTGTTATATATTAAGACATATTTAGTACAAGCATGTGTTTCATATATTTCTTTATGAAACTAATTTACAATATATATTTTATGCGTACAGCACTACACAGCCTTCATAGTTTCCCAATAAGATAATATACTAACACAATTTGTTTAACATAGAAAATCAAGTCCATTAGACTATCCTAGTACAATAACGACACTTTTACACTTCTATCCTTTTATAAAATACTATACAAGGCGATAAAATATTTTATAACCATATAGGAAAGTATATTTTACAGAATTTAGTAGTCATTTTATTTATTATTATGGTAATACAAATATCGGAATGATAAATGCATTTCAGAAGGAAAAAAAGTTCTGTACTTAATAATGTAATAAAAACATGTCTTATTCGAGAGTACGAAGCCGCGGGCGTACATCTAGCACTATAATAAATTTTACGCGAACATCCATACAATGGAGTTTCTCGCCATACGTTTAAAGCAATATATGTTTTAATGGTCGTAACTTAATAAATTAGACTGTAGTATACAAAATAGGTTATTATTTAAATGGATCGGAACCGAAAATATCTCGCGTGCCGTAACGACTCACAAGAAGAATGTATCGCGCTAACTGCTTGATGATAGCCTTTTTGCTATTCCGAATGATTATAACTCTTCTGTTTGTTGCTTAATTTAACGAAGGGTTTTAAAATAGAAATATTTGAGGAACAGTTTTTATTTTATTTTTTATCATGTATATGTATATAACGTATGTACGTTATATGTTTTCAAAACGTCAAAACTTTTACGTTAAAATGATATTATAGTGTACTTACTGTTTCTCACTATTCAAATACAAGACAATATTTTAAATAAATTCTACCAAATAATAAAGACGTATCATCAACAGGACCTAGACGTAAAGGACTTCGTTTTAATAAAATATACATAAAAAATTTCGACCCTCGCGTTGACATCACGGTGTAGGTGTTAAGATTTTTTTAATTCTTGTATTCTAAACAAAATAAATCGTATTATATCGGGGTAAGTCAATTTATTGTACCCGTTGAAGGCATAAATTAAAATGTTCGTCCTAAATCGTTTTCTTGCGACGTATGTTTTGTGATATGCTTCTTCTAACACATTTGGGTCGTAATTAAAGATTAAACATATATATTACTAAGAAGTTGATCAAAATATATTAATTATCATATTTTATTTAATGAATACACTTAAGTTAACTTAAAAAACACTCTTTGATAGACAGTAATATATATCATTTATTTAAAAAAATTCTAGCGGATTTTTATTAACGAATAATATAATTGTGAGGTAAATTTCTTTTTCTGATAATTATTATTATTATTAATGTACCAAACTAAAATCGAATAAGTTTGTTCTGAGGTCTATTTTAAATATATATTTTAACACTATTTAAAACGATTTTACTAACACTACACTACACTACACTACACTACACCCAATGTTTTTAAAATTAAACCAAATATTTTATTTAACTTTTATCATTTATTCTATTATTATGTAATCTTATAAGTTTTAACGTATACATAAATTTTTTCAGTCTGTTTAATGTGTTTCTTCTAAATTTAATGCAACACGCGTTTATTGTTATTGTCATTGATTATTATAGCAAAGTTGGTTGTATACTTATAACACATAATGGCTTTAATTTCATTTTTACATAAAATATCCTTTTAAAGACTTAAAAGTATCGACGAAATCTTCTATTGGATTTATTATTTAGTATTCATTTCATATGTATAGAATGCATATTATATATTCTAATTTAAAATCAACAAAATTTATTCAGACATTATATAAAACGGTTATGTTATTTCTATTCGACTTTTCTAACAAATGAATTATAATAAACATTTAAATCATTTTAAAAGCTTAGCTTATTACAGACTTAAGACTCAAATACAATACAAATCTTGTGATTTATTTTCTTGAAGTACATCACTTCTATGAATGTAAGTTATGGTTTTTTGTGGCATAAATTTAATTAGCCATACCTCCATATCAAGCTTGAGCCATAACTCTCTTAATACTTCCTATACAGATAAGATAAATAGAATTGCGATTAGATCAGTCTAGAAAAAGTAGACCAGACTGAGAAAGCTGAGTAATTAAGTAACAGTTAAAGCTGAGTACAACCTGTTCCAGCTGAACTTGGAATTGAAAATGTTTCATGTATCATTATTAATATCACAAATGAATCGGGCATTTCTATGGTAGAAGCTTTTTTCTTTAATCATTACCAGTTTTCAATGAATTCATTTATATGATATAAATATAATTTTATTGCTATGTAACAAATGTTTGTGACAACGGATGTTGATTGACGGCTTTATACTGAGTTCTGTTTGAGTTTTTAAGTTTGTTGAGTTGATAGAGTCAGTATACTCGGTCTAGACTGAGCTCGTTTATTTCATACTCAAGTTAGTATAACCGAAGCGGTGTCGCTTTTATAAATATCTATTAAACAATTATCACATTTAAACAGCTAACTGATATACTTCTAAGTTGTTATTACAGCAAACAGCAAGCGTGTTGATCCAACACATCTATAGTAATAGAATTGTATAACCTACACAGAGGTAGCTAGAACGTTGCAATGCAGCATCAGAATCTCTAACACATCACGGCACAGAAACACAGCACTGCAATCCGACTTTTTATATATAAAACACATGAAGTCAAACACACGCGTCCAACCCCGTCCGCAGACCGCGAGCGACTGGCGCGCCCCCTGCCCCCGCTAACAGGTTACCGCATACCGTTTGAGCGCCAATTTCGAGGTTCCCGACTCGATCTGTCGATAATGTTATATACACTCTGTGCTCTCCTCAAGCTGGATTTATTATTTTCATTTATTAAAATATTTTTTTCTTTAATTGTCGTCACACATGCTATGGGGGATTTTTTTTATATTATTAGAAAGAATAAAGTTATTATATATATATATATATAAATATATTTATATATATTATAACTTTTACTAGTGGTTTTTATATTTATACAATTAAGAGGCGTCTACTATTTTTCCTGACACTATATTACCATATCACAAGCTGTTTTACTACAAGAATCAATATAGAGCTAATACATGTAACTTAGAGCCTTAACCTAAGTGAGTTTAACATAATAATACTCTTGTTTCTCTTCTGTATGGCGTGTTAAAGTTTACCTAAATTACCGAGTTGAAACAGTATTTATAATACATATAATTTCTACAAAATGCGAGCAAGAAAAGATGCCCATAGAAAAGACTTCAACGGGCTCGACTTTTAACCAACAAATGTAATATTTGAAACTACAATGAAAAACCTTACTTTTTAAGCAATAATTTAATATTTACTGTTAGACTGATATAATTTCTTAAATAATTACGTAAACAATTTTATAAAAAAATTCACTTACACTGCGAATGTAGATCCTATGTATGTCTTTGCTTCTGAATGTATGAAAATTCGCATAGTATGTTAAAGAAATTAGATTTTTTTATTTATATTACATTCTTAAGTTAGCAATCTTATAATATCATAGACTCCAGGTGTTACAACATCAAAGATACGTATTAAAATATTATTTTGGAAGGCTTTTAACAGTATGAAAAAAAAATACAAATAAAATATATTAAATATAAATTTTTATTAGCGATAAGGTTAAGTTATTTTACGAACAATTCATTAACAACTGAATATTTCAAAACAAATAAGCACCTTTATTATAACACAGTAAGGTACATTTCTGTAAATCATTACCCATAGGTTACTGAAGGAAAGTTTTATAAAACCATGGTACAGAAAAACACTTAAGAAAACAAAATAGATTTAGAATCTCAAAATACCGTTTTAAAAATTACATTAATAATTGAAAAACTTGAACGATAACCGCAATAAATAATAGACAAGATATCTATAAATAATAATTTGAATCCGAGTATCGAGGACCGAAGTCGAAGCCCAAAGTACTTGCACTAAGAACGTAAATGCAGCATGCTCAGCCGATGCGAGCGCTCTTCACTTTACCTTGGTTATGCAGCTGGGTGTAATGCGACATGCGATAGGCGACTAAAATAATTAGGTGTTATAAAAAACAAAAACATATATAATATTAAAAAAATTAATATGTAAAGTAACAGAACTCATATGAAATTAATTATTACTATAAAATTATTCATTAAATAATTAATTTAGTATGATATCATTAATAACCGCGCGTTTAATCTTATTTAAAAAACCTTAAGGCTGTATCGTTTAGAATTAATTACCGATTACCCGTCCCCGGTTATGTTGACACAGATTAGATCATAAATTATTAATTGTTTTATATTTCAGTATTATAGAATCGTAAAAAATTTCACTATTTGGCATCTACTGAAAAACTCAAATACTTAATGTTAGCCAAATATGTATTTATTTTTTAATTGAATTTACTATTTAAGTCCTAAACTTCAGTGATGTATTTAAAAAAATATATGCAGAGTAATCTGGTCAACGTACAACCAATACAAAAGGTTTTGAAATGCAAGTAGCCAAAGTTGAATTCCGACTACTTTATTTGAACAATACAAACTAGCACCCAAATAATTTAAACTAACACACGATTGAATAACCGAAACATAATGAAAACGTCCTTCTTAAATCAGTAGTGTTTTAAAATTTTCTTTTATTTACATTCATCTCGTTTTTCACATATTACGTATAGATATAATTACTTTAGATTAAGTGTATCAGTAAACTTGTCTCATTTATCTGCGAGGACACTCATTAATTATAGAATAGATTATAGCAACGTTTATAAATCATTCGTAACGATATCGTAAAAGTTCAAACATGTTCATGTTCTTAAGACGAAAAACATAAAAATCACATTAAACTTATTCAATGGCTTCTTCTTATTTTTTTGTTTATTTTGCATTGATTTCATTACTAATATATATATATTGTTAAGTCTCTGTTTTTAAAACAATGTATTTAAACAATGAAATATGTATTATTATTAAAATTAATCATAGTTAACAATGACATCTAGAACTTTCACGAGGATTCCTTAAAATAAAACTGATATTTTAGGATATACTGCGTGTTTTTTTTATTATTTCAAACAACATTCCTCCGACGTTTCGGTTACTTCGCAGCAACCGTGATCACGGGCAGACGAGATGACATTTTCATGAAAGAATTCGATAGTACATCCGAAAATATTAGTTTTATTTCTCACGGTTAATATTATTATACGAATGAAATTGTTACTGTCTTTTAGTAGCTGATATTTTAACCTCTGTCCGTTGCTATGACGCTGCTGAGAAGGTTCATCTCACACCGAAAATATTAATTCCTTGCTATCATATTCATTATTTTGATAACTGTATGAGATTGTATGGTTCTGGCTGTGAATGGTTTTAAAAAAATCATCTGATTTATTTTATTTTGTTACGATAAACTTTTCGATACACTATTAAAGGTGTCTTTAATGAGCAATTAATATGAAAAAGCACTTGGGAATACAGTTATTTTTGTCACACCAACAGATATTTAATTTATATATATTGATGTGTTGATCAGATACGAGAGTCGAAGATTCATTTGACTGTTCCGTGTGTTCTGTGTCAGACGTCTTGTATTAAACTTAAGAAGGTTTTATTCTATATCAGAGACAAGATGCTTTAAGCTTCTAGCTATTTTAATTACTCACATATTTTAAATTACTGAATACTAATCCTCATATTAAGGAATAGATTATTGATTTTGATGGAATGAACTGGCAACCATCAGCTGACGGATAGGTTCGCACTTTGTTACGTTCAGATTGAAGGCATTTCAGTTCCGTGAGGATGCGAAGTGTTCTGATCTTCTGAACTACATATATAGGTACATTATTCGCACTAAACTCAGAGGCAACACTAGAATATGATATATAATATTTTGGCGAAAACATATACAAAGCAAACTATGTTTTTCATATATTCATGCTATTTAATTTAATATTATTGCATAACCGAAAGTTCCGGTTACATTACAGGTACCGTAAAGACAGGGATGAGATTCGGCTCGCGTCAGTCAGTTTTAAATTTAGTAAAATAATAAAATTAATTAAGAACATTTAAATTTAAAGCTTATGTTATGAGAAAAACTCGGCTCTTAAATCTCGATTAATTTTAAGAACAATTTCCATAACACGATGGAAGTAATTTTAAATATATCAGTGACTTTTAAAACAAAAGATATCCAATATCTTATCTCGTAACCGAAAGCGATAAGAATTTGCGAAGTATACTTTATTACAGTATGGAGAGTGTACAACTTCGCTGATTTAAGTTACAATAAATTTGTCTTTACCAATTTATTTATAATATGCATTTAAATTCTTAAAAAGGCCAAAAGGGACTCTTGGGTACCTAATGTTTACCTGGCTTACAAAAGATCGGACTACAATATAAAAGAGGCCTTGATCTTGGGACCTTTGAAATATAGACGGGTATTATTTTATTATAGTTATTATATGGGTGCGTTAAATAACTTTTTTAATTGTGAATGAGGTTCTACATAAAACACTTTGTTGATTAAATGTAATGAAAAGCTGGTAATTGGTATATATAAAGCGTGTTTTATGTTAATTGGTAACCATTTTAAGTAAAACTATGATTTTCGTATATTTATAGAGTATTCAATTAGTTTACGACAAGCGTAAATCGTGATCAGAGTTAGACAAGGTGACAGTTTGTATTTATAAATTATAATAATGAGCAAAAAATAATTAATTAATGTTTTGTATTTATAACAAATACATTTTAAAAATTTAAAAAAAACACTTACAAGAATTCTTTTACGTATGAAATATATTAGCTATTATATAAAAATAAATCATTTAATAGCTGTACAGTTCGGAGCATTGGTTTTGACTTTAATTACACTTACTACTTAGATATTATTAATACCTTTGTAATAACTCCATCAAATAAATAAAAGTAGCTTTCACAACAGAGGAAGAAAATAAAATGTTTTTATTTAATTAATATCGATAAAATGAATGATATTATCGATACTAATCAATCACTACGACGTCAAATATGGAATTAAGGGTATGGCATTGAGGCAATAAGAGTTCAACCCCTTCAAGAGTTTGAACCCTTAAATATATATGGCGCAAGGACTGTCGAGAATCTCTAAAATACAGTCAACCCTGGATACAATTTAAACTAAAGTTATTTTTAAATAAAAACCATAGGGTATGAAACTTTTAAAGGATAATTTTCACTTTCTAGCACAATATCCCAACTAATTGCGGTCGAAAGACTTGACCTTAACAAAGTTATAAAGCTAGCAATACATCTTTAACTACATCTTGGTCTTTATGAGACGTAATATTTATGTGTAAATGAAATTCTCCAGCAGCTTAAATGGTTACTGGTCTACTTTAGAAATAATGATAGCAACATCTTCTTCATCCACACTGATTTTAAATCATATTAGTAATAAAAACATTACATAAAACCTTTTTGTTATTAAGGGAAGGAAGGAATTTTGGAGGTGGTAGACCCTAGCTGTGGTCAAGTTACTGCACCTGGAACATGGGCTGGCTCAACCGGGGAAGTACCCTCTCACAGAAGATCGGAGTGAAGTAGTCTTTAATGGATGCGTTTCGTCCGATGAGTGAGAGAGCCGGTTGCCTTTTCCCTTTTCCCACCCTTTCATATCCCTTCCCTTTTTCCTCCCTTTTCCCCTTTTCCATTCCCCTCTTCCCTAATCGAGGTTGGCAACACATCCGCAAATCTAAGTTGCGGATGTCCATGGGCGACGGTACTACCTCCATCAGGTAGGCCGTCTGCTCGGTTACCCCCTTTAGCATTAAAAAAATTTAGTCTAGGATAAGACAAAATAGATTAAAAATAATAAACAAATACTGTAATCTATCAAGTAGAACGAAAATGGTTATGAAATCCATGTAATTTAATGTACATGAATTTCATAAACATTTTTATATTCATCCATCTATTAAACTTTAATTTCGTGAAGTACTTTTATGAAACTTATTACGTCGCTTTAAATTTGTTCGCCAGTCTATTGCATGTCGCGTTACAGTCAGTATTAGAGTGGGTGTAAAATGAAAGGAACTTTGCAAAATAACCGTGCAGAAGCGCCGCGGTATATTGGTTTTGAAAAGTGAGTTAAATTATTATTGTAGGTTAATTTTGTTAACATGCGTCTATATATTTGGTAATCTTGTACAACACTGAAATTAAAATACAGACATGTTAAGATTATATCCTATTTATTTTAATCACCATTCCTATTTACTAATTATTAAGTTTAGGTCGGAAAATAGATTTTACGGAAATCATCGGTTTAATATTAACTAATACATATATACATGAGTTTGGTTTATTTAGATAAAATAACTTGTAATAATAAAATAAGATCATTATTGCATGAGAGAATATTATAATAATTTCTAGTAATTTGTAATCTCACGGTACAATGTTTTAGGCAAATGGCGGGAACCGAACACCGACATCACGATTCTAATGTAATGCTACAACACTGGAATCTTTTGGCGAATTTAGTGTTTACAATTAATTATTAGCTAATTTGTATCGAAACCTGACTTATATATTCGATTTTGAGATAATAATATAATTATCGAAACAGTAATATTAATGTAAATATTAATTATTCTACCGGAAATAAATTACTTATATATTGTTACGGTGAAAATCATGTTGAGAATGCTTACAAGGCAAGTCAAATAAACAACAACTGTAGGTTTTTAAATACGAATAAATTCTAGATGTTTTTGAGTTTTCAAACGTAATATAAATAATCTTAATAATAAATTCTATAGACAACATATATATACAAAAACATTTAGACTATCTATATCCGGAAGTGAAACAAAAAGTCACAATGACGTAAAAGTTAGACTGCTGTCTGTTACAGTACAATCATGTTTGATTGAAAAGTATCAAGATTATTAAAGCAAATGTGTTCGAAACAGACATAAAGATAAATTTGATTCAAAATAATGTATTAATTATATACAAAAGCACAAGGACTATAATTTTTTTTTAATAATTTCTTTTTTTTTACATGCTCTGGCACTTTAACAACATTTATGCTAAACTAATACTATCATCTGTTTTAAGAATGTCACTGTATAAAACAGTATCATTTAGAGTTAGGTAAATATATTTTATTATTTATTTCCTCTTACTCACAAACGACTAGTTTTTTACTGGATCTAGTTTTATTGGGATAAGAAGCTTAGCTTAGCTCAAGCTATTTGTTTTAATCATAAACGTCGTATGCTACATATTAATATTGTAAGTTTTTACCTGAGATCGTTTTTCTACTTAAAATTACGACATAAATTTGCGGTTAGTTTTTGTTAATAAATGATTTAATTTTATTTTAACTTTGTGACATCATTTGCATTCGTGTCTATTCGGACGCTGTTGGAGCGTTCAGAAATTAATTTATTTAATGCGATTTTTATATTACTGTGAAAGTAATTACGTAGACAAGTAAGTAAGTAAGGAGTCTTATAGTTATATTTATTTATACAAAAACAACAACTTAAATATTTCATTAATATTTAACCCCCAAACTTCATACCGATGTGTTTATGTCATGAAGAATTAACATTCCCAAAATAAAAAATAAAAATTTAAAGTGTGGCACTTAACATGTTGCTGTTCACTCCATAAATTTCTTTAGTAATTCCATTTTCATTTATAAATATGTCTTATGCAAATCTATTTTCAAACATGAATACGGATTATCTTACACTAGAAGCGTATTAATTGCAGCCGTCTGGGCCTTCATCAAACTGGTATTTACAAGTCGGCTTTGATATATTAAAAATTGAATCTTGCCGTGTAAGAAATAAAGTAAAAAATTGGTCACGAAAATAATTTCACATAAGAAATAATCCATATATGTACTTATATAAGTTTCAATTTCGCAAAATTATGTGAAACAAAAAAAAAATTGTGTTGAATTGAATTTCATGTAATTTTTTTTATAATATAGCTTAGTGTAAAATTTGTGTTTATAAAAAAAACCTAATAATATTTCTCAACTTAAAAAGCAACAATCCACTCTAGTCAGGCAAGTACAATATAATTTTCAATAGTTTGACAATCTATACTTATAATAAATCTGTAGAGAGGTCAATTCTGTATATGAAATATATTTTTAAAGTAACTATCAGGGGGTGATTAGTGATCGATACAGATGCCAAAAATTAAACTAGTAAAATTTTTGTATGTCTGCATGTTCCTTATAAAAACGAAAACTACTTGAACGATTTTTACGAAACTTGGTACAGTTATTCTTCATACTCCTGGACAGGTTATTGTATGCTTTTCATCACGCCACAATCAATAGGAGCAGAGGAGTGAGGGGAAATGTTGAGAAAACGGGAGAAATTACTTTATTTTTAACTCGCTTTTATTAGCTTCACCTGTATGTTTGTATGTTTGTAACCGACTCCTTTGAGCTCGATTTTGCCATACTTTGACCGATCAGATTTAACTGAAACTTTGCACACCTGTCAAAGACAGACAGGTGCATAGTGTCAATAGTTATAAACATTTAATTGACAGATGAGTAGAATGATCTTTACTTTTATAATATCATAAAAAAGCACTGTAAATGCACCCCACGCTTTTTTACAATAATGAACATTTATTTTTTATTCACACTATTCTTAATCTAAATTTATTAAATTTTATTTTCTGTTTTTTAGTTGGATTTTTTATAAAAGCGTGTTTTTTTAGTTTTTTTAAACTATTATTTTTAAGTTTCCAGCCTTAATGGTTAAAGCTATATAGAAATCACGTATGAAATATTCTACATAAAATTATATAAAAAATATCCCACAACAGCATATCTTTTGTGGTTGACTCACAATAACACATGTAACCCCCGATAGCCTAGCAATTCGGAGCTCTCTGATTATATTTGTTTACTCGTATGTTTTAATACTCTCACTCATACCTAACTAAAAAAAAAACATTATATTATTAAAAAAATAATCATAAAATCGCTAAAGAAACACCAAATTTATACATGAAATACGATAATAAGCCATTGCGCGTGAATACTGAATCATGCAATAAGGATTATTTCTGCGTAACGGTTCCCGCGCTCGACGCGGCTCGCGTCGGTAGGGTATAAAAAGGTGGAAGGCAAGCGCAGGCTTCATCCTCCCCGTGAGGCAAGAGGCGTCCCAAAGACGTTCTCCTAGACCCTGACGATATAACAACAACAGGCAACACAGACGCAACGAGTCCCACGACACAAAATCACATTTACATACACCGTCATCGCCGGCGCAGACGAGGTCCCGTGTCATACACGTCGCTCCGGCTTTCTGCCGTCGGGGGACGTCATGTAATCCAATATCCGGTTTCATCCTCCACTACAACGACGTCCTAAGCCGAGGTCCGGCCTCTTAGAGGCACCCTTGGGCCGAGCGCACTCTCAGTCGGGCCCTTTGGGCCCGAATTAAACGGGTAGGTCTTATTGGGCTGCCCACCCCTCTCGGTGAGGCTGTAAAAGCCAATAGGGCTAACAGCTACAGTCAATTCGAAAGTACACGCAATCTTCATTCAATATTTGGTTATTGATGCCTTCAGAAAATGCGACTTTTTTGACAGACAATATTGATATTATAATATAATTGATATTTTAAACCGTGCTCATCAGCGCAACTTTTAGTCTTTACATAGTTTATTTTAATTTCTTTTGTTGTTATTTTATAAAATAGATCAATAAATAGCATGATCGCTGAACAATAAGCTAGTAATTACCCGATAGAATTTTTAAATATGCCCGAAGTGACCCAGTTGCAACAAAATGTAATGGACGCACAAATTTTAACAGGTGCGGTGCGGGAGAAACCGTCTTTATTGGGGATAACGACGGTTACCTATAATACCAAATAATTTTCCATTCCAATTTCAAAGAACGCAATGCCCAGTCGGCGTGTTATGCAATGACAATTAATAAGGCTCAAGGGCAGACTTTTCGTGTTGCTGGAGCAGATCTCGGTGTCAGTTGTTTCTCGAGAGAAGTTTCCAGAAAGAAAGAAGACATGAAACCGGCGTTAGGCCCTCAGAGGAATTGTGAGACATTAGGAAGTGGTTGTACAAATGGAAGTTTACGCCAAAGGGGACAACAAAGTATTTCAATTATCACAGGTTGCAATCTTTATTGTAACGTCGAATACTTATTTTTTGCATATTTCCTATGTATTCGAACATAATAACTGCGGCTCATTTCTTGGGGTATGCGAGTGACTGTACGAGTAGACCTAGATACAAAAAATACAACGTTACAAACTAAGTGTTGTCTATATTATCATTTACAAATTAATTACTTGCGCTTTGTTTCAGAAAAAAATCAAGTATTCCTAGTTAAGGATAAGTTCTGTTCAAAATTATATATATTTTTTCTTGACTTCATTTTCAAATAATTCTTTACAAAACATGTTTTTTGAGGGTAGGAAAAATTTGATTTTAGGATCGCTCAACGAAATCATTACTGGTGGCAAACCAGCTAGCTCACCCTTTTAGTACTTCCTTAACACTTAATACTTTTAGTATGAACAAGTAATGCCTAGTTATTGCGTCTTTGCTTCAGTATAATCTAAAACCAGCCATATATATTTATCTGAATGAACCTAGCAGCAGTAGAGAATATTACCATTTTTAATGTCTAATGTGAGTGTAGGAGGAAAGATTCCAAATAAGACATATGACACAAAGAAGACTTTAAAGTAACATGAAATAAGGAGATCCACTTATAGTCAACTTTAAACTTAAGATAATTGGTATGTTAACGTCAAGTAATCTGCTGATATATTAAATCTCATTAAATATATTATATGTACAAAATGAATCAGAAATAGTTCAAATAAAGTAAAGTAAATAAAAACAATAATTATATATTGTGAAGTTCAATAAGACCATTCAGACGGTACATTTCTGCATCCTTATACCTGATAATCCTTCGGCATGTTCACACATAAGTAAAAACATTTTATATGATATTGTATTGAAAATTTCAAATGAAAATCACAAAAATATGTCTTAATACTTATATTGTATCAATAATCGCTGGACAACATTCATACGACAGCTCAATAACTTCTTCAAGTCCCCAGTCGTGACTGCAGTCAACACAGAATGATAAATTCATCCCATCGAATAAATTATGTATAAAAAATATTACTATTTTTTGTGTGGAATATAAAAAATTCTAAACGCACATATTATACATTGAGAAAATAACAAAAAAATTGTTTGATGTCTAACTGTTTTAATATATAAAAAATTATGAATATAAAAGATTGGTAACCTTAATAAATACTTATAGGCGAGGACGATAAAGTACTTATAATCCTAGACACCCCTCCCACACTGCTCCAAAGATTATATATATATATATACTATATATAAAATCCAGTTAGTTTAGCATCTCGACTTTTAAGTATATGCCATATATATAACTTCAATTACCAATATGATATATGAGAGGACATTGTAAATTGTAAACTAGGCTTTATTATCATATAAACAATGCAAGACAATAGTTAGGCTTCTCCCATATGTACTCATGAGCACAAAACAAAAAAGTGCTCAATTAAATACAGGGAACAAAAAACATATATACATAAAAATATCTCTAAATTTATTAAGAGAACGTTGTCAACTCATATTAAAATTAAATGGTATATTCGGCCAATATGAAGGTTTATTCTGATCAGATTCCTGTATAAAATTTGTCAATAGGGACATTTCTAATGCCGATATTCTCTGCCATTTATCACCGTACAAATTTCTCATTCTCTCCATGTTCTCTTGAGCACTTTCCTGAGTCTCTTCTGTAATATTTTCTTGATTTTCAGCTTCTGACTGTGCCTTTAACCTTTCCCTTTCACGTTTAGCGTCTTCCTTGTACTTCTTGTTTGCTGTTAAAAATGTAATGAATTGTTCACTTACTTCAAAATTATCCTCCTCCTCGTTGTCTTCAACCAAACCATTATCAGTTTGAGCGTCTTCTTGATCGGAAAGATTATTTTCAGTACTACTTTCGTCGTCATCATCACTACAAGTATTAGACTTAACAACACATTGGTTTCTACGTATAACGTCATGTAATACACCATTTTCATATTCTAAGGCTTTAGCTCGGGCTTTCCAAAAGGCAACTTGTTGCTTTAACTGCCAAGTCGCCGCAAAAGTGAAATTTTCCGCCCAAGATGACATGCTCCGAGAAAGTTTTGTATGTCTTTTAACGTTTTTCTTAATACGCTTCTTATTCTTCCTGTTCGATCGACTTGCTTTCCTATTAGGTAGATTTTTGTTGTCAACTTTTATATTTTCTTCAGGGGGTGGACAAAACATTTTTTTTAAATACTTGACAATGTCAATGTCATTCATAATTCATAAATATTAAAGGAATTTTACCTACATATTGTAAATTTCATGGCTTTTTAAAAATTCTAATAATTTGTTTATTATTATATAGACTACTTTTTGAATTAATAAAAAAACTATCACCATATCGGATTAATGAAGTTGAAGACAATATTGTGATATGTATTAATTTAGAAATATATTTTATTCCATGTATGCTGTAAAATTATTCAGAATTGCTGTTAAAGTTAAGTTTTGGAAACTGTAATGTACAGTACTAATAACAACTTTAATAAACATTGACAATTAACACGGCTTATAAAATCGCAATGCACCGCACGCATCTACCTTTATTTTTTCTCAGTAGGTTTCTAGACTGTGGTTCATTTGACAACTCTCAATGTTAATTAACAATAAACAACTTAGGTTTAATTTGTCAAAATAGGTATAGTAGTGGGAGTACACAATACATTTTATTATTACGTACTAATACAACTTATGTATGAAAGTTTCTTATTTGAGATAAAGAATAAAAACTGCAACCATGAATTATAAGGATCGATGTAGAACATGCTTAGGCAGTGGCAAAGAAATGCGACATGTTCATAATATTGTGTCGATAACCGGAGAAAATGTTCGCTTATCCGATATTTTAGAGAATTTTTATAACTATAAGGTAAATAAAATAAAAAGTTAGAATTAAATCATTTGGCTAAAATAATTTGGATATCACTGTTATATTCTCTTTCAGATCCCATCGAACGATTTGCTACCCGACCAAATATGCATTAATTGTGTTCATCAACTAACTATAACCTACTCTTTTAAAATACTTATAAAATCTAGTGAAAAAACATTGTCTGATAGTTTAAATCTCACCGATTCAACAAGTGACAATTATGACGCAAGTTTTGATTCAGACGACCTCAAACCCATCAAAGAATCTCATAAATCTCACAGAAACAGAATTATTAATATGGAGAGAAGAGTATCAAAATTAGAGGACTCTCTAATATTCTGTGTAGAATGTAAGGCTGAATTCCATTCTGTTAAATATTTAAATGAACACTGCCGTAATAGTCATCCTATAAAATGCACAATTGGTCGGGATTGTGATTTTTGTCACGAAAAGTTTGAAGATTTTCGGTCATTAGTATTACATAGAAAATTGCATTTAAGGCCATTTGTTTGTGAAAACTGCTGGGAGGGATTTTACAGTGCAATGGAGCTGAATAATCATTCCTGTCAACCAAATTTAGACAAAAAGGACAAAAATACGTCTGAAAAAGTGCTACGGCAGTGTGATCAGTGTGGTAAATCATATCCTCCTGGCTACATCAGGATTCATATGCTAACGCACAGTAGCGATCGGCCATACAGTTGTAAATATTGTCCAAAAAAATTTAAAGTTCCTGGAAGTTTACATTCACATATTCTATGGAATCACAAAAGGACACGAAACCACAAATGCGAGGTCTGCAATGCTACATTCATATCCTCCAGCTCTAGAAGTTCACATATACGTAAAAATCACTTAAAAGAGAAAAAATACGGTTGTGAAAGCTGCGGCAAACGTTTCTTCTCAAAGTCCGAGTTACAGAGACATTCGTTAACTCACACCGGCGTCAAGAACTTCCACTGCCACATGTGTGATAAATCATATCAAACGAGGTACGGATTGAACGTCCACTTGAAGTCGCACACACAAATGTCTATGAATGTGTTAAGTTGTAACATGTAGTCTTAAATCTTAATCTTAAACACAGCTATCAATAGTGATCTCACTTACTCAAGTAAATAATTTATTCAACAATGCTGGATTTCATTTCATTTCTTAAATACATTACTTTTTATATCCCATAGATTTGGTTTTACTTTTATTGTACATAATTAGGCAAAAAGTGTGTGGATAGTAATAGTCAATGTATCTTCTTCTGCCTTTAAATTATTCTGCCTTTATAATAATAATGTAACCATTAAAAAAAAAACAACACATTAATCATCGAAAAGAACTGATACTCTTACGCTGGTCACCCATATTAATGAAACATAGCTCGAGACCTTTTTAAACTGGCTCGAATATGAAAAAATACTAAATCAAAAGCAGGTTGTACATATTATAAATCAATGTTTAGCAAAAGTAGCAAGCTTAATGCAAATATGCCTTCTCTACCAGATACCGTCCAGAAAAGCAAAGAAGAGTATGTAGGGCTGTGCAAATACAATCAAAATAATAAAAAAAAAATTGGAAAAAACATTTCTTCAACACAAAATAATTAAAAAATATATCGAATAGAACTGAGAACTACTTAATATAATAACTTTGATTGTATTTTCTTTAATAGAGATGCGTTCGATAATTTTTAATGAATAAAAGTTAAGACATTCTATAAAACTTTATTAAAATCACATATTCGTAACATTTAAAAAAAAAGATATGCCAAGTAATTGAATAAATTTATACAATTTTAACAATATAAGTATAAACAAGAACAAGTATGTATTTATATAAAAAAAATAAGTAACTTTAGTAGGAAATGACTTCGGCAAAACAAAATCCGATCGAGTCGATAGTAAATCTCCATCGGTATTGAAGATTAGTTTATGAAAACCAAGAAACATTTGGTATTTAGTCCGACGATGAGAACTCATACTAAGAATACAGGGATCCAGATTTAACCGGGACTTTAAATAATTGACGTTTTAACAGGCATGGTTAGTTTCAGTTATATAAGAATAAAATGCCAAAGATAATTTTTAAAATAGTTTAAAGTGTTGCCATATAAATATTTGGTGATAGTATTGACAATACGTGATGATATTTTAAAAAATCGCAAGAGCTCTAAATAAATTTAGGAGTTCATTGTTAATAACAATTGGGAAATAACTCATAATTCAAGTGTCATATATAATAAAACGGGCAAATTTAATAATTTAAAATGGCAACATTAGTACAGCATTCGAAGGACACATACATATTTAATACAAAAAATATTCTAAGCTATATGATTATTTAAGGGCATTTTATATAAAAATAGAAAATTATCACTTCACCCGGAATATGTATTTTGTTATCAGGCAAGTAAAGCCCAGACAGTTTTTGTTACAACAGATATTTCATGTCCATTATATTCGAGTGTAACCTGCAAACGAAAGGATATTTACATTTATATCAGTATATATCTTTTGTATATAAAATTCATATCTATATAACAAGGCATAATTTATTTGTAATTTTTTTTATACAATATTTAATTTTAATAATTTTTTTTTCTATGGCTACACTACAGCTTTGTTATTGTACAAATCTACATCTTATATGATAAGTTGTGTATTTTTATTTCTGTGTAATGTTAATAATTTGTACATTCCAGTATTAATTGAAGTTATAATTTCAAATGCTTTTTTCATTCATAGATTGCTTAATTGATCACAGATACTGTCATATATTTTTTACTAGTGCCTATAATGAAGAATATTTTATAATCTATGTTAATTGTAACAATTTTAAATTTTTGGTTATTATTAGTGTATGATAACAGTTAATATGATTCACACTATTCAGATTAAAATTTAAAATTGTCAAACATAATTATATGAAGAGGATTTATAGTAAAGAGTGTATTAATCAACTAACTTATATGATGTGAGTGAACGAAAAATAGTTGTGCGGTTAGCGATTATCAGTAACAGTTAAAAATAACCAATGGACATACAGAAAAAGGGATCTGCATTGAAATTGAACTTAACTAAAATGCCTTAGAAATTAAAGTCTAATCCTATTTGATACATAACTTCCTCAGTTTCTCCGCTGTCATTACCATTGCTGAATGTAGTGGGCTCGGGCTCGGGTTCTGGTACTTCAGGTTTCGGGGCCAATGGAAGGCCTAAAATCAGCCTGATCTGATCTGATAGATGTGGGGACGAGACTATCTGATGGTAAATACCCTCCGCTGTGCTTAGTATGATATCCACATCGAGGCACATTGACAGGTCGTTGACATGCTGAAAATTATATAGGACATGATTTGTATGTTTCCAAATGATTACATTAGTGCCTTTGTTTATGTTAAAATAGTAGCTGTTTTACTAAATGCATACATGGTACATATTGGAAAATTAAATTATTGACTATCTGTTTATTCTCGGTAATCTCCAAAACGGCTGGACCGATTTTGACGGGATCTTCACTGGCAGATACCTGATGTTTAAAGATTAACTATGGTGTTTCAAATCTAGACATTATCAATTTATTAATATAAATAAGCCTAAAAAAATGATCCATCTAGGATGAAGCCAGACCATAGCAAATATAAATAAAGTCTATACCTTCAAGACCTCAGTAAATCCGTAATCCTTGCTAATAAGAACATCCTTTTCAGCGTCAAGAATGGCTACACATATCAGCAAATGGAAGTTGGCGCATGGCAACCCCGTCCACAGTACCTCCCATAACCTGAAAACATAAGTTTATTACAATTATAACACTTGTTCGATATACAAATAGTGGTGTATGTGTATCAAGCATTATAATTATTTATTTTCCTTACATATATCATAAATGAAGTATTTAATGGATTTATTATATAATTTTAATTTACTGTATAATTTTTTTTTTTTTCTAGATCAAGATCCCAGGCCTGCCAGACCTCACGTTTTTTCTGACGGATGTAACGTGGACGATTGAGTAGCGTTAGTCCGTACTGTGATCGTACGCCCACCAGCCAGCTTGGTCAAACGGACAATTTCCAGGTATCAGGTGATCAAAGTACATAAAAACATTACTTACTTCACGTAAATACTCATGGCTGATTTTCATATATGTTTTAAAATGTATCGTTGAAAATAAGTTGTCGATACTCCCAGACACTTTCCGTCGGCCATATTGCTTGACAGACGCTTTAAAGCTCTCAAAATAACTATACAGTTAACTTCACGTAAATTCTGATGCTTCATTTTTACCCGACAACTATTTTAAAACCTTTGACAAAAAGAGAGACCGATCCAAGGGGCCAGTCACCCCCTAAACCAAATATTAATATCTCTGTGAGTAGGAACGCAAGAGCATCATTTACGCGTATGAGACTGAGAGACCGACTGCGCTATTAGGGCCATGAAAATCACTTGAACAGGTATTTTATAATATATAGGACTTTTTTAACTAAAACAAAAATTTTCATTTGTAAAAAAATTGAAAAACTAAGTGGTATTTAAAAAAAAATATTATTTAGTTCTAACTAGTAAATGAAAAAAATATATTTATAAACGCCGGCTAACTTCAGTACTATTTATTATATGTCGACCTTTTTCTTATTTTTGTTGCCATGATTTACTTGTTAACAAAAGTTCTAAAAATTATAAAATATATAAATGAAACTAATATTATTCGGATTTACTACGCGGATTTTATTATTTAAAAACTACATAATCCCGACGTTTCGGTTACTTTGCAGCAACCGTGATCACGGGCAGACGAGGTGTGAATGTCTGTCAGTTGGTCCTTGTTATTTATCATCTACCGCCATCGATTTCTTAATTTTCTGGCGTACCGCTCTGGATGCCGGCAGAATGCGCTCACGGTGTCCGTCACACCACCGTAAATGAATACTCGCGAAAATCTTAGATCTCATTATATAAAATATATATTCAAGTTATTGTCATGGCCGTATTAACCATTGACCGAGCTGGCAGGTGGGCGGACGATCACAGTACGTACTAACGCTGCTCAATCGTCCACGTTATATCTGTCAGAAAATACGTGTCGTCTGGCAGCCCTGGGATCTTGGACTATTATGTCTCCCAGCTCACGGGAGCTGCACGGAATTTAAGAATAAATTATAACCTATGCCTTATCCTGGGTACCTGACCAAGGTACATCACTGTGAAGTCTCATTAAAATCTGTCAAGTAGGTTTTTTGTTAAAGAGTAACAAACAATACGTTATAATAGACTTGCTCTTTAATAACATCAGTATAATTCACCTCATGATATCTCTATGAGAGAATTCCCTCTTGAACCACACCAGGAGCCATCTGAAGCAGAAGTACATGTTCCCGGAATCTTTGCTGGCGAGGTGCTTGGCTAAATCCGGAGTTATGAAAGCCATTAGCTGCTGCAGATTCAACAACTGCTGTTTCATGCCGGCCTGGTCCATATCAAAGTTTGATGACTGAAATACAATATTGATAAACATTTAATGTATTTTTTTTTCATTATTAGATACTACAACCAAACTAATGATAAAAATCTGAGCTAGATTTTAAAATTAATTAATTTTAATCTGAGATTATTGCTATTTCAAAACAAAAAAAAATAGCTCACAAGGAAGATAAAGGATCACAAGGAGAAAACATCTACACATAGGACAATTTTGTAACAGATATGGCCTATTCACTCACAATTTTCTCCATAAAACCCACGAAGCACCAGAAGCTGTCCACCTCATTGCCCAAAAGCAACAGCAGAGGCGCTAAAATATCACTCATTCCTTGTACATAGCCCAGATCGAAGTTATACATGACATATGTCATCAGAATGTCTTGGAGTACTATCAGGTTAGGATTATTGTCACCAGCAAAGAAGGGGTGCGTCCTATCTGTCCTATTCACATCCTTTTCTACTAAACTCTTCCTATCCCTGTATTCGGAGAACCTTAATTCCTGACCCTCGGTCATTGACCTCCACTGCAGCTTCATTGAGAAGTATTCTTCCGTTCTCTTCTTGTGTAAACTCTTCAGCTCTGTCTTAGTCATTTTCCAGGGATAATAATCCAAGAGATATTTCCATACTGAGTGACGTATTGAATGCGCCACGCCCTGGAAATGTGAAAAATTTAATAACATGGAACAACAAAACCCTTTATAAAAAATCTTTGAATTTCCCTGGTAATATTATATTATTTTTCTAAATACCATTCAGTTATTATGTATATAATTTTCTTAAATTTTATTTATAGATACACCAAAAAAGAAATATTTAAAATTGCTGTCTATCTGTGGGTTTGTTGTGTAATCTTTTGAAACGGCTGAAGCAATGTTAATGGGACTTCCGCTGGCGGACAGTTGATGTGTTAATGAGTAACTTGGGCTGCTTATAGTAATGTAAGTATGTATGTATGAACGAACCCCTCTGAATATTAATTGTTTTACGCCCTCCACTTCCGTGATCCTTCCTTCTGGGTCCTGCAAACCGTCCCATTTCTCAGTTGATAAAGGTGTTCCCCTGGAATTTAACACCTATCCTATATTATATAATATTGGTGCTATGGATTTTTTGTGGTCAAATATATATGAGTGTAAAACATTTGAATGTTCACTAAATGTATGAGGTATTAGTTTAAAATCGCATATTCAGTATGGATTAACTCTACCTTGGACGTAAATGGCGCAATTCTTTCGTAGATATTTTTTACTCATACGGGATGTTGAAAATAAAGCGAGACAATTATGTTTTTTAATTCCAAAAAAATGTTTTTACCGAGGACTGCTAGAGCTCGCTGGACTTTACGTTAAAACCACAGTATGCGATAGGCTTTACGGGCTTATTTAGACTTATTTCGTTTGATTACATAAAAAACTTGATTACTTATCATCGGATACCGACATTACTTATGAGACAGCCTCTGTAATATGTACTAGTCAAAACCAAAAAGGGCCACCAGGACTATTTAATATTCTTATTAAGTTACTAAGCGTGATAATCTACTGGCCCTTATTTTGTTCTGACCAATATATATTCATAATTTCTTCTAACCTAGGTATTGAAGGCCGCGGCGGTAGCGTGGGCTTCACGTTAATGACCTCGTACTCTTCACTCCTGGTGATGCTGGTCGTGTCTTCTAAAGCGCTCATACTCTTCGTGAGGAGATCCGCCACCTCATCTGACATTTCACGCTTACCGTTAACTCCCTCACCGTAGTATACTGTGAATGGATTTCATATATCTACTGGATTATGCTTTACTATGAGATGAAACCTCTCAGCATTCCATGGATTCGACGTGCGGATGCCGGGTCTATCGTGTTGCAGGGAGAGGAGCTTTAACAGTGCCTCGGACTTGCGACCCAGGTGCAGGATTAAGGGGCCCCTATCTAACGCGCCTGAAACGCTCACCTCCAATGCCCAAGCTTTTCCGTCTACCTAACCAAATACACTATTCAAAATATTTGTGGAAATGGAAAGCCTTAGATAGTGAACTGTTACATATTCCCAATGTACCCCTTTCTGTTGACTCTATATCTTATTCCTGCATTATCAGCTCCTCTCCTTGCCCAGCCTCAGCTATCTATCCCAGATTTTAGTTTCAAACCATCATCCACCCAAAATGGTCGTGCACTTTCCATATAAAATCTTTTTTCAAAAAATCCTGATGCTCATGATCGAACGTATTACGCATCAGACTATTGATCAGGCTCAGATTCTTGTCTTAAATGCGAGGAAATATTACGATTGTTCAGCGATAATGAGAAATAGAGGAAAAGGTGTGAAGACGCAGAGAGAGAATTAATATGCATATATATATATTATAACAAAATATAGGGAGGAAAACATAAGCACAGGTTCCTATGAAACGGAAATCAAATTTTACGAGTTCTAAATTAGTGAAATTACAAGTTACATCTCACTGATACTGAGTTAGAAATATAAGCTTTCAGAATAAAAATTATTGAAGTCGTGTAATGAGAAGCTTCTTATGTGTTACTCTCAAAGAACAGAATTCAGAGAAGCCAAGCAAGCCAACAAAATTATAATCAGGGAAGAAGCCGGTTCATTATTGATAAATAACTTATCATTAATGTGATGAAATGCACAAGAACTTAAAAAATATTGCAGTGATGCTTCTTTTATCAATTACAGCTTCTGGGCAATAACTTTCACACATTTAAAGAAAACTAAGATTTTCGGATGTACGGTATCAGTAACAGACGCTTTGATATCGGCTACCCGTGATACGGTGGCTGTTAAGGTAGCGAAACGTCACTATGTATAGTTCAAAATAATAAAAAACCTGTAGTAACCCAAAAACATTAGTTTCATCCAAATTAATACTCGAAGCCTTAGATATCATTATAACTCTCAGTCATTATGTCAAATCTTACCAATATCGGTGAGTTTGGAGAAGGCTTCCATCGTAGTCTCGTAGGGCCTCTGCTTGAAGTTGGACACCAGGTTCCAGACCACATCCGTAGTGTTCTCCGTGAATATGTCCAGTTCCGCGAACGACTTGTTCAGCACCTGACACTCCGCGTTAGGCTCCACGACGACGTACGTGTTCCTGTCGTGCCTGGTTTTTGCGGTTTTGACGTGGTTCTTGAGATATGACAGGAATATCTCCGCATTCCCGTGTTGGAAGTAGCAAGTGTTTTGCCAGACGCCCTGTTTAGTAGAAAACTGCATCTGCTGATTGTTCCTTGATACTTTGAATGATTTCAGCTCGTCCAGAGGTATCCTGATGATGCGGGCGCGAGCTGCTTCGTAGTCGGATGTCATGTTGCCGCTTAGCGTCCTCTGTCGACGACCTTTCATAAAATACAGCTTAGGAAATCATCGCAGTATAAAAACAAAATTAGAAAGTATTTATTCTATAATACATATAAATTAGTTTTATTACAAAGTAACCATGTTGTAAAGAGATTTTACAATGATCAAAATGGTCTCAAATATTTTCTACTTTAATTTCATATAACGAATTTAAATTCTATATAATATGTGATGAGGAGGGTAGATATCAATAACAGCTGACATAAAAAAAAAATAAGTATATTTTTTTATGATACAATATAAATAAGACTGAAATTTGAATTTTAATATTTTATATAATATAAAAATTAAAATAACTGATATTATTATTGATCTTCATATAAAAAAAAATGATATTAATGAAGATTAATACCGCTATTAGCACTGAACACAGCCTTTTTTTAGAATATTAAGACATAAGCTTTTATTCATTTAAAATAGTCCAGTCAAGTATAAAAGTTTACATCAACAGTCTTGCTAATCTTATTTGATATTTAGCTTCGTGAAAACGAATCTGTGACATTTATTGATGCTGAGTAATGTTTATGAGAATTGGTCACCATTCACCGAGGTCTGTATAATGAAAGAAGATAACCAAAGTACTCTTTGTCTTGTGTAAGATTAATCTTCATAGTTTGAGAATATTTAGAAGCGCTTTCAGCTAATTAATTAATATAAAAAAATAATATTATAGAAATTTCTAGAAAATGTAAGACACATCGTAGGAAATTATTATACAATCAGGCCTCACTGAGCTTATCGTCAAAAAAAAAGCTACCAGGGACTTGATTCCTGATGATGATGAATATTTTTAAAGTATTCATACATTAAGAAGCTGCTTTAGATAAATCGTCCTATGACCAGTCATAACGGAAATGTAATTTAAATAAAAAATAAAAGTAAAGCTATTGCCCTTAAAATTCAAAAACACTTTTCAGGGTGAACCAATAGCTTTCAAACAAAAGAAATCTTTAATTTTACAATATCAACATAGCATCTTCTATAAAAGTGTTAAAACATATAAAAAATTACTAAATTATATTAAAGCTTAACCTTTATAGATAAAACTATCTATCCGTTTACCTTTATAGATAAAACTATCTATCCGTTTACCTTTATAGATAAAACTATCTATCTGTTTACCTTTATAGATAAATCACATTGTTCGATTGCTTCCAGTATAAAAGCAACTTGTTCAAATTATGCGACATTAGTATTGAAGAATATTTTGTACATAAAAAAATATTGAGGTATCATTTAATTTGTTTCAGTATAAAGGGAAAATTCATAAACAATTTTATCATAGGTTGACATTGGACAGTTTCACACACACACACACACATATACATATATATATTTATATATATAATGACACATTTAGAACATGTCAGTAATTAACAAGTGAAGGTTATCTTAGTAGTATTAAATACAATTTTTAATCAATCCAGAGTAATGTGAATAGATATTACTTAACCTTATATCGCCCATTAATTATTATGTTTAAGTGTTATTACATAATATATGATAAGCAAACCAATAAATACCTATCGTGTTAACCACAGCCCACTCTTGGTCCTGTGTGTCGGAATCGATGGTTATGAGGTCGTTGGGACGCCACTCGATACACTTAGAGCCGTCCATGTTCTGTACAATGCATAACATGCCGATGGAATTGAGGTCGCTGATCGGACGACCGAGTGATGCTTTGAGTAGGACTCCATCTTGTGTGAATAGATCCTGATAAATACAATGTATTGTAATATATTATACACTTTAAGAGGAACATTGTTTTCTTATCAACTATTAATTCTAAAATATATACTATAAGATGTTTGATAATATGAATATTGTTATTAAATGTTGTGTATTTTGGTTTTCCAGCCAAATAAAAATATATAGTATAATAGAGGTGGAATGTAATATTTGGAATTCTTCATGGAATCTAATATAATTCAGAGGGTAGAAAGAAATGAAAAGTATATAAAAATTGCAAATTACATAAAAAATGAGGGTTGACCAATATATTACGAACGAAATTTTATGTTTAAGCTTAGTATTTAACACATAAAATAAAAACCTACAGTGAATTGTTAATATTTCGATATTGATATCGCATTTTTCATTGAGAACTAAATGTATCAAACAAAGACAAAGTATAAACAAATGGCTAAAACTTGTTAATGATTGGATATTAGGCTACTAATACAATACTAAACACTATATCATAAAACACAAGCCGACGGAGCTACGCTTAGGCGTCAGCACTAAAAATATTAGTAAAAATTTTCAGTTCAAAGAACAACTATTGTCTTAAATGACTGGAATGTGACGCAATTGATAGTATACGTGAGATTGTAGCTGTTGGGTCGAATCAACTTTTATATGCAACAATCAAGGTCACTTGTAATGAAAGAAAAAAATTGCGAAACAAGGAAAACAAACAAATAACGTACTTTACACTGTTCTGGTAAATCTTCCACCGAACTGCACGACATTTTCGAGGACACGAGAATGCGATATAGCAAAAAACACTTTATTGAAAATGCACAAGGAGTCAAACCATTCTTATAAGATTTTTATTTATTGCAGACTTGCAAAAAATGTAAACAACGAAACACCATTTGTAGCACAACTTTCCAAGAAATGTTGAAAAAATAAAAGTGACAACTAGTGATGTCGAGAATAATAAACAGAATCAATCAAAACAAAGATTAGTTTACATTTGATACAACTCGTTTACGGTTTGTTGCCTTTTCAAAATTCAAACATGGACTGGGTATTGAAAGTCATCAGATTGTTAGCTCAAGTTGCATATTGTAAATACAGTAAATGATTTAAAATAATAATTATCAAATTGTTTAAATAAAAAAAAACTGTTCAAAGGAAAATATTTGTGTGTAGCGGAAAGTAATACTTGACAGGGTCTTGCTGTTAATTGTCATCTTGAAATGACAAATGTCAAAATTGATTATTGTTTGAGAAAGTATTGTATTTTGTGAGTGAAGAATATGTTTTTTTAGTTATTTAAATGAAATTCACACTAATTAAACATCTATAAATAGGAGAGGACATCTTCACTGTCAATACCAATTTTGTGCTTGCCTTGAGCATTATTCATCATGACTAATTTGGATGTTAGTATTCCCTTAGTTGCTCAAAAACTTATACATTTTATGACTTTACAGATATAATTAGTGCTCCACCTTTAACGTATTTTTTTATTAACAATAAGTAACGGATAACTTAACTAAACAATTTCACCCTATTACTAATATGTTTTATGCAAGTTAATAGAGCTTACATACAATCCATTCCTGTCTGATATTAGCTTTTCAACACTTATAAATTTCGAAATTTTGTTAAATTTTAATACAATTAAAAGTATATTGCATCCCATTTCCAGGTGAGCAACAGCAGCACTGACAGCAGTTCAGGGTCGACTTCTGATTCTAGCAGTAGTGGGACGTCATCTACCAGCTCAGGCTCAGGATCCAGCAGTTCTGACTCCGAATCATCCACGTCCGACGTGCCGGCCACCGTACCGCCACCTAAATCACCAGTACCTCCACCAGTGGAAGAACCCGCAAAAGAGGAGCCAAAACCTCAAAGGCCAGCAAAAGTCTCTTCATCCAGTGATGATGAAGTACCAAAACCGGAGACACCAAAACCAATGCCACCAAGACGACGATCAATCAAATCTAAAAATGCTGCATCAGTACTCGTCAAAAAACAACCAGCAGTTCCGAGGATCACAACCGGCGCAAAGTCCAAAGCGATATCAAAAACAATACCGAAAGCAAATAAAATAGATGCAAATTCACTAAAAAAGAAAAGCATTTTCTCACCCGACAACAGTTCTGAATCAGAAACTGAGAGCAAGGACAGCAAAACGTCCAAAACCAGCCCAAAGGGTTCACCGATCAACAAAAAGACCAGTATTAAATCCAGCGACGAAAAAGATACACCTTCACCATTGATGCCGGTGCAAAATGAAGATTCAAATTCCAACTCCAAGGATAGCTCTAAACGTAGAGCGAGCAGGTCAAGTGGGCCTCCATCTAAAAAAGCTTCGGAGGACAAAAGCGCGTCCTCATGCTCGTCCAGCCAATCATCAGTGGAATCTGTGTCCTCCGAGAGTGATAGCGATCGCATGGAGAAGAAAGAAGATTCCAATACAAGCAAATCCAAACCATCCTCTAATGCGAGTAGTAAGGTTAGTTGATAAGTGGAAGTAGTGTAACTACCACAGTAGAAGTTGTGATAACTGATAACCCTACTTACAACTATAGTAGTACGTAGGAAATCTTATGTACAATATTATTGCTGCAGACAAGTCTCTTTCCTTAATTGTTTTATATATTTTGATCTGTACGAGTTTGAAAAACTAAACTCGGTCTCCGAGTTAATGACCGTCATAAATTTATGCATATTTTTATAGCCACAGATATTTTTCCATATAAGCTAAAATAAGTTATTGACCTCCATTTAATAATATTGCAATCCACTTTCCAGCCGGAGACAACACCGAAGAGTGGTGATTCGAGTGACTCCGTGGGTACAATGACTCGTAAGTTGACTCGATCCTTGTCAGCCAGAGTGTCCCGGATGGCTGCCAAACCCACCAACACTGACACCGACTCAGAGGCTGATGATAAAACTGTGGAACAGAGGTTAGTTTGTATATATAGATAATAAGACATGTGTGTTAGGTCGAATTATTTCTGGCAGTATACAAGAAAACTTATGATAAAAAAAAAAGTTATCTACCTTTTTATTTTCATATATGACAGTGCAGATTAAAATTTTATTTATATGATAGTAAGGATGATAAACGCCTGGCAAAGGCTCGGGCTGCGATCGGACGCTCGCCGGTCACACCAGCTCCTCCGACCGCACCTTCAGAGAGGAGGTGTCCCGTCAGAGACTGTGACTCCAGCGGACATCTGGGTATGATACACAGACACACACACACACACACATATATATATATATATATATATAAATGTAGAATAATGTCTAAATCTTTTGGGAGTTTTAATTATAAGTTCCAAATAAAATGTCATAGACTTTCATATCGCCTGATAGCGGTTGCTGTAAAATTAAACGTCGGTTTAAATGTATATTACAATACACGAAGTAAATTAAATGAAACAACTTCATTTGAACAAATGATGTAATATTTGTTAAATGATATTAAAAATTAATTCTCGTTCGCCCGTTTCGTGTTTTTTATCGCAAAGACATCTTATACCGTTTGTTTAAATTCTTACCACAAGCTTCCATAGCCAAACAGAAGACAGATACTTTCTAGTTTTCCATTTTCAGAACGCTTCGTATAGTATACGAAACGAAATATTGTAAACAACACGTACTTAGTTTGGCGATTCAAACTTGTGATAAGGGTACAAGTAAAAACATAATGAGATCTGAGATTGTCGCGAGTATTTACACATCTCGTCTGCCCGTGATCACGGTTGCTGCAAAGTAACCGAAACGTCGGGAGCATGTAGTTAAAAATAATTAAAAACGCGTAGAAAATTTGAAAAATATTAGTTTTATTTCAAGTAAAAACATTTTTAAGTGAATGAATTTCTAACAAGAATAATTTTAACGAAAAAATTTGTTTAAAACGATGGTCCCTAACATTATCTTTATTGAACGGTCTGGTTTACATGATGTTTGTAGCCAGATGAGATGTCATGACTTGTATCGAAGTCGCCCATCGAAGCGTCCTCTCATGTTCATTATTCCAGGCGGTAAGGTCAATCGTCACTTCACCTGGGACGCTTGTCCCGTGTATCACAACGTGACGGCTGCCTGGTGCGTCGCGGCGGCCGAGGAGCGAGCAGCCGCCGCCGCGACCAGGAGGCGGGCGCTCGCCGCAATGCACCAGAGGCCCAGGGCTATGCCCACCATCGAACAACGGGCGTACCAGCTCAAGGTCAAGGTATACAACACACAAACCCGGCTTCGTATGTGCCGAATAGAAAGATAGAATACATAATTCACTTATACGAGTTACGGCACGATGGCTCAGTGGAGAAAGTGAACGGAACGCGATAATCTAGAGGTCATGGGTTCAATTTCTTTGTCCTATCGATGTATTTTTTTATTGTATAATGTCGTATGTGTATTGTCACTTGAGGTGAACGTTGTTTAATGTGAAATGTCGCTCCAGCGACTCTGCTCGCTGACATCGTTGCAGTAACTTTTCGGTACTAGTACTAAACCTACTTTGGTCTTAAACTAACCGAGTAAGTCATAGAAGTTTCTGTACCAAAACCGTGTATTTTAATTTAATGACTTTCAAGGACCTGCGTTCGAAGTGGAAGGGCAGTCAGGAGTTACGGTCGATGGCGAACAACGAGGAGTTGGGTGATGAGAGGGAGCCGGTGCTGGAAGGCTTCGCCCCCGACTACGACCTGCGGCTGTTCAGGGAAGCGCAGGCTCTGGCGGCTGTTAAGATCGAAGAGGAACTTGGAGATATATCCACCGATAAAGGCACCAGGTCCGTAGCTACCGATATCTGTACAAATGATCTGCTATCTCTTCTATCTCTCTCAAATTATTAATTTTATATATTAATTGAGCGACTAAAGAAATTCATATCATAGTAAAAAAAATGTTCGGTAAAATTTTGTTGTTTTGTCGAAAATAATGGTGTCGTACCAAAACTTTGATTTTTGACCAAAAAAAAAAAACATTTGATTAAACGTAGCGTTAAATCTTAATTATCGAGTCGTGATTGCTAATCATTTTTAAAGCTAGCCATTATATGTGTGTGTGTAATGAATGCTTGAAACTATTAAATGATGTTTTTTCTCTCTCCCTCTAAGTAGTTATTGTTCTTCGTCCAGATACGTGGTGATGGGCAAGTATCTGATGGAGGTCTGGTATCAGTCGCCGTACCCGGGCGACGCGGCTCGGGTGCCGAGGCTGTTCGTGTGTGAGTTCTGCCTGTCGCATCACAAGTGCGCGGCCGGCGCTAACAGACACAAGGCCAAGTGTGTATGGAGACATCCGCCCGGGGACGAGGTACGATCGTACGGCACACTCAGACATTCACACACTTGAATACACTCCCACACACACATACACACTTAACACACTTGTTGGCTCTCTCACACACTCACACATTCACACACTTGATAAAATCTCATACACACAAAATTGCACTTACACGTATTTACACACTTGATTACAGTCTCGCCCACTCACACCCTTATTTATTTTCACAATCAAGATAAAATCTCACACACACTACATTGCACTCACACAAATTCACATAGTCGATAATACTCTCACACACACTCACACACACTCCAGTTGTTTTTATTACCTGTGAACTGTACGCTTATTACAAATTGGTATCGAGATACTACAGACAGTTTACATTCATAGATCTCCTCAATATACTACTAAGGTAGGCCATTCCGATGAATGGAATTTTCTCGATAGAAATAGGAAATGTGTGACTATGTTACCTCGTGTAAGGTAACTTACCAACATAAACGTTATTTGAGTATAAACTGTAACAAACACACAAACATCCGAAATAATCCTATCTTATTTGTATTAGATTCATAAAATAGATGTATGAATGTAGTTCATACATTACGTTCTCTCGCGACGTGTGCGCACGAAACGCCAAACTATTATCGTCTTCTATTGATATCGAATCAAGCTCAAAGAAAAAAAGTAAATTCCTGCCAAAAACCTGTAAGTTAACATGTTATTGCGAGAGTCGTGTTAGTAATACCGATTCCCGTCGCCAGGTGTACAGGAAGGACAACCTGAGCGTGTGGCAGGTGGACGGCCGGAAACATAAGCAGTACTGCCAGCAGCTCTGTCTGTTGGCGAAGTTCTTCCTGGACCACAAGACGCTGTACTACGACGTAGAGCCCTTCCTCTTCTATGTGATGACCTGCGCTGATGATGAAGGCTGTCACATCGTTGGATATTTCAGTAAGGTGAGTTGAAACTGACGTATGGTATCCGTGGGTGGGGGAAACTAGCTGGGGTCAGTTACTACAGCCCGAACGTGGGCTGGCTCGACCGGGTAGTCAGCACCCTCTCACAGAGTCGGCGTGAAATAGTCTTTAACGGCGGCGTTTCGTCTGATGAGCGAGAGAGCCGGTTGCTATTTCCCTTTTCCCACCCTGTCTCCCTCTTCCCCAATCAAGGGTGGCAATATATCTGCAAAACTATGTTACCGATGTCCATGGGTGACGGTGACCACCTTCCATCAGGTAGGATTCACATAAAAAAGATAGATACTTCTATATCAGAAACATAGTATTATAAGGGTTATGTTGTAGATGTCTGTGGGCGCCGGTCACTGCTTACCAACAGGTAGACCGTCTGAGCGTTTGCCCATTTGGAACATAAATAATTAAATATAGGTTTGTGAAGTTTTATATCAGATCGTCAATTTTGTTTGATAGGACTAAGAATACAAATTTCTTCTCTCAACACGAAGTAAAGTTTGTTGTTTTCTTGTTTATAATTTCTTGATCCCTGTAGTTGATGACGTTTTTCCCAACGAACCCGCTAACTTGGTAGAGTTACGATTGAACTCTGAATAAGTGTAAACACATCAAATAAAATTAATAGAGCTTGGAGTCCCTCACTCCAATAGTTCCAGAAGAAGACAAGAAGTATAACTTCGTGAGTTAGAATGAAAACAGGAAGACGTAGAAATTGATTTTTAGGAGATTTTCAATGTTTCTTTAAGACAAACTTTATTAACATTACAAGTCACAATTCATTACTCGCATGCGTTCACGCGTTCCCTCTCGCTCTATCTCTTTTTATCCCCCCCCCCCCCCAAAAGGAGCATTAAAGATTGTTCAATGTTGTTGGAAGTCGCATAAGAAATATAACTTCAATAATGTAACCAAAGAGTGTTATTTAATACATTACAAAATAACATAACTAACGTAAAATTAATATTTAAGTATGAAATTTATTAATTTTCTAACTAAAACTCGAAAAAACTAACGTGTAGTAAGAGAATTCATCTACAAAACCTGGATTTGAACTGTCGCGTCCTTTGCGAATTAAATATTCTATGTACTGTATAATAATATTATTATCTGTATTAATGACTGTTAGTCTCATTGCAAGGTTCGTTATATCGTGGATTATCAAATAAGTAATCTTAATGAAATGATATTCGAACTTAATGTTTTTCCTCACCTACCCTCACCGTCGCTGACGTTTTAAAACAGGGATTTGTATGCTATATGTCAAACGATACATTCTATATTGTCTATGACTGCTTTGTGATTGTTCTATGGATAAAAAAATATGATTTATTTACCGAAATGTGATTATTTTGTATTTTAACTACTAATTTGTATTTTATCTTCCAGTTATATATCAAGAATGGATCCTATTTTCTCAGTAATTATGTATATAGTATTACTTTTGGTTTAATGTGGTTATGTTTTATAAGCCGCTAATAATCTTCATTAAATAAGAAGTTTTATATATATGTGAAAATTGAATTTTGATACTGAAAATTCATAGAACATTAAATATGTTACTAAATTATATGTAGTTCGTGATGTCCCGCTCTTGCAAAGTTCGTGCACTAAAATGAAAGTCCCATCCAAATAGATCCAGTTTGGATTACCCCAAAAAATATATTAGAACTAAAAATATTTTAGGACTTTAATTTTTTTTATAAAAATCAACCACAATCTTATGAATTAATTGATTATCAAAAATTATGTCCATATAATTTTCTGTCACGTACTAAGTTTTATATTTTAATACAATATCCTTAAATGTCTATTTAACACCAAACATCGTATTCCATGATGTAAATTGTAGTTAACATCATTGTACTACAATACTACACCATTCAGAATCAGCTGTGGGTTCAACGCCCGGCACGCCTTGTCTGTGATCTGGATTTAGATGTTAATAGTACTGTTACAAGTATTACATATAAGGAACAACACATACAGATCATATATACAGTCGGTACATAAAGAAGTCTATGTATTTTATGTTGTGGTATTATATATATTGTATATTGGCTGTGCATAAAGGACGGCAGACAATTCTCCCCCAGCCTCACACCCCGTCTAGCCTGGAGGGGAGGGGGTAGCCTGGGGGAGGGGAGTCGAGACGGAACTGACCTATGACACCCAAAATATATAATCAATTGGCGACGGTCGGTGCTGAATGTGTGTGTATCTGTATATAGACATATGTAGATATTGATTGAGTGTCTTCATTGTATTTGAAATTGTCATAACAATGAAATAATCTCTTTTTTTAAAGTCGCTTATATAATAAAACCTAGTATATAACAGATATATTGGTAAGAAAATAAGTATTTTCTCAGTATATCTGTTTTAATGTATCACATCACCGCCAGTCTAGTTTTAAAACTACAGTGATGTTTAATACAATCAATTCACATTCATTAAACATTATCTAGGAATGATTCGTGCAGACTATTTTGGATCTTATATCGTTAACTATACGTTTTAAATTCGAATAAATGTTATAAATTTGAAACCCAACAAAGGTTTTTTTCAAATCAATGTAATTCATATTTTATGTACCTACTTTTAAAGTTTAAATTCCTTTGTAATATGTCTTACGCTCATTTACTAGTGCTACGCCGTAGCGTCGTAGCACTACAGCGTAAATGTGACAGCTCGTAGACCCGCTACGACGTAGTGCATATAACGTATGTGTATAGGTGTAGTGAATTCATGAAATACTCCTATGTATAGTTATTAATTTACTCTTAATAAAAAAGTTATTTTAAAGTAAACCGATTCTAGTGAGGTTCGTTTAATTTTATATATAATAAACATTGTTTGATAGGAAGAATCGTTTAGAATTATGATAATTAATTAAATATAATCAGTTTGAGAACAATATAAACTGTGAGTCCCCGTTGACGGCAGCCAGACTGTTTAAAATCAATATCAAGATATAGTATGATAAGTCTGGAATGGAATCCGTACACAGACGTCGAGACAGCGGGGTCGGGGTCGACGAACCCAGGGCTGCCACCGGTTATAGATTGGGAGGTTTTTATTTATAATGCCACGCTGTGTTTCATGAAAGGAACCTTCTTTAACTCGTTAAATTTAACTGATATGTATGTCGATTAAGTAGTTACTTGACTATTCATTGTATACGACCATTTCCATATAAATGTTTCTTAGTCGTGATTTCCCAGTATATTAATTTTAGGAAAGATATTTATTTTTTCTGTAATTTTGATACATTGTTTTATATAAAGTTTACCATATTTGAGACATTTACTATTTTCTAAAAAGACAGCGGACAGTCAAAAGTACACAGACAGACATTCAGATGAGTTGTATACTGACAGACAGCTTCCCAAATGTTTGATAACCTCTGACCCGTTATTTCACACCTTAATTTTTTCATTCAAATACACGAAAACGAATCGCAAAGTACTATAAACTCTATGAGAGTTAGCTCTATGAGAGTGTTAATATCCAAGCCCAGAGCTAAATGTATGTAATTTTTTAGACAATGAAGTGAAATTAATCTCGATTTAGTTAATGATATCAGATATTTTCTATATTCATAGAAATAAATTTATTATTGCAATAAATATATACGATTTATAACTGTTTAGTGAACACACCAATCGCTTATCTCGATCCCTAGATCCCTTCATCTCAAGACGGCTAGACGGCAGTCTGAGAGAAGTCCCACCGTCTCGTCTAACCTCCGACCCCGAACAGTCACATGTTTACAAAATACAAACCCCATACAATACACGCGACCTATCATTATATTATATTATAATAAGTGATTTACTTTCATAAAAAATATAATATGTCGTAAAACAATTGACATTCATACATTTATTATATCAGATTTCTATTGTTATAGACATATATGTATATTAGGTTAGTTATATTTAAATGAAACTAATATTTTTCGGATAAACTAAGTGGATTTTTATTATTTAAAAAAACTACATAATCCGAAAAACCATTGCTGAAAAGTAACCGAAACGTCGGGATTATGTAGTTTTTTTAAATAATAAAAATCCGCGTAGTGTATCCGAATAATATTAGTTTCATTTAAATGAATAAAACTCGCGAAAATCTTAGATCTCATTAGGTTAGTAATAATAATTCTCTCGATACAATTAATGCCTGATCAGAGCATAAGCAATCGTCTGCTGTTAGTGTAAAAGAGCAGACCCCACATTCATATTCATCACTAAAACGCAGACATGTTATAAGCGTTTTATTTATGTCCTTCGGGGTTCCCCTCAAAAAGACATTCGAACACATAATACACCCTGCACCCTACACCCTCCGCCCTCCACCCCTGTCACAATCCACGGATGTAAACACTGATGTCTAGACGTAACGCAATAAATCTAGAATGTACCAACCTTCATTAAACTCCACAACCCCGGGCAGGAATTCGCTATCTGAAACTTCTTCGCAGTCACTTCGACTGTTTGATTATTGTCGAATTATTCGACTGACGAATGTTTCAAATAGTTTTTTGTTAACTAAGCTATATAATATTCGTTCGCAGGAGAAAAACTCGTTCTTGAACTACAACGTGTCTTGTATACTGACCCTACCGCCCTACCAGCGTCAGGGCTACGGCAGGCTGCTCATCGATTTCAGTGAGTAGTATATATGATAATATATTTTGGAGCCATTCATACGTTGCGAGGTAAACGTGTCAAATGTTTACCAATACCTGAATATTACCTGAGCGGTCAAGTCAGGTGCGAGGGGCCCGTTCACATCGATCGATGCAACGGTAGGTATAGATCGCCCGCCGTCTAGACTAACACTACAGATGCGCGGAATTTTGATGCCTACATTATATGTTACGTTTAGATTCGTATAATTCGTCTCGTGTCTGTTATTGCGGAAGGTTCAAGAGGTTTATTTATTAAGAATTATATGTCCTTACGATATTAATTATGTATTTCGTTAGTCTTCTTTTCAACTCCGTTATTTGATTTCATTGCAAACCCATATTAATTGTATAAAATACCTATTTGTATAAATTGTAGGATTATATTTTTAAATTTAAATAAAATTAGGTGTACATGTTATTAATCCGTAAAGTGACTCTGTTTGGGGTTATACTTGACCTGCCTCAATGTTTACGTTTCTCAATCAGGTTACCTCTTAACTAAAGTGGAGGGTAAAGTGGGTTCGCCGGAGACCCCGCTGTCGGACCTGGGGCTCATATCGTACAGGTCATACTGGAAGGAGGCTCTATTGAAGAGGCTCTGTTCGGCGTCAGGGTCGACTCTATGCATACGAGACCTCAGCAAGGACCTGGCGATCGCGTCCTCGGACATCGTGTCCACCTTGCAGGAACGCGGCTTAATGAAATACTGGAAGGGAAAACACATAGTGCTGAAAAAACAGGTGCGGCTACGATGCGATTGGTCACGTTATGTAATGTCCATTGTGTATATGACATTGTATATATGTGGTTGTTGGGGCAGGAGGTGCTAGAGGAGGCGAGCCGGCGCGCCTCCAGAGCTCGCAGCGTTGAGCCTTCCTGTCTGCGGTGGTGGAGCTCGGCCCGCTGACGCCGCGCCCCCCGCGCCCCCCCGCGGAACTCACGGCACGCACGACCCAGGAGACCAACAAGACGCCGCCGGCCTAGGAGACCCAACTCCTCGGCCGCGAGGGCACTGCTTTAACACGCACGCCGGGTGTGCTCCACCCGGGGACGAGGTTGAAGGGTCTACTCTAGGTAACTAGCTTATGTATTATACAGTCTGTCTGATTTACAGAGACTAGGACATTTATACTTGTTATGGGACTGTGTCTGCGGACTATGTGGCTACGGAGAACTGTTCACTCAATGTGAGGATGTGTCGGATAGTGTATAGTGGATTGCTGAAGTTATTGTGTCAATCTATGTGAGTTCTGCTCTTCTTATAGACTCAGTCGCCTGGACCTGTTTGAACTATTTGTTGGGTAGTTTTAAGTGCTAAGTATAAGTTTATCTCCAAGTGTTCTATATTATTAAGTCGGACTTTTCTGGTAATGAAGCTATTTTTAGGCATGCACCAGAAAATTCTCTCGAATCAATAAGCTGCCTGATGATGAGAAGATTATAATGTTTAAAGGGACATTAGGTATTTGAATGTTGGACATGTAAGTTATCGTAGCGGAAAGATTTACCCAGCATCCAATATGAGAGAAATGTACATAGTACCAGGAACTTATGGAAACTGAGATAATGATTTGTTGGTATTTAAACTAATTTTCACTTAAGATAACTGATGTCTGACAACCATTGTGACATAACCCCTTAAATTCATGATGAATCTTGTAGTTTGTAGAGAATAAGAAAGATTTGAGGATCTTATTAATATGGATATATGATTTCGGTTCTAGGCTAAAAATGTCTTGTTAATATAAATTGTTAGTTGATGTTTATTACGTTGTATAAATAAATTTAAAAAATTAATTTTATAATAAAATACTATTTTTAATGCAATATATCTTAATTATAATAAGAAAAGTTATCTAGATAAGAGTTTTATTAATCTTACAAATTAATTTAACAATGTATGTGTGTGTGTCTGCGTGTGTGTCTGTGTGTGTGTACATATGATGCATAAAGCCCGATATTAGCTGATTGGTGTAAGAAATAATTACAATAGGTTTAGACGAATCACAGAGATGGATAAGTTTTAAATAATATATATTTTGCTCGCACAACAACAGCACTATTATAAATAAAAAACATTGACTTAAAACGTAATTCCAAGTAATGTTGTTAGCTGATCCTATCGATTTTACTTGGAATAATAAACTACCCTCACCGAACTAGATAGTGTTTTTAAGAGGAATAATTCTCTATTTTTAGCTTCCACCGTCAGCTTCCAATCAATTGATCGCTTTCATTTTGTTTGCAAGTTATAAATATATTTCTTATAAGATTTTGGGACCTCGTCATATCAAAATACTATAAGTGCTTCAACTAACTATACGTTTACTATAAGTTTGTATAGCTATAGCTAACTACGAAATGAGCGTTTAAAAATATTAATTTATGAAACAACATCGATACTAACACGTGAGAAGATTAACGAATTAAAAACTACAAACGCTCCGTATTTAGTTTGACGATGATTACATGTGGTAAGCAAACTGTATTGTCTTTTTTTTAACAAGTGTTTGTTTACGATAATATAAAAAAAAATACAATAATTAAAAATATATATATATATATATATATTAAATCGATTTTCTTGAAGACTGTGTACAACCTTAAGTCTGTTTAATTTACGTGTTATTTAAAAAAATGTCTTTTTCATATAAATTGCATTTAGGAACACAAATAATAATTTTAAATTTCGCTTAACAGATGTTTAGGATAAATATTACATAATAAGAAATATTTTTATGTTATCTAGTTAAAATTAAAGCGGTTTAATCTAATTCTTAGGATAAAAAGTTCACTGATACCAGGATTCCAACCTGATAGGTAGATCCATTCGCGTTACCAGTACGCCATGGCTTAGTTAGAAAAACAAATGAAACGTGCTCCGGAGGTAGCAGGTTTGGAGCCCGTTTGTGTCAATTAATTTATCTTTCTGTATCTATTCCACTTTGAACTGTATATTTAAAGAGAATAAGGTCGTTTTTCGTCATATATGACTCTTTTAGACAAATATTTAAGAATTTATAGGTATTATTGCGGAGTAGATTTTGAAGTGAGATTGAAATTAAGAAACAACACTAGCAGTAGTATTTGGATTTGTTTATTTTAGAAGAATGATATTAGAATAAAATAAACATATTCTCTTAATTAAATCTGATTAAGTTTATGTAAAAAAATTAGGTAAAAACTATTACCGACAAACCTTCGAACTGTTACTTACGTTTTACTTCTTACTAATATTGGTCTAAATTAATTTTATAATGTCTGATGAGAAATAAATGTTATAATGTACATATTGTAATAAAGTACTTAATAATAACTAATTTATATTATAGTTTCAATAAAATTAATTTTATCTATTGTCTGTATTTTTATTTCAAATCGTCCAGCTAAAAAATTTACGTTCGTAAATTGATCGAGGATGTTATTGAAATTAAACAAGGTTTTCCGGATAACTAGGAGATTTTTTTTTAAATATTTTTATTAAATTTTCTCGACGTTTCGATTACTTAGTTTCTTAAGTAATTTTTAAAATAAAATAATAAAAAAAACACGCACGTGTCTGAAATACTTTGTGTTTTTTTAATGTGTCCACATGAAAATCTTAAATATTATAAAATAAATTAAATGATATAATAGAAACGAAATAAAACATAATAATTATCAAATATATATATGACAAAAATCATTACATTCACCTGTTGTTAGTTCCGAACGCAAACGAACCCGCGGTACGAGTGCATGTCCCAATAACTTATTGTTTGAATATAAAATGGGTGAAGCATTAAAACGACTGTTTTTAAGACTAAATAACAGTTTAATAAAAATTAAGTCCTATCATAATGTGATAAGGCTTAAAATTCATGTAATAATTTTTTACAAGCTTTAAAAAATTTCAAATATCTTCAAAATTAAAAAACAGATTCGTCGTTTTGTAGCTAAATTGTTTTAGACATAAAATATTTCCCTTTATTTGTGGTTCACAGTAATTTAATAGTCCTAAAGGCAAAGGTTGAAAGTTTGGGAGTCGACATATCAAAACATTAAAACTAATTTTTTTTTTAAACAAAATTTTATTTAAAAGGTTTATTTATACTTCAATTAATATTTAAATTAAAAAAACCCAGTGCATTTTTATGTTATGATGATTTCTTTATGGTGAAATCGAATACTTTCGCGAGTACTCATTTAAATGAAACTAGTATTTTTCAGATTGCTTTTCGTATTTTATTATTTTTAAAAACTGCGTAAACAAAATGTTAGTTTCATTCTTTATTGCTGTTTGTTGAAGAACATTTTCCTCCTCATAGTGCTGAGAATTCTCCAAATCCCAAGACCTTTAACCTGTTTGTTGTGTGATTTGGTTCATAACTTGCCACCGATATGTATTTATCAAATCGAAGATTTTTAGAGCATAATTGTAGCATAATCTGTCTCATTTAGGTCGGAAAATTTTAATAAAAAGAGAAATCTATATTATAAAGTTTTTAAATAACCTTCGTTAATATTATAATTTGTGAAGATTTATACATATGTATATGAAAATCTGTTAGCACTCAGTACGCGCCGCGGCGACGGAATCTCGGTGTGAGCGTACCCTTCACAAACGGCGATTGGCGTGGATCGTGAAACGTAAAAATCGTTTTATTCGATTTATAAAAAAGGTAATATAGTTTTAAATCTCTGCATATACTTTTATCCTCTGATAAGTTTTTTCAAACGTCCGATCGTGTTGTAATTTTTAGGGGATGACAATAATAAATATTTCGAAATATCAACAGAAGGAGAGTCTACCAACTATCCTATCTATAAAACATAACTCTGAATGTAAGTTACGACTGTCTCATTAACAATTTCCTTTTAGAGAGTAGATAACTGTCATTGATAGAAACGATGTGTGAAAAATTAATCTGTAAAATAATATTATATATTTTAACATAATCAATTTGGAACAGACACATGCTGTAGATTCAATTTCACGTAGACAATTTGTTGCCGATATTGATTGTTATAAACATTCAAAAAGCCATTTCCCTAACGAGTAATTTCCGTAGTGGCCCGCAGACATTTTCACTTAGCGCGGAGTAGCGGATATCTCAGAACAAAATCAATTATAAAATGATTTAATTTCTATTATAAATATTTAATTCTTAAAAAAACTAATAAGCGACTAATCTAAAATATAAAACTATTCCTGATGTGGTCGTATTTGTTAAAAAATTAATTAATTTTTGATTAATCTATATAAATATAAAAAAAATTACAACCGTAGCTAACCCAACACTATAAACGGTGCTATTACTATATATTATGTTTGTTTGTTTGTTAACAAAGCACAAAGTTACTGAACAGATTTACAATAATATTTTATTGTACTTTTAAATGTGGAAAAACTTTTTACATTATAAGCGTTGTATAGTTAACATCAGAGAAGATATTCTTACGACAAAATATTGTCAAAAAATACTTATATATAATATCTATAAGTTGATTATTAACTAAACTAGTATAATTTACGAATATATTTTTATCATATCCAACTCGGCAACAAGTGTGAGCGTGATATTGTGTAGAAACAGCTCATTCCTGGAATATTAATTATATCAAACATCCAGTCAACCGTTCAGAAATACGGTACCGGTGATGGCAAAAAAAACACACTACTATATATTGAATAAAATTAATGTTATTTATATAAAGTGATCTACGCTCAATTAATTATGCGAGCGGTCGCGTGTCTGATGGAAATCATACAGCATAGACTTAAATTGGATCGAGAATAAATAATATATAACAAACGAAAACCAGCGATAAAACATTACTATCAGGAGGTAATTGTATTATTTTTAACTATTATTTATACGCAATTATTCTGTTGAAATTTTATGGTTGATACAGTTATTTGAAAATTATCTAAGTTCAATAAATTTTTTATGTGAAAACAAATACTTAGCCCGTTCAGAAATCATAACATAATTAATGTTGCCTTATCAATTATTTATTTTCTCCTAATATATTTTTTATCCATCACACAAATATTTACTCTACATATATGAAATGTCATAAAAAGACTAATATACTTGTTAAAGCAGTTGTAATAGTCTTAATGTATGTCTGTTTTCATAGTTCTCGCTTAAAGTAATGGATACTTTGAGCAATTGAATAATAATAAAGATGCTATAAATCTAAGCAACTGGGACATAGTCGTTCTGTGAACCGCAAATAGAGATTTATCTGCCGTCTTTAACTATCGTTGCGAATGCAACCATCAGCTTTGAAATACGCGTTCGTATTATACAGGAAATGAAATGAAAAATAAAAATATTTGAATTACAATATCTATTTATGTAGATTACTGTTTAAAAAAAATTAAAAGTCCAGCTAGCATCGATCATAGTAAGCAGTTTCTATCGAAATAATAATGTTGAAAGCTCGCATACGACATTTATCTTATAGGTACCTAACTAAACAAAAATTACAAATGTATTGAGAAAGTGAATCATTTCAGAAATGTTATTTGAGTTTAAGTTCTAAGTTGTATGGACATTAGAATATTAACACTATAGGTGAGTCGGTTGGAATTATTAAATTATTGTTGAAAATTAACAAAAAATTATTAAACACTATCTATCGTTGTCTATCGTTATTTTTTATGCTCGTTTTAACTTAAAAACAATCTTAACAATAGTATACTGTATTGTATTTAACAGGATGTTTTCGAATCTTTACATCAATTATATAGAAAGTCAAAATTTGCAGTTGTTAGATAAGAAAAGTATTAAAATAGCATGAAGTTATGATTTAGCTTATCTCATTGTGAAGTAGGGGACGCCTAAACCATGCCTTGAAGAAAACGAACTGACCACAAGGTATTTGCAATCGTCTCGATTAAAATCTACGGGAACAACAACACAAGTAAAGCATGAAGATCGCGGAAGCCAGACAGGGAGAAATTGTAAAGAAATATATATATATATATATATATAGATTATTACACTATTAATATTTAAAAACATTAATAAGGTAATTTATATATAAAGTAAGTATATTTTAGGTGTGTCTTATAATGAAGGCAATAGACATTCGTTAAAGTTAAGCCTAGCTACATGTCTCGTTAGTTCGTGTAACCGCCCTTGGTCCTGTAACCTTCGACCGCTGGAGGTGATGTCCTCACGTCATTGTCTGTTCCATGAACCTTGGAGTGTTCACCTCACGCGCCGGGCTCGTTTGTTATGACTGCTTTATATTATTGGACCCGTCGCGAAAAACAATGAGATAATTTGTGGATACGTTGCTTGAATCATGTAAGTATTTATTTATTTATTAGTATATCATTTATATATTCGTTGTCCCGTTAAATAACTGTAATGAATCAAACTAAATATTTAATCAATTTTAATAGAAAAAACTTAAACTTTTCTTGACATGGGAAACATATATTTTTGACAAGTATTCCAAAGATACATCAATTGTGTTATCATACACCTTCTGGTCTTAAATTATTTATACTAGTTCCTGTATAAAACACTGTTTCTTCAACAAATCCTAACTCAACGGCTATTAAGATCTGTAATAAATCCTCAATATTATTAGAACTCGTATATTATGCTTAAAACTCGGTACAAATATAATATAAAAAAATAGAAACGGTGTCAGGTAGTAACTTTCTTTCTTCTGGCAGGTTACAGTGTCCGTGGTCAGAAGTCAACTTGAAAAAATATATTAAAATTGTAATCATGTAACACGAATCTTAAATTTAAATTAGAAAACATAGAATGAGAAATTCATCGACACGAGCGGGATTGAACCTGTAACATCCGGAATATCGCATTTCAGTTGCTTCACCAATTAAACTATCGTGTCCTGTTACTTCACCGATCAAACTATCGTGTCCTGTTACTTCACCGATCAAACTATCGTGTCCTGTTACTTCACCGATCAAACTATCGTGTCCTGTTACTTCACCGATCAAACTATCGTGTTCTGTTACTTCACCAATCAAACTATCGTGTCCTGTTACTTCACCGATCAAACTATCGTGTCCTGTTACTTCACCGATCAAACTATCGTGTCCTGTTACTTCACCGATCAAACTATCGTGTTCTGTTACTTCACCAATCAAACTATCGTGTTCTGTTACTTCACCGATCAAACTATCGTCTCCTGTTACTTCACCGATCAAACTATCGTGTCCTGTTACTTCACCGATCAAACTATCGTGTCCTGTTACTTCACCGATCAAACTATCGTGTCCTGTTACTTCACCGATCAAACTATCGTGTTCTGTTACTTCACCAATCAAACTATCGTGTCCTGTTACTTCACCGATCAAACTATCGTGTCCTGTTACTTCACCGATCAAACTATCGTGTCCTGTTACTTCACCGATCAAACTATCGTGTCCTGTTACTTCACCGATCAAACTATCGTGTCCTGTTACTTCACCGATCAAACTATCGTGTTCTGTTACTTCACCAATCAAACTATCGTGTCCTGTTACTTCACCGATCAAACTATCGTGTCCTGTTACTTCACCGATCAAACTATCGTGTCCTGTTACTTCACCGATCAAACTATCGTGTTCTGTTACTTCACCAATCAAACTATCGTGTTCTGTTACTTCACCGATCAAACTATCGTCTCCTGTTACTTCACCGATCAAACTATCGTGTCCTGTTACTTCACCGATCAAACTATCGTGTCCTGTTACTTCACCGATCAAACTATCGTGTCCTGTTACTTCACCGATCAAACTATCGTGTCCTGTTACTTCACCGATCAAACTATCGTGTCCTGTTACTTCACCGATCAAACTATCGTGTTCTGTTACTTCACCAATCAAACTATCGTGTCCTGTTACTTCACCGATCAAACTATCGTGTTCTGTTACTTCACCAATCAAACTATCGTGTCCTGTTACTTCACCGATCAAACTATCGTGTCCTGTTACTTCACCGATCAAACTATCGTGTCCTGTTACTTCACCGATCAAACTATCGTGTTCTGTTACTTCACCGATCAAACTATCGTCTCCTGTTACTTCACCGATCAAACTATCGTGTCCTGTTACTTCACCGATCAAACTATCGTGTCCTGTTACTTCACCGATCAAACTATCGTGTCCTGTTACTTCACCGATCAAACTATCGTGTTCTGTTACTTCACCAATCAAACTATCGTGTCCTGTTACTTCACCGATCAAACTATCGTGTTCTGTTACTTCACCAATCAAACTATCGTGTCCTGTTACTTCACCGATCAAACTATCGTGTTCTGTTACTTCACCAATCAAACTATCGTGTCCTGTTACTTCACCGATCAAACTATCGTGTTCTGTTACTTCACCAATCAAACTATCGTGTCCTGTTACTTCACCGATCAAACTATCGTGTTCTGTTACTTCACCAATCAAACTATCGTGTCCTGTTACTTCACCGATCAAACTATCGTGTTCTGTTACTTCACCAATCAAACTATCGTGTCCTGTTACTTCACCGATCAAACTATCGTGTTCTGTTACTTCACCAATCAAACTATCGTGTCCTGTTACTTCACCGATCAAACTATCGTGTTCTGTTACTTCACCGATCAAACTATCGTGTCCTGTTACTTCACCGATCAAACTATCGTGTCCTGTTACTTCACCGATCAAACTATCGTGTCCTGTTACTTCACCGATCAAACTATCGTGTCCTGTTACTTCACCGATCAAACTATCGTGTCCTGTTACTTCACTGATCAAACTATCGTGTCCTGGTAGAGCTAGTGGAATGAAATATTCCTAAAGTTACGAGTTTAAATACTCTCCGTTTAAATAAATTTCTTATTCTTTGTTTTACAATTAATATTTTAATTTAAATATTAACTCAACATTTTTAAATTAAAAAAAAAAAACATTTGTTATTACACGAATAAAATTTGTTTTTAAACGTCTTACCGTTCTAATATAATTTTCGACAATGTTAAAATCATTAAAGTTTGCTCTATAAATATTTAGAATATAAATACAAAAAATATAGGTTTCCTTTTAATTATAAAAATAAGCGATAAAATATTTTTTTGCGTACATTAATATAAAATAAATGTCCTAAAGAGGGGAAACTTCTCAGTATTCCATGTATTTACGTGCTGGCGCCGAGTCCATCGCTTTATAAAACCTGAATGGTTGTAGCTGATAGGCAAAGTCAGTTGACGTAACGTAATATAAACTATTTACAATAAACGCTCGTCTAAGATAAACCCATAATATACCCAACGTCACGCACTTCAAGTGACAAAAACGTCAGAATCACTAACTATGTCATAAAACACACTCGATCACAGATTGTGATAATAATCAAGTTGAGATAGACGTGGGAAGAATGAAACTTCCACCTATTATTATATATATTAAACATGGAATTTCTGTATACATATATACATTATTATTTTTAATGCCATACAAATTATATCACTCAAGGTTCTATTCCTTAAGGACTTATATATTGACAAGCTAGAGGACGCATTTATATAACCCAATGAGTGTATTACTATCGACAAATAGAATTTAATCTTAAAATTAACAAGATTATTTTTAATAAATCATAAAAAATATGTCAAAAAACTCTCTTCAAGAACTAAGCAAAAAAAATAATAATTCTTTTTTTAAATCAGCATTGATTGAGATATTTATAAATTTTCTAATATCGAAATTATAATATAGATATATTTATAACCTGTCTTATGTGAATAATAATATTAATCTAATAGGTCAAGGATTTTAATAATATATACTCTCCATTATACAGGTTAAAAGTCAAGTCTTTAAGATCTCGTCACATCACCGAGGGAGTACGTGAGTCCCGAGTAAAAGAATAGTGGTACACTGAATAGTTTCCTGTGTTTACTTAGTTTATAAATAATAACATATTCTAGTTTAGAAATGAGAAATTGAGAATATAATTTGAAAATTTAATTTTACCAGTAATTGATACATTGTGGAAGTATATTAGAATAAAGAATAAATTGATTCGCGGTTATTTGTATTTCCTTTTTTTTCCTATAATATCCATAAGGACTGATTTTTTCGATTCATTCTTCCTTAACTTAGTCAATGTAACTGATTTTCTTTTTTTTTTATTTATATATTGCGAGTTTAGGCAAAAGTAAAAATTTGCTTCGAAACCTTAATCGAAACTAACAATTAAATTTTTCTTAACATTTATAAAATCACTCTGTTTGTTCAATATAATATTCTGTAAATGTATAGTTTTATATTTATATCATACATTTCTTTATCAATGGGTTAATCTGATAAGTTTTTACAACACAAACCTATTGCATTTCATCATAACAAGTGACTGCATTATTATAAATAATTCAGTGACAGAACGCTTCCGCCGTAACGTAGTATCGTCATTATATGATAAGATATTCCTAACATCGAGATAATGACACTTTAAGCACCATCACCTAACTTATCTAGCGGCGGTTTGGCCAAAACTGTCCGATTACGGAGTCCGTCAAATAAATGTAACTCGCCGATAACGATTAGTGAATTACTGTACATGATATTCCAATTCTATTAAATACAATCGTGGAGTCAGTCCGTGTGGGCGTGATTCACCCGTTCTGGCCGCAGCACTACATCTCCTAGTCTCTGTGAGTCGACGTCCCCAACACGTCATCGGACATGAACGCGAAATGTAAAATAATCTGTATGACGACGTCGAACGCTCGGTTTGTTATTTTAATGATCGTTTAAATCGTTACCGAAAAATTGCCACAGCATCGAACTGGGAGGGATCTAAGTACGGGAGACGGTATCGTAGGTGTCTACAATCATTCAAAATCCAAAGTTGGTGAATGTCACTGTGGGGGGATCGCCGTCGGAAGGCGTCGTGGCTGGCGGTGGAGGGACGAGGGGGGCGACAGATTCGCGAGGAGGCTTCCGCGGGCGGGGTCGCTGACCTCGGGGCCGTCGGGGCCGGCGGGGGGCGGCGCGGGTGGTGCGGGGGACGGCGGGCGCGCCAATGTCAGGGCCGGTGCAGCGGTCAGCTGACGTCTGGCGACGCGCGGGGACCGCTCTGCCAGCTCCGAGCTGCAGTCGAGTCCCGCACTCGGTCCGAGGCGCACGCTCTCCGGACCGCGCCGCGCTGTAGGCAGGAGCGGGCGGCGCCGCGCGCTACTCTGGCGCCGGGGCTGTTCTCACGGAGTCAGGTACCTGAAGTAGCGCGCGGAGCCTCCGCTATAAAGAACGTGGCCGAGGAATGATGGAGTCGGATTGTGGCCGCCGCACGCCCATTGTACTTCATCAGGTGCTCTGGTGATAATGGTTCCAGGCGCTTGTTGGAGTACACTTACCGTGTCGGCGGTTGTCGTCGTGTGGTGCGCTGCACGTGGTGGATCGCTGGCGGCGCGTGGCGACCGCACGGGCCAGGGTGTGAAGGTAAGCCGGGCCCGAGGAGACAAAGGCGGTGAGTCACGCGTTAATCATGCAGGTCGACGACCCCGCTCCTGGACACCCCCTCCTTGCTGCACCCTCGCACCTAAATTTCGCACTACATGGTACCACTTGGTCATCGAACTCCCTGCCGAAAGACTGAACAAAGGCGGCTCAAACTGGTTTTGATATTTTTCGTCGGTGACCGGCCGCTCACGTCGTTTCTCTGTACCATTCCTTTGGCCGTGTGTTCTCGTTCGGGTCATGATAACGTTTTCAGCCGAAGGTCCTCGGACTGTCGACAATAGAATCGGATTCGTTCAAAGTCGTTTATATTTAATGATATCATTTATAACATTATCTGAGTATCGCGCGGCCGCAGAGGCTAATGACACATTTATTTATGTGAACGTGTATAAACTGATTGTAAAGGCATTTTTTGTCCGGCGAACGAAGTTTTCGCTTCACTCCTAGCGCGGTGCTATTTTATTAGCTCCACAACCTCGTGGCTCTAACTCCGAGTTGCTTTCGCGAACGTCGCGGCGACGCTGAACACGGGCCGTCTTAAAGTAAATGAGACTTTATACCGGGCAGGTAAAGATATTATTTTGTCGTGAATAAAACCAGCGATATTAGTGCGAACAAGCAATAAAAGTATAGTCTCGGCTGGATGAGTCACTGGAATGCGTCTAATTGTCGTTGTGGTCGCATGTAATACTTCGTGTTAGATTTCAAATTAAGGAGAAATTGAGTATCAATGTCCAATATGGATTCCAGCAGCACCTACTGTGCCATACTTTATATAACAATTTGATTCGTCACGAGAGTACATATGGATAATTCAGAAGAGATATCAAAGAAGCCGAGTATTGAATATCGGATCCGGTCGAACAAAGGGCTGTGTAAAAAACAAAAGTCTTTGGATGCGACGGCGTTTGTTATTTTTGTTTTATCATGATGAGGTCAGTTAACAATTTTCGTATTTCGTGCTCGTGAACGAGCCAGCCAACGAGCCAGCCAACCAGCCAGCCAACCAGCCAAGCGACCGGCCAGCGTCAGTGTTGAGTCACGGGTGAATGGATCTCATTATTTGTTTTCTGATTTCTATTGGCGGCCTTAGACGTCGACCTTGCGGTTCGGGAGTCGGATACCGGGAAATTCGACTTGCGATGGTTTCTCAGAAGTTTTGCGGAAAGGTTAAACGTTTTAAAACAGCAAATCTTTTATAAGAATATAAAATAAAAACAGATGATAAAAAATGGTACATCAGACGAAAATAAAACGAGCACCAACGGCAGCGGCAGCACATGGAAGTTTAGATGTGGTTTGAACATCGTTTATTAAAAACATTTATGATGATCAACACAAACACATTTAAACATAATCAAACCCTGAATGTGATCAACCTCAAGCTAACCTAAATTTTAATAAAATGTATAATATCATGTGTCAGAACTTTCTAATATATAATTGCATCAAAATCTAAATATATTCGGTACAATCAAGGCACGTTTTCGATAATGCTCGGTAAACATCCAATGTTCTTATAATCTACAAACATGATACGAATGCTCATGTCTTACAGATGAATGCCCCTTTGTTATGACTCCCAATGTTTTATCGTCCGTTAATTTTTATTGGAAACTAAATCACTCAGGTGGGCGTATGCTTGAACGAAACAGTAAATAGATGTAATGTTCTGCTCTTTTAACATAGACGTCCTTTAGTTTGTATATAGTATTAATACATGTCCTGCACGAAGATTACTTTAATACAATATGAATAATAATAAATGCAGTTGCTATGAGTGTTTCGGGGTATTTTTAGACTTTAGCAACACAGGTTGCTAGGGAGAGATAAAATAGCAAAGAGGTTGTCTCGTTTTATATCAGACTTTACGAATGGTGCTATTCTTTGCAATAAATAAAAAAGTTTATATTGGCAGAATACACCACAAATCAGTGTGGATGGAGACATAGCGTTATTTAAAAAAATAAATGTCAATGTTCATTTACTATGTATATGAGAATTATATTGAGATTATAATATTAAGAGCTAGTTGAAGAGGTTTTAGGAGATGTGAAATTAATATATAAAGATTTGAAAATATTAGTAATTTGGTACTTTTATAATAAATTATTTTGAATGTTCAAGGGCCAGATCGAGATGAGAAGTATAGTGAAATTACAGTTAGATTTTTATAAAGTAAAAAACATTATTTAAAATTAGTGAAAGAGGCTGAGTGACAATTATATAAGAAGGAGGCAGGCATCAAATACATTATTTTTAAGAACTGTCCAAAAACACTCGTATTTGTTACCACTTATATATTGTATTGTATTCCGAAACGAGCTTCCAAATGTAGCAGAGAGTAGGAGATATGTCCTTTTGAAGTCTCGGGAATAATCGATTGGGGGCAGAGATTTTAGCGAAGCGACGGCTACACTAATTTTATATTCACTTGAAGCTGTTTTTAGAAAACACATATACAATCTTTAATACACATATAGAGGTTAACAAAAACAATCAGTAATAATCAAATGGTTAAAATTATAACCAGACAAAAATAAGAAAAAGATTCAAGCTACATATAATTGATTTAATTTTTTTTATTTACTGAAAAATATAATTTGTTTTTTTTTTTTAATTTTCTTTATTAGTTGCCAGCTATATTTAATGTGTTTCGGTATCTCACCTTTCGTATTAACCTAAATATCAGGCGGAACTCTACATTCAGCTTCAAATTAATTATAACAGAACATATTATATTTCAATTGTTTTAAATATAATAATAAACAATCTATTTATAATTAATTTGTAGTATAATATTATATCAATTTTTCAATATATAAACGAAATTTAAGTTATAATTTCATCGACATCAAACGCTACAGCTGAAAATGCCTTATTGCATTCATCCTTGAATATTGTTAAAAAAAAATACACTTGTACCTTTTAGTTGCAGTAGTAGCACTAAAACTTGCTCTTGAACTCACTTATTAAAATATAATCTCTGTTGTATTATTCAAATTATATACGTACATATTTATTTTTATATTATCAAGAAATGAATTAATTTAAGTTTAGTAATCAAATAAATATGTGGCAAAATTGGGTCCATAAAATTTAATATGAACGTAGGTACCTTATTATATATATTTACATATATATTTATTTGCTTATTTATTAATATGTATAATACAACTAATGAATGTATGAAGCCAATTCTTTTATAGAATCTGTAACATGTAATTAGTATGATAAAGATTATTTAACACGTATCAAACAGATAAAGGTATGTGATAAAACTTAATGAAATTATATAAAAAAAAATGTTTTTATAACCTATCAGTAAACATAGGAATATAAATATATAGATAAAAAATAAAACATTATATTGCGGAGGCGTAAAATGCCGTGTTTTAAAGTAGATACAAGATGGCGCTGGGAGAAGTCAAACTCGTTTTTGAGGACATTTCGAGGTTAGGACGTGAAATTCCCCGTCACCCTTCTAGACACTAACCGCCGCCCTTCGCGACCTTCCTCAAGGATTCAAGAGCGTTCAGGTCAGGCACATTGGGGGTATATTAATCTAGTTGTTGCTAGGGCGACGCAGACGTGTCTCACGACCGCCATTAAAACAATTAGGTCGAGTTATTACCGTTTGGAACGATTTGATAATTGTTTACGTCTGAAATACTGTCACATATAAAATAATTTATTATTGTATTATAAGCATCGATTCATTTTATTTAAAATAATAATGATTCTAATATGAAAAAATATGCTTCTAATGATGATAACGCCACACAATAAACGAAGTGGTGAAACTTCAAACGGCTCCAGAATCAAATCACTCAAGTCGAGTGACCTTGAGATTCCTTAACTCAGCAGAAGCTTTTAGTGTTGTTACGAGCCAAGTGTCCTTAATGAAGATTACACAGAACGAGGGCTGCCGGTCGCCTCGCTCACACGTGCTCGACTTAGGGGGACCGTTACAATGAAAATAATATATATTTATATATATATTAAAATTTGAATTATTATCTTTTTTTATTCAATTCAATTACGTCAAATTAATTTGTTATGATGATTGATGAATGTGTTATACATTAAGAACTAAAGTAACGACCCACGTGACTAATCGTACTTTTTTTTCTCAGAACAAATTTTAGAATCATGATTCCAGTGACTGCGAGTAAATATAGAAGTGTTGTCGGTGAATATTTAATAAATACAATGCACTTACCACGAGACCGTCACGTCTAGGTACTTACATACTGAGGGTTTTCCGTTTTTTCATTCATAAATCTTCGCACAAGATAGTATCGTGGGCTTATGAAAGAAAACTGGAAACGCTACGTATCTAGTTTAGCTGTACAGTTGTGTTAAAGACGATACGCGGATACGCGTCTTAAGATTTTATCTATAAATATTTTGGTAGTTAAAACAAATGATGTATTCTTTTACAATTTTTATATGTTACTATAAAATATCTGTTAAGTGCTCTTTTCTAGAGGGTAAAATTCATGCTTGTGTCGGTATCACACATTTTCTCACAGCCAAAACCATCGTCGACATCTCTACACAGTGACATCGTGATAGTAAGACTGAAGCACTAAAATAAGGTAAAACTCAACACGTTATAAACATTACATACATTATAAGAATGATATAAATATAATTTTAACTTCAAAAGAGAACTTAAATTAATTATGTTTCATGTTTTTATAAAATGTTTAAACACTTTTAAAGTTCGTTCCCGATTGCTATTGGCATCGGCTGTGGAATGCGTACGTATTTTTGATCGTTAATTAAGCGAAAACGTTTATAAAGAGTTAATGAACTAAATTATTTATATATTATATTAATATTATTAAAATATATTTGACTAAAGAGTTTTTAATCCAAACTCTCTTTTTTATGATATTAAAATCTCTTCTCGCTTTTAAATTATAAGATAATTGAACTTGCAACCATGTGTCTAATAGAACCTTCAACATTGTGTTGCCATTACATATTCAAAATAATTATAAATAATTTATTCAGTCAGTGGTTCGTGTAAATATTTAATGGGCTCTGGTGTTGGTTACAACATGGTATTATTTATTTATCTATTTAATATAATATTTTTATAACCATGTTCATATATATATATAATATTTTATTTTGGTTTAATAATAATATTTTATTTTGGTTTTAGATGTGTGGAAGCAATGACCTTAAAAAAAATCTTTGACAATATCTTTTTGATATTTGCCAGACGAATACGGTTATTAAAGAAATGATTATTTAAACAAAGGATGAATTTACTATTAAAATTTCTTGGTCTACTTAAAAACGATCAGTTCAGAGTTTTATTCATAACATCGGATTTAAATATGCAATACACAAGCTTGTCTCAATAAGTTCGGATAGTTGTAACATCATATTAAAATTTGTCGGCCATTTTGTATGCTCTGTGTCGTTATTGTAATCTCTTGTCATATATCTTTCTCGTCCAGTCCACATATAAGTCGCTCTTGATATTGATTTATTACAATAATATTTCATCATGCTTTGCTTTCCATTCACTCCGTATAAGATTTAAAATATACTTATTTTTCCTCTTTTCGTAAAGGTAGTAAGGAGTCCTTCTGTGTTAAAATATTTACTCTTTTTTTTAATTTTTTGTTTGACTTATAGTTAGAGAATGTCTCATCTGCTTTCATCCTTACTCCAATATGGCGGGCTCCCAAGATGGCAAAGTAGACATTTTTAATATATATTATGGCCTTCACACTACGATTCCTCCATTGATATAAACAATCCTTTTTTTAACGTATTTTTAATAAAAATTAAGGTTCTAATAATAATAATAATACTAGTAATTCTTATATGTTGTTTTCGTATCATGTTACAAACTTAATATATAGACATAAACTAAGCTATCCTTAGATATATTTATATAGTATTGAGATCATCGTCATGGGAATCCATAGCTTCAACTTGACCATAGACTCATTAAATTCCCGACGCTTATCTGTACGGGAAACTCGTCCACAGTTAACTTAGCGACAGGGTACTTTTATATAAATAAAAAACACACACGTCTCTGAGAATTTACGTTATAAACGTAATTATTTAAATTTATTGAATAATTTATATTTATTTTTAGTAAAACTTAATTATATATGAATTTATTTATAAAAACTTATATTTTTTTTTTCTGCCAATAATAGAATTTATGTAAGAAATCTTTTTGGTCCTATTAAAACATTATCTATATATATATCGAGTCAATATATTTTTTTTACAACCTTGGGACAGCAAAAATCAAATTTTTTGCAAAAAAAAATATGCATGTTTTATTAATTGGCGTCCGCATAACTTTAATGTTATACCTGAGGCTACCGACATATAACTTGCTGGAATTAAGCCATTTTTTTTACTTCTATTTATCCTACAACTAAATAAACAAATGTAGTATTTAAATTATGGTTTTTGTGGATAATAATAATGTTTAATCGTTCGTTTCTTCAATCATATATATTGTATATCCATAGAAATAAGCAATGTATCGTAGAACTGTTATTAAATTCCTATTTAAATATGTATAAGGACAAAGTATGTTTTAAATAGGACCAAGATAATTCAACAATCAATTCCTTTGTTTGGTAAGTATTGAAACATTATATGTATAAGACTTTTTTCTTACTACTTTAATATAACAATCTTTAGCATTTCTACCATTGAGATGAAAAACATGTAAAGGAGATATAAAATACGTTTTATTTTACATCACCTAACATCACTTATTTCTTAGAAACTGGCGGGTTTTGGTACGAAATACACAATTGTATGAACACAGTATCATTATCAAGGCAATTTAATAACAAATGTCTACAATAATAAAGTTTAAAATCGATTGAATAACAATAAGACCTGATAAAATATTTAAAACATAGTAAGGGTATGAAAACTAAAATAAAATCTACAACGATCAATGTTTGTTACGTAATAATTTCTGTACTAAAGAGCCGTCCGATCGGTGGCTTAATTATTTGCATAGTTTTAACAGTGATGAAGCAGCCGACACGTCTGAACCCTGCCTCCAGGCTCCAGGAGTCCTGCCACCCCCACGCAGCACACACCCCACATATGTATGTCTTTGCAGCACATTTTTGCATGTCTGTATATTTATAGGTGCGACCTTGTGTCCGAGACGGGCCGACCGCGGCTCCTACTGTCTACTATTCGATCCACTGCAGTATCATAACGTATGGCTTACATTGCTGCTTTAATCTGAATGTAATTAAAGTTTCTAGAGTGCGGGTGTCGATGTACGACGCGCTGCGTAGGCGCAGTCGCCGCGTTCGCCGGTCGCCTCCTCGCCAATTTCGCACTGATAAGTTCAACGACTCGACGCGGATGTTTAATAATATTGAAGCGATATGTACCGACCGCTCGAATGCTTTATAACCATATAATAGTATAAATATAGCCGATCGTGTCTAGTTGTTGTATATCTGTGTGTTTGTTAGTTTTCACTCTCGAAGCCCATGTATGTATTTCGTTATTACGTCACTCTTAATGTGAACAGCTGTGACGTCAATGATATTTGATCATTACAGTGTTTTATTGAAACAAGGAAGTCTATTCATTTCCTTAAATGTAATCCATGTATTTTTGTTATATTTTTTTTTTGTTTATTATTCTGAATATTCTTGTATTACGTAGTAATGTATGTAAAGATGTGTGTAGGAATTTGTTATACTTCATATATAACAAAATCGTTTGTTTAGAAACGAACTGTCCGTATTATATAAAAATTAATATTTAATATTAATATATTATGTAACTTTGATAAAACTATGTCATTTATATCGGAATAAAATAATTTTAATCACGAATCTCTTTGAATTCTACCCAAATTTTATCTTATATCTGATAGATTGTTATCTATGGGAATATATTGGGAACTATGTTTAGTTCCCACATAATCGTTAAATTCCGTTCACAATAACTAACTAATCTCAAACAATTATTATTATCTCTATGTTTTCATATTTATCTTGTAACATATAAATGAATATAAGACATTTTTATAACATTGGGAAAATATCATTGAATTATAAAATAACGACTTAATGTTATATTAGTATCACAGAGTACGAGGAATACGTAATGGATCTATAGAGCAATAATAAGTTATAATCGGTTAACATAAAATGTTTTTAATTTAAAGATACCTTTATGATAAATTTGATACAATAATATATTAAAAATAAATATCTTTTTAAAATACCTTATAAATATAAAGTGTGTTAAAGTCTTTATATAATTTGTATATAATTATGTACTGGTCATGTATATGACAGTCGAGTTATCTCGAGTCCATCAATCAAGATTCAAGGAAAGGGGTCAATGACCTATCTCTTATAGTTGTCCTTGTGTCTAATCTTTTTTCTATGATAGTTCAATAATTTCATAGACACATTAGTTTTATGAAGCGTTGTCTATGGTTCTGTCCGGTATTTACTAAAGCCAATTTTTATATTTTTTTGTTTGACTTGATTACTACAAAATATGAAAGCATTAAGATAATTTTAAATGTACTTTCTTAATAAAATTGTATGCATGGATTTAAGCCATTAATTCTTTATAATAAAATATAATTATTATAACTATATGTGACTCAAATATATTTTTCCAGCGCTATATGAGTTCATGGATATTTCCTTTCACTTGATCTGCTTTAAGTGTTGCTACGGCTTCCGGTTGTCTACACGGCTACGAAGACAAGAAAAACTTCTTACATTTAACAGAAAATACCTATTAAAGGTACTACGAGCTAGGAATAGTATTAAACTAGCTTAAATATTAAGTAAGCGAATATTCAGCTGTTTTATGGTAGATTAATAAGAACTATAGGAGAAGTATGATTTGTTCTAGAAGAAAAAATGTTCCCGCTTATAAGAATGCCTTGTTACTGTTAATTAAAAAGTATCTGTAGTATGATATCTATAATAATTATTAAATGAAATCTTTCCTATTTCTTTTTTTATTCTGTATAAATTATGAAGGCATCTTGCAATCAATTATTTTTCAAACATACCTATTCAAATTGTAAACACTAATATGAGTGCATTTACCACACATTACCACCTCTACTCAGAACTAAGACACATTAACTAATTCATTTTAGTTTGAAAAAATTATACGAATGATACATACAGATACATACTGTGTTTTTAAAAACAATTTTTTTCACCTAAAATGTCCCCGTAGGTATCTTATGCAAATATTTGATATGTTGTACTTTTGGCTCTTCAACTATAATGGACTAAAACGTGGACAATTTACCACATTATCTGGCATTAGTTGCTAATACACATTAAATGCATAGTTTCCCGTATATAGAGATATATATAATAATATACTTTGTCTACATCGAGTCACTACCGAACCTGTCGCGTTGGACATCTGTGGAAAACGTCAGACAAGTTCAACGGACTAATTCTCTATATTTAAATCGAGATGAGTCAATTGAAGTCCAAGATCCCGTAGTGCGAACGAAAAAAAAACCGTATAATCGCAACAAATATTTAATGAAAGGAAAAAGTAAGCGTCTCCCACATCGATACTGCTAAATTAAGAACGGATGAACAGAAATAACGTTTGAAGAAGTACTATAATAATAATAATAATAGTAATGCCTTTATAAAACTAACTTCCCTTGTATATATTTGGCCCTCCATATAAACTTAAGTGAACACATTGTAATATATTATGGCCCTGTCAATACAATGTCTATTGTGAATGAATTTGGACAACTCGGACCAATCAAGTAGTATGACATTATGATATGAATATTAAGGACGAAAAGATTTGTGAACGCCATTTTTATTCCCAAAACTAAATAAGAGATTTATTTATAAGACAAAATAAAAAAAAAAAACAACTAAGTTTAACTCACACAGCCAATAGTTATTATATAATATATCTATAAAGATAATGGACACGTTGTACATTAAACATAGCTTATTAAAATCCTGCTTAAATTTATTTTAATTCCTCCATTCAATTAACAGTTACATTATATAACAAAAATCCTATTAAATAATAAGAAGTATGCATTCCGTCATTACATATAACCTTTTTCGTTGTAAACTCTATTAATAGTGTAATATATTATCTGTACGAAATTTTACTAAAAGCGAATGACGTCAGTGGCATATGATGGTTACAGTGTCGGAGTCTCGTGACGTCATAGCGGCGCGTGTAACCTAGAATCTAGATCCTAGCGGAGGCAGATAACCCAATACTATAATAAAGTAAAACTATAACACCCACACATGTATCGTGCGGTGACTGGACTCGATGTGTTTTAGTACATTTCATTACGAATATATCATACATTCTCTTTTCAATCTAATAACACGTCTTCATTATCTGATCTATATATTTTTGTTTGTCAACCATTTTGTTTTGCTGAGGGTATTTTAAAGAAATTAGTCTAATTAATTTGTGGTATGAGTGGAAAAGGATACTTCAAAATTTAAATAATAAGATGATTTTCAGTAAATAAATTATTGAAAAATAATTTTTAAATTTATATTGTCTATGACACTTGGATCAAACACAAAAAAACTTTTTTTTTTAGTATTGCCATTGTAAAACATTGTGTGCACTGGTTTAAATTTAATAAGTTGCCACTTCTTAATATTATAAAATATCTTACAGATATTATATAGTACATATTTAGACAAAAATACTAAAGTTAAAAGATATTTCCATTTAAGTCCTGTTCGTTTCAAATTTGGTTAAGAAGAGAGAGGAGCTTGGACGGTGAAGGTGAGTGTTTAACGCGCGTTATATAGGGGCCCCTAAAACCTACACCTGGGTCGCAAGTCCCAGGCACTGATGAAGCTCCTCTCCCTGCAACGCGATGGACCCGACACCCGCACGGTGAATCCATGGTTTCGTCTCTGATAGACTGAATGTCATTATGAATATTTTGTTCAATTATTAATTATTTTCTTTTAAAAAACATGTCGTATTAATTACATTTTTGGTTCGCGTAATACAATATAAAATATTATCATTCATGATTTATTTTAACATTTCCTTGAAATTGAAACTTTTAAAATAGAAACCAAAAAACGACTTAAACCGACAACTACCTTCATTAATATTAAATAAATCCCATTCTAGCATTCAAAGTCAGATAATTAGTTGTTGGACTCCACAAAGACAAAAAAAAACAGTAAAAATCATAAAAAATGCAACTTCTAGCATGCTACGAGCTTGTCTTATCGCCACAAGCAATATCTTCTAGGCGACCTTATAATATTTGTAATAAATAAAATCATTATAAAAATTAACCATTAATGTTAATATATAAAAGAAAGTCGTGTTAGTTATATTATGTACTATTTATAACTCAAGTATGGCTTTACGAATTCGGCTGAAAATTGGTGGAGAGATAGCTTAGAACCAGGAGAGGGACATATGATATTTAATTAAGTGCGATCGAAAAAGAAAAAATAATACCTAATAACATTCAATATCTGGTTATTTACAGTCTCTAGGACGGAACAGTTAGCCCAGCTATATATTACTAATTCTGAAATTTACACGGACAAAGTCGCGGACAAAAACTAGTGTTTACATATAAAAAAAAACATTAATTAAAAAAATACATTTATTTAAATGGCAACATTAGTGGACATCTCGCGGAACTAACGACGGTTAATCCATCTTTTTAGATCTGAAAACTTGTTACCGTAAATTTTATTGTAATGTAAGCTAACAGCTTACTCCCATTACTCATCGCGATTTCTCAGCACCTTGTAATAAACCTATCAATTTCCTTCACAACCTAACATATTATAATGAACTAATGTTTTATATCAGGAAATGTCAAAATGAAAGTTTTAAAAGAAAGTATTTCCTGCAACAGATACTCGAATTCACTTCCTATATATTAATACTTTTTTATTTGATACATTAAAGATTATGGTGTGTTGTGTCAAATACGAGTAATTAAAAAAAAATCTATGAAAGCTATTCAAACATATTTCGATTTGACATTTTCGATATCAAATCTAAGAGCGACCATGACATTGAAATAAAACAATGAATCTTCAAGAGTTTGTAACATAAATAGTGAATAGTTGATTGTAAAGATCACAGTAGGAAGGTTTTTGTGGAAGCCAACTACGTGACCGGAGACACGTCCGGAGGAAGTTATGAATTAATTAGTAGACTTGACACTAGAAGAATGTAGGTTATTATATATATATATATATATATGTATAACTATATCAATAAGCATATGATACATATATTCTTTTAGAAAAACCTAATAAATTCGTTACAAACAATTTATGATAATTTCTGTTTCATCTATAATTTTGATTCCATAATGAATGCTATACAAACTTTTTGTTTTAACCTTCGCAACTGAAATAATTGAACCTCTTTTCCTGTTAGAGGTACAGAGAGCGATCTTTGCCCGTGAGTCAGTTATGACTCATACAACCTAGCTCTGTTCGCTTATGACATCACGGGGTGTGCGCCTGCGCAAGTCCTAGCTTTAAGAAAAAACCTGTTAGACATTAAAATTATTTATACTTTTTTATTTTTGCTCTCTCAGATAGCTTTATTAATTAATAAATAATTAGGTAAATCAAGAGAATATTTTTTTTTTTAATTTTAATATTTTATACGGATGATAAAATATTTTTTTAAATATTGAATTTGGTAATTAAACTTAAACTTAAACTTTATTTTCCATGTAAAAGAAATGTTGATTTTTTATAGATATCGTAATATATTTAATTCTTGTCCAAAAAATCTTCACCGAATACAACAAATCTTTTTTTAGATTTCATTTTTGAACGGTTTTTAGGGACGGTGTATGTATCAAAATGGATTCGTTTCTGAAAGGGAAATCTACTCACTAATATATTCAGTTTTTTAAATATACAGATTTATAGCTTGGTTTTTATGAATAAAAAAAAAAAATAGTGCGTGGATTTCTTTCGCGCGAAAGAAGTGAAACTTCGTGATTGTAAACAATTCTTATCCACTAAATTTGATAATAAAAAAGGGCCTATTAAATTATATATGTATCAAGTCAAACTAAAAAAAAAATAATATAAAACAACGAATACGTATTTCAGCTAATTTCACGACGCTCACACTGTTTGTTTCACTGCATAGAAAGAAAACCAAGCGCATATGCTTGGACTCTACCGACTCACTCTCTTTCTCTCTCCTCCTTTCTTCATTCATGTATCTTCCTTTCTCTCTCCCTCCGCGTAAACGTTTAACGCAACCTCGTTGGAAGTCGCATAAGAAGTTTCACTTACAAAAACTTTGAAAGTCATAATGCATACATTTCCTACAGTAACGTCAATATAAGATAGTGCCCACAGTTTAAATACACCTGTTTATCGACATATTGTAAATCATTAATACAGTTAATATTTTAACCAAAGATCTAAATTTTACTTTAACTCTGGAGTTAAACAGTTAAAGATTAAAACTATGTAAATTTTCCTTAAAACAAAAAAAAATATCAAATTATTTTGTTTTCTGAAACACTTTTATCGATTTGTATCTATGTTGTATTTAAATTCTTTTTTTTAAATTAATAGATTTTTTTTTAAATGAGCAAATATACCTTCATTTGCAGCAGTTTAATCCATGATCCGTATGTTATAGAGATATTAAATTTGTTTTAAAATAAATATTTATTTTAATATTTCGTTGTATGACAGTTTTCTCATCCATACTATCATCACAACATAAGTCATCACATAACACTCAACGATCATATATTTATCAGTCTCTAGAATCGGATTATATAGATATGCTTAACACAAGTTTCCACTGTCACACTACATACAGAACGTTTCCCGTGTCTCATCTAATCTACCTTAATACTAATATTTGTAAATATTTATAATTGAAAACTGGCAACACTATCGCAACGATCTTACGATGCTGGTGTATCCGATGATCTACTTCCGACCGGTAGGCCGTCTGCTCTTTTCTCCTTTCATCATATAAAAAACTAATTAAAACGCTTATTGGTTCTCGTTACTATAAATAAATGAGGCGCAAAAAAAACTGAGCGCGTACTGTCAAGGTGACATAAGGAAAGGTCAAAGACGATATTTTGCGTATAGGCCTAGTGCCACTACAGATACATATACGAAGGCTTCATTACATTATTCCTCTCAAGAATAGCAGTACAGTCAATTTATTAGTCCGCCTAAAAAAGGGCGTCTTATTATAGCCTTCATAATAATTATACCTACTATATTTTCCAAAAAAAATTTACTCATTTAAAACTTTTTTTTAAAATAAGCTAGGCTCTCATGGCTTTAAAAATATCACAAAAGAATTATAAAACGTAAGTTTTAAAGTATTTCTGAAAACAAAAAAATGTGTATTGATACGACTGTTCATTTGTGCAGGCGTATTTTTGAGAGATTTAATTCCATATGTGCGTTATATGTAATGTATATCGGAATCACATACGGTACTGTGCCGGAAGATCGCCCACGCACCGTAACGATCCAATAAATCCTTTTCGAATGGCGTGAGCTGTGAGCGCAACGCTCACTTAATTAAACAGAAAAACGCGTCACGGAGAAAAGCGCGCGATTTTTGCTCGCGTGCCCGGTTACACGCGGTTTAATTTTTTTCTATGCATTAATGTTTAATTCCATAGAGTTCAACAGCCGTTCGTTATCTTCGAGGGGTGATTTCTTTGTCTTCAAAACGTTTAATTGATTTGACAATCTTATATTTTACGTACATATGTCAAATATATCGAGATAAATATATCGAGAAACACATATTATATTAGGAAACCTCTTTTCTCAGTGCTAACTAAATAATATCTAGATAATAAATAAGTCGTTTCAATCGTATATATTGTACGAAACAATATACATATATACCTATATAATATTAGCCGTTCTGAATGTGAGCATATATTATTGCAATAAGTATATATACATATTTTTTTAATGTGAAAGACAATTTTCAATATTACTTACAGTGTCATACATCTTGGGGTTGTTACTGAAAATCCTTGATGTCCGAGGGTTCAACAGTTCAAGGTCAGTTTGTAACTCAATTTGCTCGCAAGGTCGGCTTCGGTCAAAATACTCCGAAGGTGCCCTACATTAAGCTTAGCCGTTTGACAAACATAATACATCTTTATATTCACATAAAGATAACATTTTATTGTCATTAATCTGTAATATAATATATAAAAGGTTCTAAAGATAGAATAAAACTAATAAGAATTAATCAAAGTAGCAAAAACTTATTTGACGTTAATTAACAAATCCACAGATTCATAACACTATAACTGTCACAGTTAAACTCAATTTAAAATTCTTAACACTGAATTTATCTATCGTTGTTTAAATCCTAGAGTTATAATTGGACTTGGGATAGGTCCATGTAAAAGAGTAATTGTGATACTTAATCGTTCTAACGTGAAGCACGCCATTTTTTTTGACATGTGCATCCAAGCGAGCTGGAAAAGAAATGAGGTTAGAAAAACGCAGGTCAGGTTATTAAGGGGTGCTGCTGCATCAATAACTTCTATAATATACGGTAATTCCATGATCGCGGAAACATTGCACGATCATTTATGTGGAACGTTTTCTTTTTCTATTAAAAGTTACATAAATTTACTATATAGACCGTGAATTGTTATGTACGGAATCATTATTGATATTAATTTAATTGTGAAATTAATTATGTTCATAAATTTTATTTTGTTGCTTTTTTTTTTAAGACCACATACAAGAGGATGTTTAATTCCCAATCAACTCTAAATGTCAAAATATATTTCCACTATATAAGTGACAGACGTCATTTTTGATTTTTTTTTAAATATATTATGTCCAAAGGAAGCTTTATCATTATTAAATTATTGCGTGTTTAACAAACACTTACTTCTAGATATAAACTTTCACATCTATATACCTTCGTTTGTAACACGACCTGGTTTATCGATGGAATATAGTATATTAATATATAGTCTTATTAATATTATAAATGCAAAGATTGTGACGAAGTATTGTGTGAATGTATGCTTGGAATTCGCTGCTCTTTCACGGAAAAAATACATAACGGATTTTTATTAAACTTTACAGTAACGTAGCTTAGAGATCAGAATGATATTATTGATATGCTATAATTAATAAACATATTCCGTGTAGTTATCGCAAGATCACGGCATAATAGATGTATTATGTGAGACAATATATATGTGGATGGCGGTTGGTGACTATATCTATTGTTTAAACACATTTCATACAAACCTTTCATCTCTTTATCAGAGAATGCGGACGAAGTAGCGGCTAAAACTAATACATTTAGATGCATGTGGAAAAAGTAAGTATTCAGTTATAAGAGATAAAATTATTACTTTTACAAAATTTTTATTTACAAAGATATAATATCATTATTATATAATAATGTATTTATTTTTTTGACATAAATTTAAAAATATATTTAAATATTGTCAGTCCATTCATGTTTCATGAACAAAACTCATTAAAAAAAAATTAGGACCGAAGTATTCTTAATACAAATTATATATTCTAACTAGCTCATGCTCGCGACTTTGTTCACGCTTTGTTGATATATTAACATGTTTTTCATAAGAATAACACACTTCGGTAGTGCTTATAGTAATCGTTGTATATTAAATCTTTAGAGACGAAACCTCTTAGCATTCAATGGATTCACCGTGCGGGTGCCGGGTCCATCGCGTTGCAGGGAGAGGAGCTTCAACAGTGCCTGGGACTTGCGACCCAGGTGTAGGTTTAAGAGGCCCCTAACTAACGCGTAGTTATATAGCAGTTGGATAAAAAGGAAGAAAAGAATAAAAATATATTTTTTAGGTGGTAGAGCTTAGCTGTGGTCAAGTTACTGGCCGGCTGGCTGGCTGGCTCGATCAGGGAAGTACTACCCTCTTACACAAGATCGGCGTGAAGTAGCCTTTAATGGCTGCGTTTCGTCTGATGAGTGAGGGAGCCGGTTGCCCTGTTCAAGCCTGTTCTCACCCTTTCCTGCTATCTCCTTATTCCCACCCCTCCCTTTTCCTCAATAATCAAGGTTGGCAACGCATCCGCAACATCTAAGTTATCTAAGTAGGCCGTCTGCTCGTTTGCCACCATTCACATAAAAAAATAAATAAATAAGACGCTTGGAATTGTTACCTAATAATGAATTATTTTCCAAAGAATTCTGTCAACATAATGTACTTATCTATCTTTAGTATTCTATTGTCAACAAAACTGTTATGTTTTATCCCTATCCTGAATCTCGAATCCCAATCCCGAACCTGAAACCACACGGGTGGAACCATGAACTACAGATTGGATTTAGTGGCCGTAGTGGCCGAGAACAATTCAGATTTTCATGCGGACGGAGTCGTGGGCAAAAATTAATATATATGTATATATTAACGAAGCCAAATGCTTAAGCAATTCAAACTCAAACTTATAAGATATAATTACGCTTTATCCAGTAGTTTTATCATGATGCTGGCACAACCAAACACGGCTATTATTTTATTTAAATAATTTGCATAGTATAATGCAAATGTATCATTGAATATCGATTATCAAAACGATATCAAACGATATCAATATTCTCTTAAGAATCGTCAGAAAATGTCTTAAAAACATTATAAGTGCTTTAAGTAACGGGCTCGTATGACCTCTACACCCGGTTAAAAATGTTAAAAAATCAACAAAAACTCACATAATAAGATAAACATGAATTAAAATCGAATCAACGATAAAAAAAACTATATGTGTAAATCTAATCTTAATGTTAAGGACACAAGAATAGCTTCAACAGAAACTTTATTTCAAATACCTTGGAATAATATGAATGCACTGACATTTAAATTAAATTATCAAGCCACACACTACATCAAAATTAGTATAGATTTAATAAAAAGCTGCATAATCTCTAACTGTAACGTGTCAGACCACAGAGTAAATAAATCTATTTTTTTTTTTATTGCAAAGTTTAGAGTTCTAATAACATGTCGTAATTATTTTCATCTCCTTTCCTACTTAAGAAGAATGTTTTAAATAAATTTTTAAACAGTTCCATTTATTCGTCAGCAGTCCCAAAATAGGCATGAGATGCTTCGAAATCTTCTATCGATTCCATTTAAACTTGAAGGTAAAAGCTTATACTTTGTCTGAAAAATTTCCTTTATTATCCCATGTGAGTGAAAATTTGTCTTTAATTTCACTTCACCAAATCCATCATAACAATATCAATATCCACTCAAAACTTTTTTTTTTACAAAAAACGTAGTAACGGAATATCGTTTAACAATAGCTTGCTTGTCAAATAAGCGGAGTTTTTTTTTTAATTTATCCGTACTTCATATTAATTCTTTATATTTGTAAAATACACAAAAAATTTGTTTTTCTACTGTGACTCTTTTCCGAATTATTGTTTCCGAAAATTCTTTTCTATTCTAGAACTTTCGACATCCATTGGTGATTCCATCAACAGACTGTCCCCTTATACTTTCCTAGAGATCTCTATCGCAGGTATTTTCTTTAAGGTCTGTCATTATATAAATAATATATACATATATTTAACTCATATATAGTATATACATATAATATATATATCTTTGTATACTCATAGAAATAGCTACACTGCAAGTTCTCAAATCTCATTAATTTTAAAAGCATTTTAGATCATTCATAAGAGATATATTATCCTTCTCTTCTAACTCGTCTATTATATTACAATTTATATTTGATACAAAATAAATATATTATAAATTAACGAACAATAATTTTAAAGTGTAGTTACATAAAATGATATATACGAGTGGGTAGCAGGGAAGAACGTCGTAGTAACTCAACAACCATGCGCCGGTTATCAATCAATACACGGATGCACTTCCCAGGAACTTTATACAAAATTGGATTTTAGTTACTGAACTTAAAGTACGTCTAGAATTTTCACAGAGCGGAAAATTACAGTTGCGTTTGACGTTACATTGAGAATTTTGCAAGTTTTCATTGATTCTGTATAAAATTATGAAAACTGTCATATAAAATACATCTGAGATTCTCCAAGAGACAGATTCTCTTAGCTGAAGGTTGATTGCGTCTGATGACCCTGATTAACACAACATTCTCATCATCATCCGTACCATTGAATTTCAATCAAAAGCTGTATTATTCTTTTTAACTATTATTATTTCTAGCAGACAAAAAACGAGTTAATAGACTATGGTACCCACAAATTACTAAATGGTCTTAAAATATTAAAAACATCATTCGGCATACATACTTACACGAAACTTAGGTATTATTTACAGTTTTCATTATTATTATAGAAATAACCACTTTTATTTCCTTCCCCATTATACGGGATAGGTTAAAAAAATAATGCTCTATATTAATAATTGACAATATTTTTAAGCCAAAATGTACTCCGATCTTAGAATCTGGATTTTTAACAAGATGGAGGTAAAAAAAATATCAAACCAACCCACAACTGACATCGCAATAGATCGATTCATTAGCTTAATATATTTATTATTAAGGTAATTTTTTTTATAACTAATTACGTACGTACGTAATTGTTACTTATAATAACTAATATTTGAGGTTACAAACAAGTGTCATTACTAACCCCCGAACAAAAAAAAGAAAAGTACATTTTATTTCATATTAAGATACTCGTATTTAAAATGGTTCATATAAAAACTTTACTTCAATATTTAAATAAAAAAACTCATGAAATATTAGGGTTACTGCTGTTTTAATTTCTAACGCTATTACATATATTTTTTCATCTAAATATGATCCTAGCCCAAATTGTAATGCGACAAGCGAGTCGATGTTTTAAACTTCGTTAAAATAAAATATAATTGGAACTCGATTGGGCGATATCTGTGTATTTTGGCAGAAAAAAGACTGTCAAGCGGTCCAGACAATATCATCACCTTGAATAAAGCTTTGCGATATCTCAATGGACTCATAAAATTATTGGTTTCACCTTGACCTTGATTCGGTACATAACCAGGTTTTATTTTGATAAACGACTCACATATAGTGTCTGAGCCAACTCTCGAAACTAACCCTCTTGGAACAGCAATAGATATGTTGTTTTTTTGTCACTTATCATTTTAGTAATCTTTACCGTTGTTCTATTATAACTTGGAAAATCTATCGCACATAAAAAGATATAAAAAATATAAAGTTAGTTAAAACTAGGGCAATCACAAATTAATTAATTGAACAAAAATATATCAGTTAATATTTATATGTGATTGAATATTTAATAAAGTATTAACCGTTACTTAGACAGATTAAGTAGCGCCATCTACCGGTAGCTTTAAAAACAAGCAAACATTTATAATATTATGTTTACCTTATACTTTATAGTTAATTTAGTTGTTTTAAGAATTTAATTAATTAATTTTTAATATAATTATTTAAACAATATATTTCCATTTATTTGAATACGTAAAAAATCAAGAGTTTTTTATTTAGTAATTTAGAAATATTGTTTTTTTGTTAGTATATTTAGGTCAATGAACTCGAAATACCAAGAAAAAAAAGTTATAAATGAATGTTTTTTATTGATTTATTATAGAATACTTTTTTTTTAATACACCAATCCTGAATATGTATTTAATTTCATGTTATACAACAATACAACATTTCTTTATTGTTGACAATTAATTTCTTAGAAAAGTTTCGAGTTTCAAAATATAATACATATATATAAATACAATTACAGAGACCGAGTCTGTTAATTCCTTTTTTGTTTGTTGTGCTTAAACTTTATAAAAATACAATATAATAATTTGCAATATTGATAAATTTGCTGTATGTTGAAATTTAATTTTTATAAAATAATGTATAAAGTATATAATTATATTAGTGACAATTTGCCAATATAGTCTATAGTTGGCTTAGAACAGTCTTTCATTTTGTTTGGGCTTGTTTATGTTGTCAATGTCATATTCCAAGTGACAAATATTTGTCAGAATCTAGAACTATATTTTTGGTCTATAAGAATTTAGTAGGTACAACAAATGTTCAGTATTTTATCAACGTATGTTCGCGTAATATTGTTTTAAAATGTCGGAACTTAAAGCTATTTTTATTTTATTCACCACATTTATGTATGTACAAATAATCAACTTTTATTTCTGTTTAATCTCTGTAAATACTGTATAATTACATTACGATTTCAGTATTCATTTTGCAGTGCCAACCGTTAACGCGGGATCTGATTTCGATTTGCTCATTTTCACACAACAATGGCCTGCAACAGCTTGCAAAGAATGGAAGAAGCATAATCCTTCCCACACATGCTCAATGCCAAAAAATTCCGAGACCTGGACTATACACGGCATTTGGCCCACAAAAATGGGAATGATCGGACCAGCCTTCTGTAATAGGACGTGGTTTTTCGATCCCGAAAAGATAAGGCCTATTGAAGAAGAGTTATTACAAAAATGGCCAAACATTTATGGAGGTAAGCTTGTTGTTTGTAACATGTTATCAGTTGTTAACAAAATCATTGTGTACTGTAAGTAGGTCGTAACAACTCTTTTTATCATAAATTTCATTATTTTGTACATGTAAATAACAAAGACATCTTTCTCAATAAAATCAGCCCCATAATTTCCAATGCCCTTAATTAATATCCATGTTGTTATAAAGTGAAAAGTGAAGTATTTTAATGAAGTCTTAATATTTTGAACGAAATTTAAAATAATAACAAGTTATATACATCTTTTGAAAAACATAAGCTTAGTGTGATTAGTAATCTTTATCAAAATTATAAAGAAACCAGTTTACAATGAACAAAGTATTGTTGGAAAAGATATCAGAACTAAGTAATGTTATTCCACGCGGGATTAATTAATGATTTTAAAACAAGCTTTAAGGCAGAAAGAAAATCCTGTGAAGAAAGGGACTAAATAAATAAAGTTATTACATAAAGAAGAATGAAGCTAATATTGTGTTACCGTCATAAAGTCTAAGGACTCTTTCATCGTGTTTATTTCAGGTACTTCAGAATATGCTCTCTGGTCTCATGAATGGGCCAAACATGGCACCTGTGCTGCCATCCTCAAACCTCTCAATTCTGAACTAAATTATTTTCAAAATGGCCTAGAATTCCTCAAAACATTCACAATGACCGACATACTTGAAAAAAATAGTATTGTGCCATCAAATACTGAAAAATACACAGTTGCTGATATACACGACGCAATCAAACAGAGAGTAAATAAAAATCCCGTAATAGAGTGCAAGGTAGAGGAAGGAGGGGACAACTATATATCTGAGATCAGGATTTGCTTCACAAAAGAGCTCCAACTGACAGACTGCGATGGAGTCGTAACTCAGAAATATGGATATGGAGGTATACTTACAAATTGTCATTCTACAAGGGGTATAATTTACCCACAGTATAAGAAATATATATGGTATGTGGAATTGTACAAGCTGTTAACTTGGTTACAATGGTTCACTTTGTAGGGGCATTAAGTATCTAGTCTAATTGATAAAAATACAGAGAACTCGTAAGAGGAAATGTACATTAAAGACATAAAATGGAAAAAACAGGAGTTTGTTCTATGAGCAGACATAAAAGATTGTAGATATACAAAATTATGGAAATGACTTAAAAACATGGCTTATCTCGTTCAAATAAACTGTGTCCATTCCTCTGACGTTGGTTTCTTGTATTCACTTTTCCTGCCATTTTCCTCCCAGTTTTATATATATTTTTGACTTGTGTAGCAATAATTTAATATTTCAAACATTAAAGACTGTACAATTCACTATTTTTCATAGATGTATTAATATTTAAATTAAATAGTTGTTACAATAAACAAACTAAAATGACATTTCTGTTTTTTTTTCTTTAATATTTTAGATTGGCAACACTAATACAGACAATACATACTAGTTAGGACTTATGTAATATAATTATTAAATAAGAACATATTTTTTTTATATACTTACTATGCTTTTGGTACTTTCTTTTAAAAAAATTTACCTGTTTAAAAAAATATATTCAGAGAAAACTAATTTATAACACTAATAGAAAAATATGTTATAAATAAAAAATAAATACACCTTAATAATTATCTTTATTGAAACAACCAAACTTTATAGACACATTATAAATTAATGTTACCTTTAGCTCAATGAGATTTTATTAGTTATTATACACCCAGAGACGTACCTACATGAAGGTCAATGACATAGCATGGACTTAAGTCACTTGTGACCTTAATTACCTCTGGACACAATTATAACCGCAGACGGCACAAGACCTGCAAATAGAGATATATGTTAGGCTCTATTCAAATAACAACAATAAACAATTACATTATTATAAAAAAAAAATGATGAGACTAGCAACACTGGATGCAAAACTCAGCTAGAGGCAATTTGACGAGGGAAATCTGACAAGTGATTAGATTATTGTCTGGAAAAACAGATTGCTAAATTGCAGGATAAATTAAAAAAAAATTATAAAAGACACCTGATGTACACAGGATAACTTATCCCTTGAAAGAGATCTCTAGCAGGGATACTAATAGAAAAAAAAAATGGGAAATTTTTTAGGAAATGTGTAATGTTTCTGCCAAATATATTTTCCGTGTCTATGAAATATATTACAAACGTCGAGACAAATAATAAATCTAATTTATATAATGTTGTTTACTAAACGGCTACATTTATTGTATTTATCATTAAAAAAATTCTTAAATAATGAAAAAAAAAAGTTAATTTTGAACATCATCTGTTGTATATGCAAAGTAGATTTGGTTCAAAATAATATTATAGTTGCCATATAATAAAATGAAGGATTATTGTCACCAGCCACATCAATTACAAATGAGAATCATTTTTATTAACAATAATACAAATAGCTGTAAATAGTTTAAGTTTTATTTAACTAACATAATAAATGTACTGATAGAGAATAAAAAAAAATAATTTTACAATTTGAGGCCAAACTGAAACAACATAAACCTAGCCGAAAAATCCAAGAGAATTAAAAAAATGCAATCAATATAAGTGAATTAGCTGGGATATTCTCAGACATAGCGAGTCTTCACTTATTTCTAGGAACTATTTAATCCACAAATAATAGTAATTCCTCAAGGAGTACGCTGACCACCTTTGTCACGACTTGGTTATGTCATTATGAATGGATGTCAACGGTGGTATATGTATAGCATATATTCCTATATTCCGCTGTGTGTGTATGTTTTAAGCTTTCAATATGAATAATCACCTAAACATTCTAACGGCTTCTCGTAGTCCTCAAAGGTGAATACCTTCTTTGGGAATGTTGTCATCAACTTGAAGTTGTCATTGTCAGCAAACTCGGGCTTATTCATTTGCAGATACAATCTATAAAAATGAAGAGAAATAATTTTATTAGTATATAGGCACAGTCGCTTAACTGGATACTTTAAACTAACTAGGTATATCATAGCAATTGCTTTACTGTAACAAAGTGTTATCTTATTCAGTAAAGCAAAATCCATACAATTGAACCAACGCTTTTTACTATATGCGTATTATATATATTTACCAGAACTATTTAGAAACTTTTGTCTATCTGTCTTTCTGTTTTGCCTAATTTCTGAAACAAATGGCGCAGTTTTGATAGAACTGACACCGGCTAACATCTGATTCAATAAGTAACATGATGTCCCTAATCTTATTATTTTCATTAGTTTTCAGTACATATTAAGATAGAGGTATTCTAGGGCCAAGTCGCGGCCTCAGCTAGTGTGAAAACACTTAAAAATTCCATGAACTCAGACATAATATTAAGTGTAACATACTTTACAGCCGCCAACTGCTCCTTGGCACTGAATGTGTGCGATATTGACTGTCCGTCGGGTAATTTGAGCTGGATCCTAGCTGAATCGTACGTTCTGGGTGTGGGGTTGCTTGCTACTGGTGCTGGGATTGGTGCTGGGGCTGGCTCCGGAGCCGGTTGACCAGATAGGGCTTGTCTAGAAGGATATTAACAGAATAAATCATATATACAGACTATCGAGACCGTTGGTTTAATGCAGTTGTCGCGAAAAATTAAGATTTGCGTCATTGTTTTAATAAAAATTAATTTATTACGGAGTTATACATTTATTAATTTGATTACAATGTGTAATCAATATACATATAATAAGACAGTAAAAACCGAATGTCTGTACATTAAATACTTTTCCAAAAAACTGACAGGAGGCAATTAAAGAAGAGTCATAGAGACTAATAAACAAATTTTTGGAATTTTTGTCTGTCTGTCTGTCTGGTAGGTTATAACTTCAAAACTACTCAACGGATTTGAACGCGGTTTTCACAGCTGGATAACATATAATTAGGAGCATTATCAAAACTTTGTTTCGTCAAAATCGGTTAAGGGAAAAAGTAGTTATGGTAAATTTTAAGTTTGATATGGTTATTTGATATTTATTTGATATGGTTATGCGAAAAGCGAACAACACGCGGGCGGAGCCGCGGGCAACAGTTAGTATGCAATATTGAAATGGTGAAATAAGTAAAGATGTCGACAGATATTTGAGATTCTTTTTTCTTAACGTACTTCTCATTTTTAAGTTTTAATCCAAGTTAACTCTATTTCATGATTGTAGATGACGCAAAATCTCTCCGACGTATTAAAATCGTATATACACCAAAGTGAGTTTTCGTCTAATTTTCGATCCGACGTCCAAAATATATTTGTAATATACAAATTAAACATTATATGTTCGTGTAAAGAAATCTAAACAGGATCACTGGATACTTAGAACGAATTCACACGCACGCACGCACGCACCAACACACACACACACGCGCACACACAATAAATTACTGCTTTGTATGTTTGTATGTCCATGTTTTTCGCCTCCAGTTCCCTGTTATAATATAATCAATAGTTATCTATAACTTATAATTTGAACCGTTTTTCTCACTCGGTGATGACACCAAATATATCTTATTATAACCCAAATGGAGACCAGTTAGATTTCAGATCAATTTCTGTCAGTTGTTATACCGTTTTGTGATGCTACTGGCCAGTAATTGACACCAACAAATATTATATACATACGAATAATATAGATAAAGTGGCAAAAATCCTATTATTTGAATAACTAATAATTGAGGGTAGCTGAGTTTATCAGGTGTCACCCGCATAGCCACCTGTGCAAGTGTAGTCACAACAATGAGTGTCTGTGGGTATAGATAGAGGCGAGAGTACAGTGAGTCAATCTCGAGCTGTTGCAAGGAACGGACGTCTTCAAAGTAAGGGTTTGTCAAACTGTTTATCAGGTAATCTTCAAGAGTCTGAGATCCTGATGACATTCAAGAATAAAGGCGTTGGTGGCGTCAGTTATGCTGACGTCACTGTTTTTAGAAACCCCAGTCTGGACCCTACTCCCACATACATAGTATATGTAAATCATAAATACACACTTCCTAGCCTGCCTGTCTGCTTCTATTTGTGCACGAACTCTCTCTCTTGCTCGTTGATCTTCAAGTTTCTCCCTTCTTCGTTGCTCAACCAGCTTCTGCATTTCTTGTTCCTGCATTCTTTGCCGAGCCTCCTGCAAGTCCTTCCCCGATTTGATACGCAGCCTCTCTCGTTCTAATGCTTCAGCCTTAAAATAATCATACATATAAATTAAATTCTTAAGTAATGTTTTAATCATGTTTTATTAAACTTAATGTGAATGTTAACTTTCTCATTGACTTCCTATTAGAAATTCACATAGAAAGCTATGTGGGGATAGATTTACTGCAGCTCAGTTTAGCTCAGCAAAACCTGGTCAGATCTCCACATATAGACACTATACCAATTTAACTTTTCTCCTTATTTTAACAACTTTATAATTACTATTGACAATGACTATTCAGAATCCTTGCAGAAGCCATCTTCTAAACCGTTTTTCTTGACTATTGTTATTATTACAATTTACACGAAACAAACAATATGAATTGTGTGTTATATCATCAGCGTATCGGAGCCCACTGCTGAGCAAAGGCCTCTTCTCACATGGAGAAGGTTAGAGCATTAATCACCATGCTTGCTCAAGACAGGTTGGCGGGTTGTGTGTTATAGATTCATCAAAAATAATTTATCCATACTAACTTTGTAAGTGTATACAGAATACAGTTACATATGTGATTTATGTATTTTCTAACAAATATACATCTAGGAGAGTAAAAACTATGAAATTGAATACCTTCTCTCTCTCCTCTCTTTCTTTACGTTTCTGTTTCATTCTCTCCTCCAGTAAAGCCAGCTGCGCTTTTTTTTCCTCTTCAGTCAAAGGTTTCTTCTCTTCAGTGGATTCTGAAAAACTACTGTGGTTCGTCTTCGCAGCATGAAATTCCATTTCATCCTGATTTTTGAACAGTTTGCCACATTCGTCACATTTAAATGACTTCGCTTCTTCCTCGGCTGCCTCTTTGGACTGCGTGTCGGCAGCCGCATCAGGGGGTTCGCTGCTGCTTTGTGGTTGGTTTTCACCAACTATATGTCCCGGACTAGGCTCGGGATCATCAGCGTGAGCTAGTAACCACTCCATTGCCGGCTCTACACCTTTGTAATTTGTCACTGCCAAAGCTTTTTCACTAAAACCAATGATATGAATGTAACCTGGTCATTTGAAAAAAGCTTGAATATAAAAAAAAAACTTACGCTCTGTCTTTCGGAAATCCCATCTCAATTAACGTCTGTATCTCTGCCATTTTTAAATCCGATATGTATCAGATAAATACCAATTAAAATTATTTGAGACTAACTTTTCATCACTTATCAGCTGTTTTGATTTTCTAGCTTACTTTTTAAAATAACAGATACCAAATTTCACTATTCATGACAGATAAAACAATATTACCATGTTGTTTAATATTTATATATAAAAATGTTGCACTGTGGGATTAATTAGACTGCTTAATAAGCAAAATAATATTATTATTTAAGTAATACATATATATTCAATTATAATTTTAATAATAATGTAAACAAAATATTCGAATGCATCCAAAAATAGCATCTGTGAAAAAACTTGACTTTTATGTAATCTAATCTAATTTTTGAAAAGGAAACGTTGTATTTTAAAATTGTTATTCATTTCTTAATAATTTTAAAATATTTAATCACTTATTTAATAATTTTTGTTAACAATTTAAATGGCGACGTTAAAAAAGACAAACAAACGAAAACATATCCAAAACAGTGATCCTGGAAAGATATTAGATTTGGTAATGAACTTAACTGACGATAGTTGTTCTCAATTACAAATAAAAATTAACTCTTACGTAAGTTTCCAACGATAACCAACTTCAGTTGATCATGATCAGTATAGTACCTTATTTAGATAATAATAACAATGAATGAACATTATTCTTATGTTTATTGTTCAGTTAAAAGAAGAATGTGACGCCGAGACCGTGTTTGAGATTATAGTGCATGGGGGTGTGGAAGCCTCGATTGAAACCGTTGGTTTAATACAGTTATCGCGAAAAATTAAGATTTGTGTAATTGTTTTATTTAAAATACATTTATTATGGAGTTATTTATATTTTTAGTAATATGATTAATTGTAGACATTGGTCTAATATGCAACATTTAAATAGTCAAATCAGTAAAGATGTTGACAGATATTTGAGATTTTTTTTCTTAACGTACATCTCATTTTAAAGTTTTAATTCTAGTTAATTCTATCTAATAATTATAGATGACGCAAAAGCTCTGCGACGTATTAAAATTGTCTATAGACCAAAGTGATTTTTTGTCTAATTTTGGATCCGATGTCCAGACGATTTTATCACCGGTTTGTATTTCTTTGACTACACCCAATCTTACGATAAATTGATAAGAGCACTGTTAGTTATAATAATTACTTTATACAAGACTTTAATTTGTATTAATTGAAGTTTATAATCCCAGTTCGTAACAAAGGAGGCTAAGAAACGCGTCGTGATGTTTCCGATAGGAGATAATCCGTTCTCAATTATAATCTGTGCCGTCGCCCCGAAGATTGTTGAAGAACAAGTCGCTTTAATTATACACGAGTGCTTTGTGTATGTATTTTTATATTTAAACTAATAAACAAATTAGTTGTTACATAATTACTTTCTAGTTTAATTAGATCTATATAACTATTATTCCTAGCGTATCATCATCTACCCTCAAATTATTTGTCCCAAACATCAAAGCACATTTTAACGTTCCTATAGTTTTGTATGGCCCGTACTTAAGAAAAGCGTCGCTCTGGAATACGAGTGTACTTTGAAACAGAAATGTCAGCAGTTACTCCGTGTTGCCAGAAGACTGTTCACTCAAGTAAGTCCGAAAATAATATTTTTAAAATCACCACACATCGGCTTATATTCTGTTTTATGATATTATTTGTATGTTCGTATGCAAATGCGTATAGATCTATACTTAATAGTCCTATTTTGGTAATTTTTATGTCAAGACGCCGTATTGGAGTATTGTTACGTATTAGGTCTGTTGTATACTGCTAGGGCTTCAAAAATTTATTTGGTCTTCTGTCCATTTTGAGAATAAATTATTTTTTAGCGCCCTCATTTTTTCACTTAGTGAAAAATCGCTGTAAATAAAATTATAAATCACCCCCTAGCTTTACAAGGCACCCATTTTTTTTTAAGTCAATTACAGCTTCTTAAAGCCTGCAGCGCCCACTTTGGGAAAGGCTGTATTATGCTTTTAATAAGCCCACCTTTAGTATCAAGTATTGCGCTAATCAGATAATACCTTACGTATCAACATTAAGTATACTGATTAGCACGGTGATATTACGAACGATATACGATAAGACAACCGAAAATTAGAATCGCGTTATTTAAGGGAATATAATTGTTATAAAGTTATCCATAGAGCCTTCTACATCCCATTTGGTTGATCGGAGGGTCTTAGAAAAATTTAACCATTCAACTGTGACTCATTTCATGCGTGACACTATCAGATCACTATTTGCCATTCATTAGTGTAGGATCAACGATGAGATATGTGCTTTTATTTTATTAAGCTAGACAAAATATTAAAGTATTTTACACAAAATTGGTTTACACGACCTATGTATGGCAAACGAATTACTTTGGGTTGCAAATGTGCTGAAACGACTTTAGGATTAAAATTTCTACCTTAAAGTAGTTGGACAATTTTGCAGATGAGATTCCTTTGAAGTTCAAATTCTTTGAAGATCTTTTGACCAAGATTTTTGTGATTGAGCAAATCTTGCTCCTTTTTAGTGATGTGGCATCCAATGGGGTTTTGATTGTGAATAAAATACGCTGTGTTTTAATTATACATTATCATACATATGTAATATCAATTATCTGAAAGGTGGCATCCTTGGAGACTTTGCTTCAAATGGCGATGGAGCAAGCCAAACAACTCACGAAAGCGGAGTATTGCTCTGTAATGTTGGTAGACGTGGACCGTATGGAACTTGTTGAACGAAGCGGTCCCGGACATACGGGGCTAGGGGTACGTCATTATTAAAATTGACGAACGCTGTATTGTCTTAATATACAATCATTAGGTAGATTGTCTTAATGTACTCTTGTGCATTATTATTATTAAACAAAAAGACGTTATTTAAAGACGGCAATATATATATTGAATATTTTTATTATATATAATTTTGTTGTGTAATAAACTTACCATAGAAATGCACTTCTTCAGGACGTCAGTGAAACCTCAGAGCGAAGGTTTCCCATAAACATAGGTATAACGGGACAAGTTATTAAAACTGGTAAACTAATAAACTGCAAGAACGCCAAAGAGCACGCCGCCTTCGACCCTTCTGTAGATTGTTATCCCGATATAGAATGCAAGTAGGGGCTTTTGGTCTATTTAGATTCCTGGTAATTCTTTTTGGAAGTCTATATACTGAATATAATCCCAGGTCGATCCTCTGCTTCCCAATTTGCGAGCGTTCAGGCATCATAGGCGTGGGTCTCTTGATAAATAAAATCGGCGATCCCTACTTCGACGCCATGGACGAGGAAATGGCGTTGGCTTTTAGTATATACTGTGGGGTTTGCATCACTCATTCTGTGGTGTATCAGAAGATACAGGAGGCTCACATCAGGAACGCTCTCACCAACGAGCTGGTCATGTACCATATGAAGGTAACCAATACTTTGAGCGCTGTGTGAGGTAGATAGAAACTGTTATGTATTTCCTGATTTATATTTTAGATCAGGTTTTAATAGGTAGGTTATTCTGTGAAATCTTCTATTGTTAAACATTAAGCTTGTCTTTAACTGAAAGATAAGGAATTGTGTGATGACGCAAAAAGTACATAAATGCAATTTTTTTTTATTGAATATATCCTCTATGGATTCTTTAATCTCTTAGGAAAAAATCCCTTTTAATTCATTCTCTCTGGACCTCATGGAAAATATATTATAACGTATGATTGCGTAGGTAAGCGACGCCGAGGTGAGTCGTATGTTGGAGTGCACGGGGTACCACAACCAGGGTCATATAACCAGCTTGCATTTCAACCTGCGAGCTTTACCTCTCAGGGAACTGCCGTGCTACGTGTTCAAAATGTTCTCGGATCTCGGCTTTGACAAAAAGTATTATTATTGATTGTCCATAGACATGTATTCTGATATTTGAATAAATTTATTAAGATCGCAGTTAGAACATAGCGCAGGTATGTGTTTGTAGAGTAGATCTGTTTGTGGCCTAACAGCGTTTTAGTTGCTGTGAATATTCAACACAGGATTGTCCAAGTAGAATCAATCGGCGTTACTATTTACATCGTTATCCTGTTTTCAACATTATGCTAATTTTTATCATTAGACACAAACTTCCAGATTCAATATAAAGTCCCAAAAACTGGCGAGGTTTATTCTCCACGTGAAGAAAGGTTACCGGGACGTTCCGTACCACAGTTGGTTGCACGCGTTCAACGTCTCTCAGTGGGCGTACGCCGCTATCATAAACTACAAGCTCGTGTCTCAGGGCTATTACACGTACGTTTACAATCCTTGACCCACGTACCTACTGTAGGGATGTGATACATTTTATACAACTGTTCTAGTGAGCTCCAAGGACTCATGTATATGGTAGCAGGTCTAGTCCACGATATGGATCACCGCGGGACCACTAACAGCTTCCAGATACAGGGCCGTTAGTATTCATCATTCCTTCACCTTCATGAGAAGTTCTAATCATAGTCGTATGCAACTTAACTCATTTTTCATATCAGACAAAGGGATTAATTGCATCTTAAGACAGCCATCAATATCCGTAGTCATTTTTAGCCCATGTTTGTGTTCTTTTATTTTCTTTTGCTTCATTCGTCTGTGGTATATATTGATACTGTATAACATGTTACTCGTCACGTCCAGAAACAACCTTAGCAGCTTTATACTCTAGCGAGGGTAGTGTGATGGAGAGACATCACCTGGCCCAAGCGATGTGCGTCCTCAACACGGACGGCTGTGATATATTGGAGTCTCTGCCCAGGAGGGAGTACGACAGGGCCATTATTTTGCTCAGAGATTACATCCTGGCTACGGATCTAGCTAACTATTTCAAGTAAATGATCTTAATATTAACGAATTAATGAGATCACCTTAGAGAGTCAAAGAAATATGTAGCGATTATGTTGTCTATTACAGTAGAATACATTGGTAGTTAATTTTCATAGAGTGAAAAGGTCGTCACGACAACACTGTCGTATTTCAAAACGTGTGACAGAAATTTTATTAATATTAATTATAAACTACCCTCAGACGTCACTGTGTGGCAATAGTCCATTAATGATACAGATTGCTACCTTATAAGAGATTAACACAGAACAATCTGTCCACCAGAAATCTTAACGACTTTAAGGCTATATCATACGACTTCCAAAAAGGCAATCGATCCCACACAAGCGCGCTCCAAGCCATGATGATGAACGCGGCCGACTTGAGCGATCAGCTCAAGGATTGGGGCAGCGTCAAAAAGACGGCGGTGAGTACCTGCCTTTATCTTAGTTAATGATGGCCATGCTTCATATCTTGCTTTTGCAGTAAATCTTTACGCACGCTTGGGGGTGAGATTACGAAAGCGTTACGGACATGTGATCGGGCGAGGCCAATGAAAGTGAGAGGGGGGAGAGTGTTACGGTTCATGGATGGACGCATGGATGGATTTATCAATGATTACCCATAATGATTTCAAATATTTGTACAAAATTAATATGTGTATATATATACACACATGTCTGTATTATACATATATAAACATATTACACATAGATGGAGCGAAAAAAGTTTTACTTCTGCCGTGTGGTCTAAAGCACACTGGTTTAAATTTATTTTTTTTATGCAATCGTTTTAAAACTCCCGGTTGTGAATGTGACCTCTGAAAGCTCACACTTAAAACTTATTCAGATAGCATTTTATAAAATTCCTATAATAATACTCCGTGAGTTGTGATAGTAAATATTCATATGCCTTATATCTCTCTGGCCTGACATTTTAATGAATTCTGCCATATTTTTATAGGCTTTCTAAGCAAATGAAACTATTATTTTCCGAATTCACTACGCGTTTTTAATCATTTCAACTACCTGCGCCAGACGTGCGGTTACTCCGCAGCGACCGCGACCACGGGCGGGCGAGACGTGAATATCAATATGAAGTTTAAAGTAATTAAAACGCGTAGTAAATGCGAAAATATTAGTTTCATGTCAATGAATACTCGCGAAGGCTTTAAGCGGTTGCTTCCATAATGTTAGGTAGTTCTGCATAATTTCCAAACAAATTCCTACAGGCCGCCGTACTGACAGAGTTCTTCAAGCAAGGCGAGTTGGAGAAGAGTCTTGGAGGTCTCCCCGTCAGCATCATGGACAGAGAGAAGTGTTTCATACCAGACCTCGAGATACAATTCCTTAATACAACATGCCTACCGCTGTTTGAGTGAGTGTTGCCATGTTCTAATATTTCATTTCAAATATGTAGGTAATACCATGAAACGATCCTGTTAATGGAGTGACAACACTCAAAAAATCTTTTAAATTATTCCTTTGCCTCAAATTAAGTAATCTCCATTGATATATATAAATGACGTTCATAAATGTTTGAAATGAGTGTTATAAGATTAATCGCTATCGATTTTCTAATGAAATACTCTATACTACAAGATGTTTAGACAGTGTTGCCAATATAAAAAATGTAATTGCTAATTAGAAGAAAAAAAAACGCGACCTTGTTCATTCACAAATCCCTCTTCATGTAGCTCAGAATAATATTGACACGTGACATTGGCGACATCTATAATGAAACGCCACTAACTAAAAGAGAGAGAGAGAAGAGTTATTTTTAGAATTTACTCTTTACAGGACGCTGTGTCGCATTATACCGAAAGCAAATCCCTGCGTCAAGATAATTGACAACCACATCGAGCGATGGGACGCCGCCAGACCGATCTTTGCCGAGGTATTGAAAGTAGACGACAGGTCGGCATCTCGCTTCATGTTTTTATCAACAGATCGTAGTAATGTAGCCATGTCTTCAAGGTGCCGATAACGGCCGGGTTGTCGGTGCTGCTGAGTCCGGAACTGGACACGTTGATAGAGAAAAATATAAAAGAAAAAGAGAGGCTCCGTCTGGAGGCCGACGCCGCGGAGAGGAGCAGCGAGACGGACTGAGCGCGCCGCGGCGGCTTGTACAGTGAACAATAAAATACGAGTCGCTTGATGCGTTTATTGCTAAATGGTGTTTTATATGGCGTCTATAGTACAGAATAAATATGGTAACGACATTGTTATAAAAAAAATATACGACACGAGTCTCAGACTTGTAGGTTCGTCAGACTAACCTTACAGTCTTGAAATCTGATTTGACACATTGAGATGACTGTATATATATAAAACGATAAGTATGTGCGGAACTGGAAGTTACCGACGAAAGATACGTCCAGGAATTATGATTAAAATATCACAAAATAAATTAAAAACAACTCGCGTTCAACGGGAACGATTATCACAGAGTATAACAACTTTGGTTGAATAAATATGGTAATGTTGGCGGCGTAGGACAATGTTAGCTATGCTAGGAATGTGTTCAGGCGACCAGCCCGTTGGCCTCGGGTTGCAGTAGGTCCTCAATAAACTCCTTCACCATCTCCTCCATTATAATTTTCTTTTCCTCTTGCTCCCTGGAAAAAATTCAGTTTATGACCAAGTAATATTTTGCTATCAACCCTTTTAATGGTTTAAATTAAAAAAATAATAATAATATTAAAACCACACCCAGCCTTCTTTCTTCCGTCCTACTTATCACGTTTAAGACAATACAACCAGTACGGAATCTCTCAATCAATCAATCATTAAGCCCTTTATCCTGAACTAAAGTAGTCGTGGAAGATATGTTTCCCTGTTTAGAGGATATCTCTAAATACAGTGTGCCTTTTGGCAAAGGTCTGCTCCAACAATTTCCATTGAATTCTGTCTCTGGCGATCCTTCTCCAAAAAGGGCCAGCATCAAAGCATAAGTATATACTAAGAGAAGGAACACTACAGATAATTCAGGAGAGAAAACAATCTCTACGAGAGACTCGATATGCCTATAACTATTTATATTATATATAAAACAATGTCGAGAGTACACTTTAATAAAATCTTATAGATAAAAATATGCCAAAAAACATTAGGCACGATGGTTCAGTTGGCAAAGTGACTGAAGCTCAGTACTCTGTAGGCAGCGGGTTCGGACTAGCTACATGTCGTATGTTTGCTATATTGGAGTGAAACTCCTTATGCGACTTACAAGGTTGCGTTAAACGTTTAACACTCCTGGGAGAGGGGAGGGGATGAAAAGAGAGAGCGAGAGAGAATGACTGGCAAGTAATAAAGATTCGTATTTCTAAACAATTTCCACCCATTTCCGTTTAAATTCGAAAATGAAGCAGTTTACTTAGTAATACTCTACCGGACGGTGGGCGCGCGGCACACGAACTCCGTGTAGTATTTAAGCTTGGGCTCGGTGCCGCTGGTGCGAACGGTCACGGCCAGCCCCGAGCTGCACGAAAACGTGATCATCTCGCCGCTCGTGTAGTCCTGGTCCAGACCCGTGCCCAGCACCTCTGTGACGACAACATCCAAAACATATTATACTGTAAAAATACTATTTCTAATTTAAGTTATATTTGTTTGCACAGATTAAATTTAAAGAGGAAAAAGTTAAAAAAATATATCATCTTTGAATAATTCAGCCATGGATTCCAAAAAAAAAAACATAAGATTTCATTACCTAGGACCTATTAATTTTCTTTATATATATTTTTAAGACTAAAACGAAAAAGATGCGCGCCTGAGATGGAAAGGAGATTATAACAATGTGTCTTGAGCTACGGTTCATGGTACTGAAGCTGTGTGTTAGGAGACAATTTTTTAAAATGTTATTTGAGAAATGTGTAATAGAAATAAACGTGCATTTTAATAATCGCTTGGTGGAAGCAAAAAAGTAGTCATAGTAATGGTTCACTCACTGAGATGGGCGTCTTTGTTATTGTCCTCCGGTATTTTGACGCCGGCGGCAAAGTCATTCATAAAAGTCACCTCGCATGGACCGACTACCCTCGGGTACTGTACAAAAATATAATTTAACACATACATACTTTGTTTGCGACTCTGTCTGCTTTTACTTCAAAATTTATCTCAGAGGAAAATGTATAAAGAGTATCAAAATGTGGGACGTGACTGTGACATCTATAGTTTATGAGCTGACGGGACTTCATCAACAAACACAAATTACTATGCCGTGACAGTAGATGAAGTACGTGGAATCCGAGATAAACTATAGTCTGTCTTTTTCTTAAATGTAAGCTAGATTATTGTGAACTCTCCTCAAAAAAAAAATGAAGTGGTTTTTGCGGAAAAGAGGAACAGACATCCCCACATCACGAACACACACAGCTACATTTATAACTAGCAGAGATATGTTTAATATACTGAATTGGAATCCTATTTCAGCTACATTAATTACTAGTGAGCTAAGCTAATTACTAAAATAATATATATACATTTTTTAAGTATTTCAATAGTCATATAAAAATATTTAAATGTGTGTTCCGCGGGGGTTTATTCGACGGCCCCTTAATTTCCTTGTCTACATAAATGAGATACGACGTTTTAAAATCCACTCACCTCCCCGGGCCCGTGGAAGTTCCTGATCCGTCTGAATATCTTCTGAACAATGTTCTGATCCTTGACGGTGAAGTATGAATTCAGCGATATGTGGTAGCCATAGTCTCTGTACAGCGCCTGTAGCTGGTCGACCAGCGAAGATCCGTTGGCGTAAAGCTTCGACGCCAGGGACGCCACCTGAAAAGTTGAGTGTTACAAAACATTCTACCAGCGTGTGCATAGTCCAGTCAGAGTACACACTTGGACAGCGGCGGAGACTCCGTCCTTGTCGGGGACTCGAGGATTGCACATGTATCCGATCGCTTCTTCGAAAGCAAACAATGGTACTTTTCCTTGTTGCTGGAGAAGAAGAGTGGCGTTGCCTGTGGAAGATTTATTCCGGGTAAGTTTAAACGACTGCACCTAAATAATGATCGCCCACAAACACACAACACTAGTTCGCATGAACCTAATATTTGCGGATTACTGCGCGTCATTTCATTATTTTTAACACCCCCCCGACGGTTTCCGGTCTCCGGTCACCGTGCCGCAGCCGTGATCACGGGCAGACGCTATTTAATCTCGTATTCTAAGACGTTGGTCATTTAAATAGATACTCGCGATAGTCTTGGACCTCGTTAAGACTTATTTGGATTCGCTTCAATGCTAAATCTCTCACCCATCCACTTGAAGCCAGTGAGCGTTTCAACCAACTGTCCCTTTCCTTTGGCGATGGCTCGCAACATCTTGGAGCTGACGAAGCTCGCCAGCAAGTAGACCTCCTCGTCGACGGTGTTGTGGGAACAGTGTTGATTTAAGATCCACCACCCCAGCAACGATCCCATCTCGTTCCCGGTGAACACTTTCCAGGATTTTGCTCTGAGGATTTTTGAATAAGGATTTTGTTTCAGCAAAAAAAAACTTCCGACGTCACCATATCTCCGCTATTAATGATAAGAAAATTTCTATACACGACGAGTATATATGAGAAATTATTGATTTTGGTAGGGACTTTTTTGTGTAGAAAATTCATTACTCTCGAAATTATTGTAAACTGAATTCACGAGTCAAACTGTTCAGTAACGAGAACTTCTCAGTTTAGGATCGACATGCTGAGGGTGCGCCGACATGTTCATTAACAAGCGAGGTGTTAGGGTTTCGGGAAGACGTTAAATGAGTTACTCCTTATCGTATTCAGCTACGGCCAGTCTATCGGCGTCGGGATCGTTGACCAGGACCAGGTCGATCCCTCTCTCTTCAGCCAATTTCTTGCTGAGATCCAGACACTCCTTCTCTTCGGGATTGGGGAACTTCACCGTGGGGAACTCAGGGTTTGGGGACTGTTGCTCTATAACGCTGATAGGGGTCTAGGGGGAGCAAATATTATATTTTATTTGACAAGCATTTTCTCCCTCCTTAGATCGTTTTTGTTGTTGATTTATTTGATACATAATTAAACAATTCATTAATCAATTTCCTTTCTGTTAAATTATATTAATGGGAGACGATTAGGCAATGATAAAATCAAACAACAGTTAGTTAACTATTTAAGGAATCCAATATTATAAAGGTTTCTAAGACTTTGACCTGATTTTTAAAATTAATATAAACTCCGACTTAATTCGCGTATAAATAAAATAAGAAGATTTTTTATTTCGACACGCATTTCGAAGAAAAAAATATATTTTTCAAGGACAGCGCCGTAATATTTTCGCATTAACCAGGCCCAAATACCTGCAAATTAGCAGCTCGGAATGCCTTGACGACGTACTCGTACCCGACGCCGTGCATGGCGCTGTACACGGTGCTTATCTTCGCCAGCCGGTTCTGTTCCAAGACCTCCTCGTGTAAGCACGACTGGATGTACTCCATGTATTTGTGTGTGACGTCTTCCGTACAGTCCTTCACCAGCTCATGGCCGGTCACGTCGTCCGTGTTCCAATGCTCCAGTGGTATGCTACGGATGGATAATTACGTATATAAATACGTAAATACGTAAATCATAGTTTAGTCAAAATTTATTCGTGAACGGTTTCTGAAACATTTCTCATCTCAAATGAAACTAATATCTTAGTATTATTACGCGTTGTTTTATTATTTTTGAAAACTACATGCTCCCGACATACTCATCTCCTCTGCCCGTGATCACGGTTGCTGCAAATTAACCGAAACGTCGGAAGCATTTAGTTTGAAACAATAAAATAAGGTGTTGTAATCCGGAAAATATTAGTTTAATTTAAATGAATACTCGCGAAAGTCTTAGATCTCATTGTTTCCCAACTCACTCCAAGCAGCTATATATTTCATCTAGAATGTTCTCATCGTGTGGAGCTATTATCTGCGATCCATTGCTCCAGTAAACTTTGTAACCGTTATCGTCTTTGGGATTGTGGGAGGCTGTCACCATGATCCCGACAGCAGCGCCGTAAGATATTGTCGCGTATGACACGAGAGGAGTCGGACAGACTTCGGAGAACAGATGGACTGGTATTGAAGAAGTCACGAATACCTTAGCCGTGAGCTCAGCGAACCTTAAGAAAATTATATCCCAAATAAAATTCCTATACACCTAAATATTAATTAAAAATTATAACATTAAGTATTATAAAATAAATCATATTATATATTTTGTTTACAATAAATTTATTTGGTAGATAAGTTATCGTAGTGCGTGAAAAGTTTCGAACGTAATACATAATTAAAAATATCGCGATGTTACATCACGCAGACGTCAACTCAAAAAAAAAAAAACAATTAGGTTATATTGTACGGTTCCTATTAAAAGGTTTTAGTCTATCAAGAGGTAAAAAAATCATTTTATTAAATCGGAATGCTAACAGTCGTAATCTACACTACCTAAGCATTGTTGTCAAGCTAATTTAAGGTGACGGTGATAATTAAAAACCCGCCTATATCTTGCAAGGTTATTTACTTCAAATCTATGTCTGATTGTTTTTGAACAATTCAACTGCCGATTCAAATAACATATATCTGAAAGAAAGTTGTTACTAAACAGAAACTATTAGTTATATAGAATTGAACTTGTGCTTGTAGATAGCCGCGTTTGAACTCAAATTTATGTTTTTAAATTATGTCAAAGCAATGTCTTGTCAAGAAATGTTTTAATTCACAATTAACAAGGTAAACGATGTCATTCATTTTTTTTTTTATAAAAATTCAAGATATTCGTTATAATATATACTTATTATCTTTATACATATACAAACTCCTTAATTTTAAATTAAAATAATAATATTTTAAATTAAATAATTAAACAGCCTACCGCCGGCTGTTGTATCTTCCATCGTAACCGATGACAACACCGCTTTGAATTTGCTCGAAATTACATATCTTCTGTATGTAAGAACATATACCCTGAAATAAAAAAACTATGTGACACTGCTATTATTAGTACGAAAATTGTATTGATAAAGTAAATTTTTCATAAGACTATAAATCAGTGAGTCAATTCAACTAATTAATATTGACGATTCTTCATAAAAAGACGTAAAAACTACTTAGTATTTAATTTGTTTAGTCAGTGATAACGAAACGGCAAAAAAAAAAATTTTTCCTCTAAGGCTACCATTTAAAGAACTTAAATTAAATAAAGATAATATAATTAATATGGTTTTATATAAATTATAGTTTCTTTACCTAACATTTTTCTGATTTAAATATCAACTTCGTAAAATTTATATCTTAAATTGACAGCTCATTCAATTAGTTTATTTAAATAAAAAATTCAATATATCAAAAAATTTAACTCAAATTACAAGATTATTTATCTTAAGTCTTTGAGTAATTCTGAATATTGTTTTACAAATAAGTATTGCCGATGTCTAATCTGAATGTACCTGGGCCGTCTGCAGTACAACCACATCATTCATACACATGTACCCGGCTCCCATTCTTCCTCTAAGCCCTGCCGTCCCAAACTTCTGTCGACTCAGCATTGTCTTCTTCAGTTTATCCCATCGTCCGGCCTCTATATCTTCCAATACTTCACTGCGAGTTGCTTTGCACTGTATAAGAAAAGTGTTATCCGACTGAACTTTGTAACTATCACAGTGTATATAATATGTTCCACTTATTTTGGGGTAATTTTTTTCATTAATAATTCAACAAACCACTCGTATTAATTAATTATAACCAAATTTAAAGTAAATTGTTTAAAATTACATTTAATATATATTTTTAGACAAAACCTAATTAAATATTATTTGAGATGTACTGGAGTGAAAAATTTATTAGTGATAATTTGTATATCTGACATAAGACTTTTATCTAAAATTATTTTCTTGAAAATCAAATCTTTATCAATAAATATCTTCATAACATGCAAGAAGTGTTAATTGAAACTTATTCATACTGTAGTGTTTTCATGTCACAATATATATTGAATAAACATATAAAATGTCCAAGTCGCACTGTTTGTACTCAAAACATGCATTTTACATTGTATAAAAGAATATAAGTAGAAAGGTATATTGGTATTATATCACTTCAAATAATGTGTAATTCAAATTTTAGTTTAAACATACAGAAAACACTTAAATAAGATCATAAAACATATATTTTTTAATTTATTAATAATAAATAAATAACTTTGTAAAACCTATTACTAAGTATCATGGCAACTGGTATTTTACGAATCAAGTTTACTTATTACGAATTAATAATACTGACCATGTCAATATTCAGCCACCTTTCAAGAGCTCTATCCAATGTTTCATCACCGCTGTACACAACCATTTTCATTGAATGTTTGCAAGATCTATCCAAAAAATGCTAAGCCGGCTAAGAGTTTTTTTCTGTAAAATTGCTATAATTAAGACTCCACTGGAACTTGGACAGTAACTAGTGACCTTTCACAAACCCTCTATCAAGGATTCTGCCGTCTGGTTATTAAAAGTAAATCAGAATTTGCTCAAATGATTAAAACGAGATGTATGCTTTATTTCAACGCGATAAGGTATTTAATAAACGTTAAGTGGTGATTTATCTAACTTGGAGTTTGGACTGTCAGCTGTCAAAGTCAAATAAATGAAGTATTACAAGTAAAAGATTGTCAATTGATCGAGATAGGAATTATAAAAGTCTAACGAAGAAGGCTGTCACTGTGATCTTTGTCACGATAATGTCTTAAATTTTGCTATAATTTATTTAAAAATGTGATATTGTTAGTTCTTATAACTTTGGCATTAGTATAATATTCCGATTCTAGTGCGAATGAAGCCATAGCATAAATAAAAAAAAAGTCTAACGAAATAAAGAAGATAATTAATCGGTCAATGTGTTTTACATTTTTTAAGGCTCTACTTATTAATGAAACTTTTTGAAACCCGAAATCGTAATAAGGCTGAAATAAAAAACGCAATTTACATTGATCGCATAATCAATTGGATTTTCTTAGACACTGTTACTATAATAATTATTATTGGATCTTAAGTCATAAACTAGCTCATTGGTTATTCTAGTACCTACTTATGCTACTACTTCCAAAAAAATCATTCAATTTACAAATTAAAAGCATAATTTATAGAACCACGCGTATGTGTATATGATGTTGTATTTGAAAGTAATACTATGTTTTATATCGTTAAGAAATATTTGTAATAGTTAAAAAAAATCGAATATAATTTTGGTTTTTCACAAATTTTTGTGACTATACCAAGCTATTGTCAAGTAAAGTTTTTTGTCTGTTAAAGTTCTTTACCAGTATAGCATGAAAATACCAATATTATTTTATATAGGAATATATATTGAATATTTCCCAGATGAATTTATTGTTGTTATGCAGTTTAAGTCATAGACGTTGTTATATTCACATCAGTAACATAATTCGCAATGTAGAAGAGTTTTCCTCTTTAAGCCATTTTCTTTTTTCGTTTGTTTAAATCTGTTCAAAAAAATACAAGTATATCATTTTGTTATCTAGTTTTGTTAAAGTATATATAAATATATATTATGAAATAGAAAAAGGGGGACAGTAATAAATTCTTCTTTCTAAATAACGCGATATAGAATAACGATTATAACGTTTGATAAAATTGTTGCGAAAGATAAACACAACACAGTTTATGATTGCTAAATAATTAAACAATATTTATAGCAATTAATTATCTGTTGCTCTATCAACAATTCAACACAACAAAAAAAAACATCCATAAATAATATTCGTATCTTTTATTTTGTAAGAATAATTGATTTCAAATAAATATTTGTTTATACTCAAGATGAATGGGAAAAAATATTTTACCATAAAATATTTAGATATAAATACAAGGAAAATTATTTTATGGCAAAATATTTTCCCTTTGCGTAAAACAAATATGTTGAGTTTTGTCCGTTATCAATACACCTAAAATAAGCTAAACAGAATCATGAGGTCAGTTTAATGTAGGTAGTTAAAATTTTAATATGTTATCTTTTAAACTATAGACCCGTAGAACAATATGCAGTTGAAAAAAATATCCAAATTAATTTCGACAAAATTATGTACATGCATTACAATACATTGTTGGTTACATGAAAATGTTTTAAAGTTACTGATACTATCAACTATGAAGGAGGGGAATAAGTCATCGAATTAGGTATATAGGGTAGCAACCAAAGGTTCCAGGAAAACAACGAACTTACTTATATGTACATTATAATAAGAATTACATATTAAAACTTATAACCTATACCTAAGACTACATGATTGCCCCGATGTTAGGATAGCATTCTCATTCCATTGCTTGTGTGGTGTCAGGAATCTGCTGGTTCTCATAGTTTGGTGTTCGTTCCGCGGAGTCGGCAACGCCACTCGTTATATGATATTTTATCCATACAACATATTATATCCATACAACGATGTTGATGTTCATTTATTTTTTAATATGTTACGCGTACGTAAGAATCGATTAATTTTTATAATTTATGTTTCTTCTTTATCTTTCTTAATGTCATGTCTTTCCCATAAAATATTTCTATCTGTTTTTGATAAATTTTAATTATATTCGTGAAATTAGACAATTAATTACGGTGTTAAATGAAAACAAAAAAAATATCCTTTGATCTTTCGATCGATGATAATTTGTATGTAAAAATAACGTTCCTTACACGGAGTTCCGATAATGTGTTTGATTTTATAAAATGTCAAATTCATTACAATGTATTTCGTTGTTATTGGTATTTGAAGACATACATTGAAATGCCTTCACATACTCTTTAAAATATATTTAAAACGCACGATTTATATAAATTCTCTATACCAATACAAAGATTCTTTTAAAGAAATGATAAAGTGTATTATATTTTAATGACTTATAAAAGTTTATTGTTTATTTCATTATGTGTACATTAAATATATATTTTACAAAAAAATAGGAGGTTAACTTAACGGAAAATGTTACTTTATTGACCGGAGCTGGGTTAGTCATAGGTCAATATAAAAATACTTGTCCGTTACGTTTGGGGACCGGGAATTTACCAGTTAGCGCCACATATGAGCGTTACACATTGACATTCAACAAGCGATAGCGGGGTTAAATGTTACATGTACAGATATAGACAGTTTATATCATATAATAAAAAATGTTAATAATAATAATAACAATAATAAATAAAGGTTACCGCCTAGGTAACAGGAATCATGAGATATGTTAATTTAGTCATGTGATAAGTATTTGAAACTTCGAGTTTGCAAGTTGCAAAATGTCATTGTTTGAAATTCATGTCATTATTTATCGTTTGCTTTATATAAAATCAAAATTGCAGCGTTTTATCAATAAAAATTACAAGAACTGTGTACCTACTGTCAGCGATAGCGTTGTCTCTTGTTAGTTAACATTATTTTTTTTCGTATTTCAATATTGCCATTGCGAAATTTATTTAAATGTATGGTTAAAATAATAGTAATGAGTAAAATCTCATACTTTCTGTTAAATATTTTAAATTACTTTTTCTTGAAGTAAAAAAGTAAAGAAAAAATCGCACCTAATAAACATTTTTAGAGTAACGAAGATTAGAATATTTTCTCAGTTTTCTTAGGATAAAGTATTTTTGATTTAATTAATACGTAATATATTTTATTTCTAAAAACAAATATTATATACGGAGTTTTATTTTTATTTTACGTCTCCTTAAATATATAGTTTATTGCAATAATTCTTTTAAAAACTACGCACTAAATACTATTTTATGTTAGTCATTATCTTTATTACAATTTCTATTATGTCGGTAGAGGTTTTCACCGTTATGTTGTTCACAAATAAACATATCACCACGACCAATACACAATATTTCGCATACAGTGTGTGCATTAATTAGATAAGTAGGAATCCCCTACGAATGTTCCTACCTACCGCGTTCATATAAAACATGACTTACTGCTCACATCTTCAGATCGTTTCCAACACTCGGAATAGTAGTACACCTAAAGATAAAAATATATATTTGTTATAATGAAATTCGTAGCAATTTTTCTGTTTTTTGCCTTAACGGCACTGCAATGTGAAGGAAAAACGTTTACGAGATGCGAGCTTGTGGCACAGCTCAGAAGCCATGGATTCCCTGAGAACAAGATGAGAGATTGTAAGACACATTACATTTGTTAACTTGATGCTTCAAAGAAAGTTTTAGTAGACTTTCATATGATACTCCACTTATTTATTTGTCCGTTGTTCGATGTTGTCACAGATAACATTTTTTAAATATATTTTAAATCAAGTAAATATCCATATGTGATATTATTACGACCTTCCGTTTGAAATATTCGCACGGAAAAAGTTATTAAATAATCGAGTGATATAATTTTTTGATTGATTGAATTCAAAGTTCATGAAAAATATAATGGAAAAAGCAATTTATGCGAATAGTCTATATTTTTGACGTTAACCAGGGGTTTGTCTCGTGGAGAACGAGAGTGGGCGGAACACGAGCAAGATAGGAAAGGTCAATAAGAACGGCTCCAGGGACTACGGCCTGTTCCAGATCAACGACAAGTACTGGTGCAGCAACACCAGTAGTAAGGGGAAGGACTGCAACGTCACTTGTGCTGGTAAGACAACTTTGATACGTCCACTTAGTATGGACAATGAGAGCGAAGATTTTCGCGAGCATTCATTGGGATAAAACAAATATTTCTCGGATTTACTACTCGTTTATCATTATTATTAACTACATGCTCCAGATGTTTTGCTTGCTTTGCAGCAACCATCTCGTCTCGCCGAGATCACGGGAGCATGTATTTAAAAATAATTATCGCGTAGTAAATGCGAAAAATATTAGTTTTATTTCAGTATAGACAAACTCTTCCTTTGAAAGCTATCTAACTCATTTAAAAACACCATTAATTTTAATGTTAGCATACCATTTTTATCACTTTACTTAATGAAAGCTGAATAACTTACATTTGACTGAATAAAACCAAAACTGTTCTGTGACAATTATTCTTTCATCTGTAATAAAAAATCTGGAGTTTGCATATGCTACCTAAACACTACTATTTCTTTAATCACACCTATTAAAGATTTATTTACAATCAGAGGTGAGCCAAGACGATATAACTAAAGCCGCGACGTGCGCTAAAAAGATCTTCAAGAGACACGGCTTCAACGCCTGGTACGGATGGAAGAACCACTGCCAGGGAGCTCTCCCAGACATCAGTTCCTGTTAGATGCTATAATATTACTCAATATCTGTACTATCCTCAGTCTAAACACTTGCATGTTTATAAGAATCATGTACACTGTACACAAATGTATAAGAAATTTAAAAATATCTTAATAAACTATTATTTACGTATAAATAAATGATTGTAAAGATATATATTTTTTATTATTCTTCACAATATAAATATTTGATTGTTCATCGTTGCCTTAGATTGAATAAGACGTGAATATGATGAAAAAAAATATGTCCAAAATTTATTCCATGTTAAATGAAGTTAGGCTGAATATAAGCTAAACTTAATTATTTTAAACTAAGCGAGAATACTTCGCCGTTATCTCTGCTTGGTCTGGATTATTGTGGCTTAACGCCTACTGAAGACAATGAAGGTAAGGCGGCTTGCACACCTGCGGAATTCTCGTATGAAAGCATGTTTTGACAAGAATGTTATGCAAACTATATGAAAAGCGTATTATAGTACGTTGCATTTACAAAAGAATGTTTTGGAGTTTCTAAAGCTTTAAGTTATTGCTAAGAATTAAATATCAAATAAATAATTTGCCTAAAAGCTTATTCTTAGGTTCTTTAATAAATATATATATATATATATATATATTTATATATTTTTTAAGTAATAATAACATATATTTGTTAAGGAGACGTTATTGTAACAACTGCAAATCTAACATTTGACATTGACATATGTATTGGAAAAATAATAAGTTGGCATATTCTGTCACTCTATTTATTATCTGTGTTATATACAAAATAAAAAGCTTAATATATATTTATTGTTGTTTTATAACATCATAAAAGTATGTCTACATTTATCGTTATGCTGTAACTGTAAGTCCAAACCTTACAAACTGTCCACAACTTTGTTAGTGTTCACACATACTATTAAGGAAGCTTTCAAACATTAAAGCTAAAGAAACTATGCATATTACAGGGTCATGAAAGTTGTTATCACCGGAATTATATATTCTTCTCAGATATTTTAAATTAATAAAATTATAATTAAAGCCATATTTCATTGAATTTTATAAAGAGCTCTCTAAAATATTGTAATAAATACAGATAACAATAAAAAAAACATAGTGTCATTATAAAAATAATTAACAGATGAAAATTTCGGGAAAGTTATAGGGTTCTTGATTAATATAATATAGAAACTAATATTTTTTTTATGTCATCATAATTAAAAATCCTCATATAACCTATAAACTACGATCCCAAGGGTAAAAATGAAATTAAAGCTACAGGTTTCATTGTTAGCCATTTAATTACGTCGGTTCGTTAATTTGTAGCACGAACAGATAAAAAACACTAACATAAGCTGTTCAGATAAAGGTGACTGTCACTAGAAGGTTACAAATAACTAAATTAATTTTAATAATCAAACTTTATGTACCCATATATTTAAAATTTGTCAACAAAGTATATGTATTCTGTGACATTTTTTATATTTACTATTTCTTTATTCATTAATTATAATTCTGAATTTTCTATTGTAGTAAAAAGTTTACAGTATTAAATTAAATAGCATAATAAGAATTTTTTTTTCGTTTTAGTCCTATAAAACTGATTGTAATTTGTCATTAGAAAGCCCTTTAATAAAAGGACAAATTTTCACCAAACAGGCTGGTTGTGACTCAACGCCACTTTACGCTAAACGCTCCAACGACTATTCACATTTAACTAACAATCGGAGGTCGAAAAAACCTGGTCCACGCATGCGCTATACATATACAATACATACAAACGAATAACGCCTCTATTTGTTTATAAATAGAGGTCATTGTATCGGATACGAGTTGAAGTACCACCATCGATGTTTCATGGTTGTCAGTTTCACGGTGCAGTTTGGAAGGGATGTCGCGCGGATGGGCGGCGCGGGTTGGACGCGTGAGGCGCGAGTGGCTGAGGACTCCGACTTCCAGACCCTGAAGAACCTGCTGTCCTCCGAGGACGGATGGACCCTGGAGTACGAGAAGGATGGAGTCAAGGTCTGGGCGGAGGACGCCGCTCACGGCGCGCTGCGAACCGTCAAGGTTTGTTTTTGATTAGCCGATAATTAAAGTTATCTATGTTAAAATGTTTACAATTTTATCTATTCAACCGTCGTTTGACCTATTTAATATTTATCGTCGGCTTATAAAACAGATTTCATTTCTGCGGAAGTGCAAAAGCGTGTCCTACAACATTTACCACAAACTTGCAAGACTTTACTATTGTCCGCGTAAATTTTATTTATTTCGACAGAAATTTATTCTTTGATTAATTTTAGAGAGCACAGACACAGAATATTTATATTTTCACACCAAAATTTTTAACTGAGCCAGTAAATGTAACACTTAGTTTACCTTCAACATACTACACAGTCAGGTTGTGGTTGTAATATTATAATATTGAGTATTACACAGATAAAACACAAAGTCTAATTTCAACAGTAAATTATTCCTAATAAACTTATAACAAAAAAGTTGTATTGATTCCGAATACAATCTGATAATGTAAGGGAGACGCAATTTAACGTTTTGGAGCGTATTAAATTTATTAATTTCATCACGTCATGTTTATTAAAACAATAGCGACCCCGGAGGTTTTGGACCCTTGTCAAAGCTTGTTTGCGTGGGATAAAATCATGGCTTCCATAGACACCGTAAGTGGAAAACAAACAAAGAGGTCACACACATTAACTGCCATGGCAATTTACATTTACAACATCTGCTTTTTTTTAAATCCCTTTATACATATATATTGTATTTTTAATTTAAATATAATTATCGTGCTACATTAATCAGTACTGCTGGGTAGTTAATTAGTTACGTTCATGAACTCTGTGATGTCTTTTGCAGTAACTTTTTTCTATACATACTGTTTAATTGTCTCTTTGAATTCATTGTTTTATATTAAATACAAACTTTTTAAAGATTTTTTAAGCCTTTGAAATGTAAGTACAAGTCACAAAAGGATTTTTTTCTTTTATATAATATGAAGGTTTTGTTCCTTAAGAACATGACACTTATTTTTCGTTAATTATTAACGCTTCAATTATTTTCTATTTCGAACCAGAACAAATATTTCAAAGAATTATATCTTTTTAAAAATATTTTTTGCCTTCTTTTTAATATGTAATTAACAATATTTTATAAAAATTAACGTAAGGTAACTCACAGTTTTTGAACGAAAATTGCGTTAAGTATGCGATTCCCACTATATTATAATTTAACATAAAAAAAAAAGTTTGCGTGTGAACTCATCATAACAATTTGTTACCTTTTGACGTTTAAAACAAAATGAAATTAATACTTATAATTAATAAATGTAATAAAAATTTATGTTTAGATATCTTTGTTTCGAAATAACTTTTTTTTTATAAAAAATATCATTAAAGATTTTACAGAAAATTTCAGCATATTATAATTAAATGATGATTCACAGTAGACACTTCTTTTGAGACTTAAATGTGAACAAAATAGTTAGAAGTTCTTAAAATAATAGACAACATAACCATAAACAAAAATCAACTATAAATCTTTATCCTTTTACAGCGATCTAATGGATGCAGAAGTTTATTCCGGTTTACGCTACAATTCCGCTTTCTGAGCGATTACAGTATTTTAACCGAAATTTTTTTTTTTATTATTTACTATATACAAATTGAACGATAAAACCGTAATGGACAGTCACGAGGTTTTTGAATTAATTAATATATATCAGATATAAATTTTGTAATCATTCTCACGTTACTTATTATTCAATATACCATTGTTTCTGATGAAAAATATGTCACGATTTTGTATCGTTTACGAAAAATTCAATCTTCAAAAATGACAAAAAAATTACTGAAATTTCTTTTTTTTTTCATTGAACTAAAATTTTAAAGCCACTCTTTTTTAACAAATCCATAATAGAATTAATTAAACCGATTACTCGTGGATTATAACGCCTCTAGTTCCTGTCACGTAAATTTTTTATATTTTTTCACAAAAATTTTGGCGGCTAACATTTTTTATAGCATGGCGGAACTCGTCGGCGTTCAGTCACGTAAGATATAAAATCATGAACGCAAACGAAATCCCTGATGAATTGTGTTTACCAGACTCGTGCCTTGTCTTTTCATTGACCCAATTAAAAATATGAAACATGTTTCATGACGAAAATATGTTGTAATTATTATAATACAATAAATAAATAATTATATATTAACTCCTTTGATGGCAACACTCGCGTCTCGTTTGACGTTAAATTGATTTGAAATTTACATTTAGATTTTAAGGTACTCGTATGTGTAAATACATGCGTAATTGGAATTAAGAGCGTGGAATATCGTATATCTTTTTCATGTAAATAACAACAAAGTGGTATATAATTTGCTACCATTTATAACATAACAATATATAAAAGAGATAAGGGAACAATTATATTACATGTTTGTACAAAGTTTCACTAATAACCGCCTTAAAATTGGATGTTAAATATTTCTTTGTATCATCTGATAAATCACAATCAATTTAATTTAAAAAGTCTCTGTTTGCTATCCAATTATTTTAATTAAAGAGAGAAATAAAAAAAAACAAACATATTGGTATAATCGTATCAATCACAAGGTTGAAAACAGACAGCACAAGACACGTAGTGGTTGTATCAATGAGTATCTCTTAAGTATTTCCTATTTTAATTATCTTTACAACCCTTTGTTGGATACAAACAATAAAAATCCTATCCAAAGTTTATTCTGAACCAGTGGAGCGAGTTTATTGCGTGCTTAAAACGATCTAAATAAAATAACATTAATGAATATAAAGGAAATATACATACTCGTTCATACATGCGACTTCACACAGGATTTCGACTATTTTGCTGTATTAATTAAAATTATATATTACATACTTTCTTCGCCATTTGGATAAAGGGCACTTCAGCTTAGTAGAAAAACGATTGACAAGCTATCCCAAAAGTCCCATGTACGAATATTGTTCCCATAATTAAATTTTTCTTCTATATCCCAATAAATAATGTGCGTTTAAAGTAAACTCATAATTAAAATAGTCAAAAGTTTTTTCATACAAGTTGTATTAACAAAAATATTGCTACCATTTTTTTCTCGTTATTCAAGCGTGTGTAGAGTCGTGTCAAATCGAATTATAAACAAAGTATTAGACATCAATCGGAGCCATCCAGCTGTAGAGGTCGGATCCTAATGGTGTGTATTGGACGCAGAACTCCAGGGACCTGGAAATTGCCTTTTATAAGAGGGTAAATCAATTACAAAACCCCAACGTAGTGAACAGTTTAACAAGCCAGCTTGATTGCCAATATGGACCATTTCTGGCCTATTGAAGATGTCAAGGGTTAAATTTTGTTGTGCTGTTTTATTTAGTCTGGCAATGTTTGTGTGAAACCTAAGTATAAAATCATTGTTAAAAAAACATTTGTCATTTAGAACCTCTTTCGTTTTGTGTACAAATAATATTCGTCTTAAAAACCTGTGGCATACCTGTTTGTAATTTTACTCAAGTACCATTGTAAAACATGTGCTTTCATGGTGTAGTGTATGTGTGGTTGTGGTTGTGGGAACCCTCATACAAAACTAAAGCTGAAACTTGGAACCCTTCCAGGGTTTCCTTCCGAGAGGTTATTGAACCCCATTCTTTGTTGAGCCGCACTCGACTGCATTGTAAATATGGGTCTTTGTTTAAAATTTAAATGGTACCACATATGATACAAACGTTGAAAGAAAAAAATAAATCTAATACATGTAGCTCTAGAAATGGTTTATTCATTATCCGAATAATTTCCGTTTTTTAATGTCTTAGTCTTAATCATCATTGATAATATTTTCATGATGAAAATATCATGCCACTCTTAACATAGCAACTTCACGATAAAAGACTGAATCATGAGTGATAATACATCACTATTAGTTGAATAATGGTTTGTCATTCGCTTATCAAGTTGTTTACATTCTCAATTACACAAACCGCAGACAAAAGAATGTTACAGAAGAATGAAGAAGATTTTCCTTCGTATGAAATATAATAATAATATATATATAATTTGGAGATGACTTTAGCTTCAATTTTATCCGACGATATAAATTTATTCTTTATTTAACATTAAAACATGTCTCTCATGTCTTATGATTTTTAATAATAAATAAATTAGGTAAGTCATTTAATCGCTGCATTAATTTAGAAGTTTCGTACTTTTTGCAACACCTTGCGATCGTAAACCATAGTACTGAAACGCTTTTGAAAGTTTTAATTATAATTTGCAGTATAAAGTTGTGATGCAAGTTAAATGTTTTATTCTAAAATAGGGATTATATTGAACGTAATTTATATAGTAATTGTTAAGGAGATTGGCTGAGTAACGTAATATATCACGTATTCAATAGATTTTACGAGGTAATGAGTTTGGTCTCCCTCTTAGAAATGCTGATATAAAGGTGTAGCACTACTTTAACGGGTAGTAATGGCTTCGAGCAGCTACAGCATTTTGCTGAGTAATCATAAACTGTAACCCACCTTCTGGCTCCTTTTCTTATTACCTTGCGATTTGTCTTTACCCGCGTTAATCTCGACTTTCTTTATCTATTCTTTCTTATATGATAGGAGTCATATTTTAAAGAGTCATACTAATGAACACATGTCATAAATTTTATAGTATTATTTATAATTTAAATGAAACTAATATTTTCGGATTACTACGAGATAGAATCTTTGTTTGTTCGTGATCACTGTTGCTGAAAAGTAACGGAAACGTCGGGAGTATGTAGTTAAAATAATAAAAATACGCGCGGTAATCCGAAAATATTAGTTTCATTTAAATGAATACTCGTTAAAGTCTTAGATCTTATTATTTATGAATTTCATGGTAGGTGGTCGCTGAATTCGAAGATGTGGATCCTGAAGCGTTGTACGACGTGCTTCACGACCCGGAGTACCGATCAGTCTGGGATACACACATGCTGGCGGCCGAAGACGCAGGTCACATCAATGTCAACAACGATGTCGGATACTATGCCAGTGAGTTCTATTTATCATTGTGGCTAGATTCGTTTGCAGGAATTAACTGAATCACGTGTCGACGTGAGATAGGAATATGCTCTAGTGGGCAGCTATGTATTTAAGCTTGTATTAAAACCGATTATTCACACGGATAACCTTCGTTACAACAAAAAAATAATGCGTGGAGTCCCTCCGCAGGGAGGAAGTGAAACTTCGTAATGTGGAAATGAAAATAGGAAGGGGTAGTAATAATTTTTAATGAACTCATATTGTTTGTTTAGGACGAGCTTTATAAATATTCCTTACAATTCACAATGGACCCACCCATTCACTCTCGCTCCGTCTCTTTCTATTCCCCCACGAGCGTTGAACATTTAACGCAACCTTGTTGGAAGTCGCGTTACAAGTGTCACTTCAAAAATATTAAAATTATGGTAATTAAAGAGTATTTTTTTGGTTGTTCTTTACCCGAGAAGCTGTTTTCATTATCTACGAGAATATCAGTATCGAGTCTGTTGGATGCACCACATAAAGCACGAGTGTAGTATTAGTTGGTAGCTATTTTACATACATTAAGAATTTCGGTCCTACCTGTACTTGATGTTGTTTGGATATCGCTGTACCTAATTCACTGAGCATCGAGTACCGCGTACAAAGTATCGGGGAGATTACACAATTACTACTACGTCTGGTAGATAGGTATACATAACATATTTATAAATATTTATGTATAAAACAGGTATGGTTATAACTTATAGCCATTTCACTCAATCTTTATTGACGTTCATAAAATCTTGATGTGGCCATTGTGGCTGTTATATTTTAGCTTGTAAAAGGATTTTTATAACCAAATCGATTGGGTTCTCAGTAAAGGCGTCTTGTATACCCGTTATGTCTCTGGGTCTGAAAGAGATATTGTTCGTAGTGGCATAGTTAAGGTGATTTCTGGTGTGTGTATCTAAATATATCAATACAAAACAATTTTTATTCGTATTTATAATTTTTTTAAACCTTAATACACATGATAACATATCAACCCGAATAAAAATTTATTCTCTATGTATTTTCTACGTGAAGTAGGATACATTTATTTTAAATTAAAAATTTGACAACTTTAATTAAATTAAAGCCTTTTTTATTTTAATATTAGTCAATAATATATATGGTAATAGAAAAAACATATAGCAGAATATTTCATACTACTAAAATTACGCTATGAAGTCGGAATGTCATTTGCGATATGTTGATATAACAATTATCTCTAACAAATTATTATAAAGTATAAAAAATCTCCACTGAATTATTAATGTTTATAATTTTTATTAGCTAAATAAACAAATCCTTAACATGTTACTAATAAAGGTCTACCGTACGTAAAAATAACAAGTGGAGTATATAATGTATGTAAAGTTCTTTGAGATTATAAATTATGGCTGATAAGACAAGGTGGCGCCCATCCTTCAATGATCCAAGTGATCATTATGGTGAGGCCATGACTTTATGGCTTGAGGAGATTAGCTTATCATCCATCGAATCCATCCATTATCCAGGCAGGAGGAAACTTACTAAACGTTAAAGGAATAGCGTTACGTAATTTTACGTTATTCCTTTTTTATGCTCAAATTTATACACGTCACCTAAATAAGTCGATTCTTTTGGCTTATATAAATAGCTCAGACACCGCAAATGTTCGATCAAATCTTTGTTGTCGGTACGGTACAGGGTTGTATCTGTATAAAAACTTTTCCTGTTTTCTTTTTTCTGATCACAGTCATATATTTATAGGGATTCATTTTTATCTTCCATTTACTTACCATTATTATAAAAGATATTTTAATTTTCATTGTAATTAGTGTTATCATTATGTATATGTAATAAAATGCGATAAATATAAAAATGTTTAAGGTTACGTCGTCTTTTTATCATTCATATATACGTGCTCGGATGTTTTTTTTCAGACGTAGGTACACGCTTGTATGAACACTTGCGTGAGTATTTTTTTTTAAACAAACTGCTCAGTCGATTTTGATGAAAATTTACATAAAAATAGACGGTTGAAGAGCTCAGATATATTTATATCAGATATTTAATATGTTGATGTTGGCGCCGCCAACACTAGTGAGTCATCACAGATTTGCAATCTCCCTTTGTTCCTTATGCTTTTCACGCCCGCCGCCTCTCATAATTGACAAACGCGCTCATGACTGCACGTTTCTTATTCATTGTCATTTGTTTGAATAACTCGATCACGTCATATCACAATATATATTGAAGCTGTGTAGCTCCCTCCGACATCTTATTACAGAATGGCATCCTCAATACGTTTGTATTACTTTATATAAAGGAAATTCTGTGTCCAGAGGAAATGTCAGTGTTAAGTAAGTGTGAAATACATTTGTATAATTGTGAAATTATTCGCGAGGCATGAACGTTTGATGTAACGGCATACAAGTTGTATTTTGTGTGACGTCACGTGTCAGACTACAGATGGCGCTGCGGGCAGCCAATTGGTTTAATTATGACATTTGTTTTGATGAAATAAACAATATTTATGCCTCATTGAACCTTGCTTCGAAGTCCACAAGGATGAAGTCGTAGTCGTAAACAAGTTTATTGTATTTCTTAAAATATACCTACAAGTATATTTTTTCTCTATCCAGTTTTATTATATATAATCTTTGGTACTCGAAAATCGGATCTTCGAGTTGAATGAAATACAAACGCTAGGATTAATAGTGACCACCTTGACGAGAAAAATTGTTCCATCTTAAAATTCCTTTAATTATAATAACATATATTTATTTGTCGCGATCTCGAGTTGACCGTATGAACAAGGATCTTATGTAAAAACAAAAATACAGGTTTATTTTTGACGAGTATACCAGAGACGAAACTTCTCAACATTCCATGGATTCACCATGCGGGTGCCGGGTCCATCGCGTTACAGGGAGAGGAGCTTCAACAGTGCCTGGGACTTGCGACCCAGGTGTATGTTTAAGGGGCCCCTATCTAACGCGCGTTAAAAGCTTACCTCCACCGTCCAAGCTCCTCTCTCTACCTTACCAAATTTAAAACAAACCTACTAGGGATGCCTTACCCTTAATAAAATATGACGTATTATAAAATAATTCAAGAAGTCAGTGACATTGCAAGGATTTAATGACGTATTTTATCATAATTCTGAATTAAAGTCCAAGTTTTCAGTAATTAATTGAAAAATAATGTTCAAAAAACGAAAGAAAGAAGTGAGTTATTGAAGTGAAATATGATTATATTAATCAGATTTTGTGTTATAAACTTAACAATTTGTGGTAAATGTAGAGAAAATAATTTTTAATTTGTTCTGAATATCTTAATTTATCAATGCTTACGTTTCTAATCAGGGAACGGAAACTGAATAAATCGGCTCTTCATTCATCTGGCTCTTGATTAATAGCAGATTACGACATTAAAGTACTTCAGGAGATTTGAAAAATTATTGCACTAACTCTCTTTCGTATTTATTTATTCCATTGAAAACGAATTGAAAAATGAAAAAAAAATTATTTCCCACTTTATTACGGTGAAATTTATAATCCGACAACAAAATTTATCTGAATTAAAATGTCTTTTCTATATTTTCGCACGAAAATTTCTTAGTAAATTTCTAAAATACACCTGTGTATGAAATGAAAGTATAAAAATATATATGTACAACTCTGAATGTATTATAAAATAAGGCATAGTTTTGTAATCGGGTCAAAAAGACCGCAGCCTGCAACGCTATCCGTCGAGGGTAGCCTGTTACGGATTGGGACTAGCGAGGATCATTTTTTGCGATATAAAATAGTAAAGGAGAGTTGCATGAGTACCGAGTTATAATATAACAATCGTGTAGTAGAGATGTTAGAATATATCAAAAGTGCTCAATAAGGTTCACAGAAAAGGTTTCGCGATAAATAATAACACCCAATAATTCCTAGCATATTTACTGAACTCAAATGTCTTATACCGATTAAGATCTTTGATGTTTTCAGCCGTTTGGTATTTTAATATCATTTAATAATTTCCAATAACATTCCAATCAGAGCCAGACATCGTTTCAATGCTGTAATTTTATATTTCAAGAAATTAAAATTTTCTCTTTCAGATGAAAATTTTTCATCGTATTAGTTTTGTTTTCTAAGGCAGGTTATTTCATTATTTTAAATGAATATTCTTTTTGAATTTTTTTAATGATTTGCTTAAATATTTTTTTCTTATTTTGATATACAAGATCCAACAGGCTCCTGAATTTAACAGGGTCGACTTAAAACCCAAAGTAAGTTAGATTGTATTAACGCTCCATAAATACTATGATAAATATAATCACACCTCACATTCAAGTTTTCGATACCTCCAAATATTCGGCTCTAATTAGGGGCTTGTTTTAATATATACTCATTACATTTCTGGCATTGGTATAAAATTTAAATTGTCCGATATTAAAATATTGTGTCGTACGCATGAGCATTTATAATTAAAATGGCGTCCATAAATTAATACAATACTTTTCTTTTTGTTATTTACGTTGCTTCTATTTATTTTACGTTATGTTAAGTACTTGTTTCTTTAATTTATGTGACTTACATAAAAACGTAATTACAAAATTCAAATCGTCTCATATCTAAACGTCCTACTCGCCATCATTTACCTAACTGTTGTGTACCTTATTTATTACGTCATTTGTATGAATTGATATCCTTGTCAGTGTCGTGTCCCGCACCGCTCAAGAACCGGGACTTCGTCCTGCAGAGGTCCTGGCTGGACACGGGAGATGAGAAGATGATCCTAAACCACTCCGTCTATCACAAGGATTACCCGCCAAGGAAAGGTTTCGTCAGGTATGTAAAGGTTGCCGATTAAAACTATCATACAATATCAACACCTATACCGCTAGGATACTACGTCCATTAATTTCTTCACCTAATTTCTTTATTAACGCAAAATGACTTAAAGAACGTGAGGTAGGTATATTTAAAAATATTCCAAATAACTTTTGGTAAATTCGCTGTAATTTACCAAAAGTTATTTGGAATCGGAACGATCGACGGCATTCGACAGTTATTACTATTGTCAAAGCGGAATGTTGGGTAGGAATCCCATGAGCGCTGATACGAAATTCATAGCGTCCTATATTCTGATACAACAAAAATAACAATACTATTATTAAGGTAAACATCAGCTATGATTATACAAGTGAATTCTACATTAATGTATAACTTATAATGTAAAACTAGTATCATTAAATAAACCTACATTAGTATAATTTATATTCTTTTGTCTTTAAGTCGGTTGTTTATTTATCTGTACTAATTAATGGATCGGTGTTGCCAATGTATTAAACATTTAAAGGAAACAGCTCTTACTATCAAAGCCGAATGACGTGATCTTTTGGAAAATTCTTTTTTAATCTGTTCGTATAACAAAACATCTTACGAAAAAAATGTTTGTAAACATTTTATATTATTAAAAGTTTTATTGAATTAAATATTCCAATAACCATTTGTTTATTATTATAATGAGAAATTTTTATTTCGTGTTCTATTTTCCATGACTCTTTCTAATGCGACGGAATAAATCCTTTAATTGATACCTCTGAACTCTTTTTTATTTCTTATTTCATATGTGTATTAATTTAATTTAAAACTTTTGTATGACGTCATCAAGTTTATCCTGTAGGTGGTTTGTCATTATCCGGACTCGGTACTCCAGATAAGATAACTTTACATGCGTCAGTGCCGCCGCTGTACACTATTTGCTATTAAATACATAGCATCGGAATTAAATATCGGTTTAATTAGGATTGTACAAATATAATATTTTAGCAAAACAAGCGAGTAGATTGAATGTGACCAAAGCCAATAATCGAATAACCGAAAATTCAGACATATTTGTGTACATAGCTTTATCTCCGTATTTATCAATATACATATGTAAAGTTTGTGTCAAATTACTTACGAAATATTGGCAGTTCTCATTTCTTAACGTTAATACTATAATGTGGCAAGATTTTAGGACGCAAAAGAGTATTATACTTAGTCCGAGATTGCATAATTACATTACATACGAAGCGTTTTTCGTTTCCTATTGTATAACCTACGTTCATAGTATTGTGGTCAAAGATATATGAGTGAAAAACTGGTAACGTTCTGTCCGTAGTACGGCGATGCAAAATTAGACTAAGCATACTGTTCTCTATAACTTAATGTAAAGTATATTTTTCTTATTCAGTTTGTTATATTAATGTTTTTAATTGTTTTTAGTAATTAAGTTGAAAAATAATAATACCTTATCTTAGTCGTCACATACATTTGGTAGACGGAAATCGATACGAAGCATTTATATTCGAGTAATTATTGTATTCCTGTTAAATATTTAAAGGTGAATTCCTTGCTTGATAATGATGGAGTAAAGAAATAAAAAAAAGCAACTAATAATATTATAAACAGAGGCTATGTAACATTTTCGTTATAATACTCATGAAAATAATAGTACTTTTGTCTGTTGACGGAACTTTTTTCGGAGAGAAATTCGTCAATAAACAATTTAACAGGACAATAGGCTTGGAAACAATAGCACAGAAATGTTTTGTTTCTGTTTTGATTGAAAATAGTCTTAATTTATTGCTACAAGCACTTAGTTTAAGATCCTCTCGATCCTATATTTGATTGAAATTCAATTTCATTTATAAAATAATATTATCTGTAATTTTTAATTTTATGTCAACTTAATTTCAACACTCCGCCATGAAAATGTATTTAAATGCATGTCCGTTTTATTTTTTATTATATGTAGTATTTGTTAATATTATTCTTCTTAACATTATTCATTTTCAAAGTTTTACGTACTAAAGGCGTTTAGAAAGATACCGAAAATTAATGAGTGAATGTGAGTCAGGTGTATTGAAATTTTAAATAATATTATTATTAGTTAATATAAATTATGTTACTCAGGATCTCAAAACAAAATAAAAAGTGATAAAAAAAATAAAAAATTTAATGTTTTATTTACAGAAACACTTTCAAAACATATCTCATAATAAATGAAACTAATATTTTCGAATTACTACGCGTTATTTTATTATTTTTAAAAACTACACACCCGACGTTTCGATTACTTTTGTTCATAACTTTTCAATCGGAAAATATTAGTTTCATTTAAATGAATACTCGCGAAAGTCTTTAATCATATTATATTTCATAATGTTTTATTTTAGTGACAAAGCTAGTATGTATTAAATGTTTATCTTTACCTTAAAAAATACCAATAGTTCCTAAGCATCAGTTCTTAATGGTACTTTATTGTACAGAGCCCTTTCGTTGTTGACGGGGTTCGTAGTGCGACGGCGGAATGGTCCTGGCAGCTGGCTGGGATACGTCTCTAGATCGGACCCACGAGGAGCCCTCCCTGCGTGGCTTGTTAACAGGTTATTCTACATAGCTTTAAAGTTTGAAGTAACCAATAAGATGCTGTATATTCATAATAATCATCAAGTTTTTTCTATGAAATATATACGAGTAATTTACAGTAAATTTATTACAAAGTTGCATTTATTTTGGTTCAAAACTGTTTCTTTTTATATATTCCACAGAGTAACGGCTCAGCTGGCACCTCGTCTCGTGCATCAGCTCCACGCAGCCTCCCGCCGGTACCCTGGGTGGAAGGCGCTGACCGACACCCCCTATTACCAACCCTGGAGGAATCCAGAACAAGTGCCACCTTACCGCATCAACTTAGAGGATGTAAGTGACAGTAATCATGATACCTACATAAAAATACCCTATCATGAACTAGTCTTTACATTTATTTCATTTGAAAATTTTTTAATTTCACTAAAACAAAGGAATAACAAAAGTTAATTGAAGAATTTGAAAAAAATGATTTATCCAAATTTGGCACAACACATTAAAATGTCATCTATTCAAATCTTGCCAAGAATACAATGTAATTAAGATATTGTTGGTATAACTCATAGAAGAATAAATAGAATATTTAATAAGACTTCAATTTTAGAATGAGACTGGTAAAATTTACAGCATATTGTATTAATGTAGCCTGTAGCTTTCAAAAGGCAATGTTGAAGATAGCAACAAAATGCTTAAATTCCCAATGATATCATTAAAATAACTTTCGAGCCGGAGGTTTAGTTAAGTAAGAATTCCAACAAAGAAATTATGAAATAAGATGTCTGGCGAATTGCCAAGAGGTAATTTAAGCGGGTCTCGAGAAATGCTATCAACAAAATATAAGAACAATATCAACAAGTTGTATAGTTAGTCTTTGAAAATGGCAACTAGTAATTTTAATACAAGCCAAACTTATTTATTATTATTATTTTATTACGAGAAACACTTGGTGCTATTTTAAAATATTCTTCAAAGGAAACCGCTTTCGTAACGTCAATATAACCTTTTACTCAATATTCAATCAATATATGTAATTGAATTTGGAGCAATCACCGAAATCGCTGAAAGGGGCACGAACCGTAATCCACAAAGTCGGATTCCCGCTTTGAAGTTATCTTATTACAGAAATATATTCAAGAAAACAGCGAAATTAATACAAAAACGACTTTGAAAGACACTATTAATGTCGGTGGGATTTAAATTTGAAGTTGGGTCGAGGATATTGTCTGCGGACCGCTTAATGACAAGATGTACCACGATTCATGTCAATCATTTCTTTGAAAACTTTTCTTCTTCTTAAAATTAAAATATACTTCATTTACATATTTCTTGCAATGTTACTTTCCTTGTCTTTTCTTTTCAAGTTTATTTTCATCATACTCAAAAATGAAAAACCAATTAAATTTTTTTTAAGGCGAATATTTTATATATAGAATATGCTGGCAGTCACCACAATATTGAATTAAAAAAAAATGCTATTAGACGATAAATAAATCTATAACTCAAGTATGCTGATCTCCCACACACATCTCAGGTCTTTTCGTAATCGCTCCCGCCTCGCAAATGACTCACACCGGATTTTTCACGTTATTCATGTCTCACGTAGTTTCCAGCTTGCGATTCGGTGCTGTAGGTTGAACTGAATACTTCTAAGTTAGAGATATCCCTAAATATATGTCGTTTAATCGACAGAATAAACTCGATTTCGTTTTAAGACAAATAATCGTGCTTTAACCAAATCCACTTTCGTTCAAGCTGCTACTTGAAGAGGGAATTCAACAGAATTAGTCCTGGAGACTCAAGGAAATTTACGTGGATTCACTCTCAGGGATTTCTGCCCTCAAAGCTGAATACTCGAGGGTGGCCTCGATTCGCTATCTTGAGCGTTTTCACTCTGTAACTTTAACTTCCCCATGACGTCTTCAACAGTCTGTGCATTTGAATATCCATAAAGCATATTTCTTGTATCTTGTATTACAAGATACAATATTCTAGCTTAATGGCTGCCAGTGTATCCACTGACAACTTCTTCGATACTATGTTTGAGCGAATTATTACTCAAATCCCACATTTGGATATTTGGTGTGCCACAGAGGAGTGAAGTAAGTTTCCAACACCTATTGGTGTCGTATCCTATGTCTATCTTTAGATTTTCGAGTAATCAACCAATTTGGCAATTATTTTGATTTAACTTCACTTTCAAAACGGCGGTGTTCTTGAGCTCTGAGAGAAAGAAAGAGAGCACTGATTTTAAGCCAAAAATAGTAAAGTATAATAATAGCCTTAGCCCAGTGGGTTCTAGCACCTTATCCTGAAGGAGACCGTGGCTAAGAAAATAGGAATTACTAGAAACTAAGTGATTGATTTTGAGTTGTCTATAATTGGAGGAATATTGCTTTAGCCACCAGGTTAAGCTGGTGGATTGGTGACTGCTTTTGGTTGGAAATTTTCTCTGACAGTGTCGCTGTCCGTAAGCGGTATTAGTATTTGTTGGTTCTAGCCTTTATGTGGATATACTCCTAATAGATGACATGAGTCGTATATGTCACATCTATATGCCATGCAACCCTACCAGGTAAGGTTAAAAATTTGGGACCGCAGGCACTAGTTCTCCCCTTTGCATCCCTAACTGGAAATAATAACTCAATATAGGGTTCAAAAAAAGTTTATTTAAATTTCAGTGCATTGACCCCGAAGCTCCCCCACCTCCGGTGGAACAAAAGCCCAATACTTCGAAAACAAAACTTGAAGTACCTCAAGTTAAAGAAGTAGAAAGTCATAGTATCGAAGATTTGGGAGACATATCATCAGAATTCAGCGTGGAAGTAGAAGAACTAGCAGATCTCACTCTCGATCCGACTAAGAAGAAAGGGAAGTTCTATAAATTGGTGAAATCCATGAAGAATAGAAGGAAGAGTGTTCAAGTTGCAAAGAGTGCGGACAATTTAGTAGATGCCAAACCTACTGAAGTCGAAAAAACAGAAAAGAGGAAGTCGTCTTTCAAATTTCACCGAAGGTTTAGTCTTAGTAGGGGACGGGAGGACTGAAGAATAATTCAGTTTAAACTATATCTTCTAAATCAATAACAATTGTTGTAGTGGAATGTTTCCATCGAATAATTTAGAAGCCTCGTTGTTACTTTGAAATTCTCTTGGATTTATAACGTATTCTCCTTAAATCTTCGTTGTTAACTCGCTAAATGTAGTCTGACTATGGCAATATCATGACGTCGGAAATTCAAAGTCTGCGTGAAGAAACGTTAAAACAAAAATCATTTACTAATTATATACAGACTCTTTAGATAAGTAAGAAAATGAGATATAATGAGATAAGTGAAATTGTTGGTTACGTAGGAATGATGTAGGTTAAGATGTTGAAGTAGAATGATTATTAAATATTATAAATGATCTTCTTCTGTCTGTCTGTTCGAAGGTTATTTCATATAAAGAGAGTGTGTGCTATAGTGCAATCAAAACAGTAACATTAATTGAAAAGAATGAATAATATATCGTTGCACAAATATCGATGTCGCATATCAGCTGTTCACCGACTGTAAATATCCTTAGTAAGTGAAGCACCCAGTAACTAAACTGAAGAACGTAATATGAAATACTTACAATACTTATGAGTGAGATTTTAAATAGTTCAGAATTAATGTAATTTAATAACTAGTCTTTGGCGATGTGTTATCTCGTATGTGCACGCGCATGCGTTTTATTCGAAAGTCAAAATGTTAATCTAAGCTACCGTACAGGTTAACCGTGTAGTCTTCTCAAAGAATTTTTTTCTAGTAAATAAATTTTGCTTTCCTCTCTGACACAGCAAGCAGTTTAATTACTTAAAACAAGCAAGAAAAGCAATACCAAAGAGGTTAGATATACTTGAAAGTTAGTTTTAGCGCATCATTGCATACCTTTTTTTTTAAGTACCTTCGAGATAGAACATCTTAAAAACAGTTATAAGAAAAAATAAAATAACTTTTCCTTCGTAATTAAAGATATAAAATTGTATTAAAGGTTTTGTTATACGATACTTAACCACAGATGAAAAAAAAAAAAAATTGTTATAAAAAAATATCCGAACAAGAAATATTTGAATTGTCGACAAGCCTGGCTGTCATATCATACTTTTTTCAATTTAAATGTAAGATAAAAATCGTTTCTCAATCTCATAAGCTATTAACATAAAAAAGTAAATCAATTAGAATGTTCGAAATTTCCAACAAATAGCTATAATAATGAGAATGGTTTTTTCTTCGTGAATGAAGGCACATGATACAATGAGACAATTTTTTGCCGATCAACTTCCGTGAATTTTCAAGGTAACTCGATAGCTATCAAACAAACAAGGATTTAGAATCACTCTTTATCGTCGATGGCTAAGGAAGACGCGCGTTTTCTTAATCATTAATGTCTAAATATTAAACATTTGTTTAAAATCATATAAATACTTATTGGACACTTTATGTATTTTGACTGTGCCTTTGCTATTCTATTCTATTCTATTCTATTTATGCTTAAACGTATACCTTATTTGAATTAAGTAATGTCTGTTAGAGTCTTTTGTAAGTTTATATGTGTAAGATCGGAATTGTTTAATGAATTTATATTTGAATGTTATAACATAAATTTTTACACGCTGTCACAGAATAAAAAAACAACATTGCTCTTATTCAAAAACCGCATCGTCTTTAAGCTTTTTGATGCCGGCGCCATTGGAATAATTAATAAAAGAAGGAATTGAAATTAATGCTTTTACGTATAAGACAAACGATCCAGAGTTTATTGCGCATTATACAAAGTAAATAAGCTTTGAAACACCGGCTTCGAAGACGTCAACTCTTATATATTTATGGAATAAATTATATCATGATAATTGAAATTTAATGAGTTCGTAACGTTAGTGTGCTCTACGTCGACAACACTGTCAGTTTGAAGGTTAATTAAAAATATTAACTGTTATTATTTACAGATTCTTCTTCAGTCTTCGTAGTTAACAAAAAACGCACAATTATGTTTTCTTTTGGTTTAAATAGTATAAATAAAATTGAAGCAAGCGTTGTGTATAAGGATGTTAACTGTCGTGTTACTATGCTCGATTTGTTGATAATATTAGCAGGTGATTATATTATTACAAGTACATTGGCTGTTTTATTAATTCTCATTCAAATATCCCCAAATTTAATGACATTGAAGTTTGTTCGATTCTTTTTCGTTTTGTAAAACTTTTATTTATATATAATTTTAATAAAATATTGTACTGTTGTAAAGTATACTCTGTTGTAAAATCGGAACAGCAATATTTAAAGGCTTTTTACAATTACATTTTTTACAATTCTTCAATTTGAATACTCTACTAGACTAGTAGAATCTAGCTGATATGTTCGATATGCTAATATGTATGACTCGGAATTCAATGTTAAATGTGATATAACGACATTTATCTTTAATGCTGCATTACAATGAGATGACGATAGTATGATTACTGGCATATTTTATTTACGTCTATGTTTTAGTTCGGTTCTCAGAGGCTTTGAGAATATCTTTACTATTTCTTTTATCGTATATTCCTCACAATTTACCAATAATCTATACGACGCAAAAAATACTATCAGGCACCCAAAAATTTCCTGTCATCACTTCTACACTTGCTATTCACCAAAAATATAAACACACTTAACCCTATTCGCAGACCATACCGTAATATATACTCAATGGTCCCTGGACTATATCATCCTGATACAAATAAAATCCCGAAAAGAGCACCACAGTTGTCTTTGCTAAAAATAGCTGTTTCGGATTTCATAAAATAGTATATTAAATTATACGAATGCCTCATCCCTTGTCAAACAAGGTTAAATAACTAGGCGTCAACCTGGATAATTGTCCAATTGCCACCCACATATCTAGATTGTAAGACACAGGGGACTTAGCTGCCCTGTTATCATATAGCCCTTTATACCCCTTGATCTGCAGTAAAGGTAAAATGTCTTAAGAAATAAGGTCACACTTTATAAGACCTGCGTACTTCCAGCCATATCATACGCAAACGTGTGCTTCGCTTACGCTTCTACTTCAATAATTAACAAACTCATGCTACAAAATAAATTCATGCGGTTTTCCTGAGGCGCACCCTGTTATATCAGGAACTCAGACCTCCAAAGGGATCTCTAATTTTCGACTATAGTAGAACACTTTAAGACGATCTCAAAAAGATTTTTCGTGACTAAGATTGAACATCTAAAACCACTTGTCATCGCAAGGGTTGTCTACTCCCCGTTCCCCCACTGCCGGACAGATGAGAGACGCCCTAAAGAGGCGATCTTAGACTCCTATCCTGGAAGGACGTCATGTTTTTTTATCTCCCAATACCACCCTCTCTTCAACCCCTCTCAGAGGCATCCCTGATATCATCGGTGACTCCTTCAGACCAGTATTTCGAGTAGTTTTGTACAACTGTCAAAGCTAAACAGCAAAGTCAAGTAAAAAAAAACACAAAATTTCTTCATTTCTCATCAGGTTGGTCAGAACATGACTCTGTTTAGTTTGTGATGGCATTCTCGTACTACAAAAAGAGTTCTAATAGTTTTTCATTCATCTTAGTTAATTGCGGGATTAACGTATTATTTTTAAATGAGAATCTGCAATAAACAAAGCAAACACAGACTATGTATACTGATAAGATTGTACAGTTTTACTATTAGATTTGCTTTGTTTTTTTTTACAATTCAAAAGACAAACAGTTTAGAGATCTAACTTTATAAAGGTATAACTTTGTTTTATGTATTTTGAATTCTGTTTTGTTGTCAGAGCTTATTGTAATCAGACATGTTACGTAAAAAACAGTGACTATCATATTTGAGGAACTGACGTTTATCTTTTTGATTATACATAAAATAAGTAAATTTTAATCTTAAATGATGTTTCGTTTTTAAATTTATTTTCATGACTAAACTAAAAATTGGCAAATTTACTTCTTGCAAGGATGTATAATACTTTTGCACGTGTTAACATTATACCCTAGTATGGCATCGTATAGTACTGGTTATAAAGACTAATCGACTTGTAAATCCGTGCCGGTGTGAGGAACTTATGAATAATGATGCATAAAGTATGCCATGTTAATATTAAAATGGGCTTTTTATTTTATATGCGTTCTCTTAAATTAACGTAGGTGAAATTTTTATGACTGGCAAACTGATTTTACATTAAGGGCTGAGGGTCAGTGACACTATTTACTGTTTTTTTATGAGATGTTGCGTATGCGTTGCACACCTTGGATGTTGAGAAAAGGGAGGGGTAGGAATAAGGAGGTAGCAGGAAATGGTGACAACAGGAAAAGGACAACCGGCTCTCTCACTCATCAGAAGACACGCAGCCATTAAAGGCTACTTTACGCCGATCTTCTGTAAGAGGGTGGTACTTCCCCGGTCGAGCCAGCCCATATTCGAGCTATAGTAACTTGACCACAGCTAGGCTCTTCCCACACACTATTATACTTTATATGTTTTGTCGGAAATATATTAAGGTCTTCGATGTCAATCCATCTATATAACTGTCTTAAAAAAATGCTTTATGTCCGAGTAAAAGTACAATGATACATATATTTAATGTTTCCTTAACTCAGTAAACAATAAAACTTTGGGACTCCTCAAGGACGACATCTGGCGTAGAAAATGAAATTATTGAGAAAAATCACTAAAATGTTTCAGTTTCTGTTTAGATAACGAAAATTTCCCCCCTGTTTTCTAAAATTGTGTTCAGACAAATTATCTTGCTCGCAAAGAGATGTAGTTCGATTTTACCAAGAAGAACCGCCAAGAGTTTAATGCACATAAATCACCGCGAACAGGTTGTATGCAGGCTCCTCATCTACACATGAGTTTGAATAACAAAGATGTACCAACATAGCATAAAATTAAATGACTGTGGTCTTACCATTCAACATTTAAAACAGGTTTTGAAAACAAATTTCCTCGTATACATGGATTAAATGTTTAGGATGCATTAGGAATAAATACGTTAGAAATACGACAAAAATAAAAACGTTGTTAAGTAAATGAAATTAATAATCATATGGGATACATCATTATCTCGGTTTATTGACTGTTGTTTAAATGAAATAGTGATTGCGACGCAGAGAGTTGTAAAAACTATGAGATAATAATGTGTTTGTTAAATCCTTGCTCTTATATATAATTCAGATATATTTTTTTTATAGCTTAGATCACAATTGACTCGGCTATGTGACTTTGTATTTTATTTCCATCATCGATTTTAGTACAACACTAAACACTGATCAGGACGAACAGCTGAGACCGTTTGAGGTCATCGTTGTGATATAGTGACTTCAAAACGAAGCCTACGCCGAAAAACTAAACATTAAAGGTGCGTATTAAAAACAAAAGCATTATAAATGAGATATTTTAAAAGCAGTGCCTTAAATTTAGCTTTTTAATATTATAATTTATTTAAAATTTAAGTTGTGGATGCATGGAATTCAAGCCGTATGTAAAATTAAATAGAATTTTTTACTTTATTTTTATTAATTTGTCTTATATTTTACATAAATTATCAGAGTCTTTGTTATTAATTGTTTATTTTTATAAGAAGGAAAATAATGCTATAAGTATTGTTTATTGAATGCCCACTTGCATTTGGTAATACAAAATTTGCAAAATTTTGCAAAATGTTTCATTTAAGACGGCCAACAACACAGAATTTCTAACATAAAATGAAGTAAGTAAAACAAATGATTTATACAAATACGTAAAGGACCACATTATTATGTAAATTTTAAATTACCATTTCGAATTATTGTCATGAAAAGCGAGTTATAAACCAGATTTCGTATCAACCAGTTCCGGACAAAAATAAAACGTCTATAGTTTTTTAACATAATATATGTCAATAACGGATTAAATATAAAGAGTACATCAACATACAGACACCATTGAAATATTGAGGACAATATTCGGAAATTACAAAAAAAAAAAATATAGACGTGGCTCACATTGTTCAAAAGATAGGTTTGAATTGTCTAACATGTTTATGCGTTTTAAGTTATATCAATTGTGTATTAAAAATTTATAAAAAACATATTTAAATATAATGAATAGTGGATTAATATGCTTATATGAATAATATATTTTTCACAATTATTGTTGTCAACTAATTTACCTTTCACGGCTGACGGAAATTATTCGTTGCAATACAAATAAAAGAACAATGACAGGAAAAGAATATTAAGAAAATATTAATTGATATAATTGTGCTGATTTTTTGCAAATGAGACCGAAATATAGATGAATAGCTCGTCAAAAGGACAAATAGGGATAATAGATCATGAGTTATTGAAGCAATATTCGTAGCGAGTTATTGTGATCAGATATCGTTTATTTTTAATTATATTATAAAAGTGTTTGTCTAACAGGATCGCTCCTAACAATTATCGAATTAACATTTACATAGCTGATTATATAGAGGCAGGTAACGACTGTCGCACGCTGCAATCTGCACGCTTTACATAGTACATAAACAATTATTTATGCAAATATACGATGTTTTACCTTTCTTTAGCAATAAGCTCATTGCTAGAGAAAGGTATTCTAAGTATTGATTCTAAGTATTAATGGTATTCTAAGTATTGGTATAGGAATATATTAATTTCAAGAAGATTCTTTTGAACGAGGCTTAAATGAATTTATCCAACTCTGTTTAGTAAAAAAGTTCAGCGGAAAGCAAAAATCATGAATATGAATTGTTGTTAGTGTTTGTGGCCATCGTGGGACAGTAAAAGTTTTGTTAAGAAAGAAAAGAAACCTGGGATGCTATAAGCAAAGAAAGATTAAGGCTTCCCTCAATCTTACTTCTCGAGCGAAACTTGATGTACCTAATATGTTACGGCTACGATATTTTTATAACGACAAATTCTCTGTTAATCGATTTCTTAAAATTTTTAAAGTATTAAAAACTATTGTACAGATTCTAAATAATGTTATATGTGATGACTAGATGCAGTCCGATGCTTCAGACTATTACCCCCAGGGGGTAAAAGAGAAGACGAGTGGGGAAGCTGATGTCGAGGAAGAAGATCATACCAATTGCAAAGAAGCTGGATATTATTTTGGTAAGATATTAAGAAAGACTCAGAATTACATCTCGTCTGCCCGTGATCACGGTTGCTGCAAATAAACTATACAGATTATAACAATTATACAGATATACATTATACAATTATACAAATTACAAAAGATATATATATATATAATATTAAGGCATACAGTGATGGTTCATTGTGATTGGAATATTTTTCAGCGGTCTTTTAAATTCTCTTTCAGTCAGTGTGGTACAGACATAATATCTACTGCTATATTTATGCAAAAAATATGAGTTGATATATTTTAACATATATTTATTTTATATATTTATTTGTGACATAATATAAAATTTATGAAGGCGATGTTAAACTTGTTTTAATTTGTAAATGATATTCGAGTTAATAACTTTACATGTTTTGTTTGTGAACAGGTCCTAATAAATTCGGGATCGAGATAATTTTTGGTGATAATTTTTTTTTTGAATTTAATTCGTGTCGAAGGATAATTAGAGTTCGTCAAACCTAAATATCTGATTCTTAACAAAGATAAGGGGCGTTTGTTTTATGTTAAATGTAAAAACTCAATTTCTTTGTAACGAATTTGCAAAAACAAAAAATCAATCGGGTAATTTAAATGACATGCTAACATCAGGAATTAAAATCGTAAGCGATGTCTGGAAACATTCAAATAATTTATTATTTCTTTCATTAATTAATTGATTACCTTTATGAAGGTTTAAAATACTTCCAAATAAATAAAGGCGTTGTCTTGCAAATAAGTTTTTGATATATAAAAGAAGACAATTTGCATCTAGCTGTCTAATATCCTCATTAAAATCTTGCATTATAATTACAAATTATAATCTTGCTTATTTGAAAAAAATACATCAATTTTGTTCTATAACCGACACAGTGCACCTTCATCAGAAGAGAATAATTCCCAAGATTTATATAAATCATGATTGATGTTTCTGAATATTGAGTCTTAGTAGATGCAATATTAAGTTTAAAATTGTAAAACAAGTTATCAAACGAAACAGGTTTTTGTGGTTACATCTAACACACAGCTTCAGACCAAATGTCGGCAGAAACCATGGACGAAACGTAGTTAAACACGTCGTAAATATAATTGTCTTGGATTTTCGGTCAGTAATTCTAACCGAATATAGCAAACCCATCTTTTTATTACCACTTAGATATTAATTGAATAAAATAATCATTTAAACTCAAAATTATATCTTCAGTCCCGGAACAAATAAAGCAAGTATATGCAGATTGTATAAAACAGTGACACTTTGATTGCAAGTAAGACCAAACATTAAAAGTGATTCACATAATGTTTAACCAAATAAAGGGAAATAAAAGGAACGTATTTAAGCAAAGTAATGACCAAATTTGGTTTTCACTTATCATTAAATTTTGATAAAAGTGTTGGTTACTTTATAGCGACCGAGATCACGGGCAGACGAGATGAAAGTGTTTGTTTCTTGCAGCGTAGTTTCACTCAAATGTGTACTCGTAAAGTATTCAAAGTGCGTAACAGTTATTGATTGGGAAAAAATATATAGGTATTAGGTTAGTATTTGAGGATACAACTCTCGATATAGATGACTGAGACACAAGAACGGTTTAATTTTAATTTTATCACAGATGAACTTACTGTCAATTCCATGCATTTTTTCGTTAATCGTGTTAGAGTAAGCGACATTTAAATATTACGATAGCAAAAAGTAATGTTCAGCTGAATGGAAAACTAAAACGCTTAGGATTGACCAAAAAATTCGTAACACTAAGTCCGGACAATACGCCAAAAATAAACTTTTACCTACATTTCAATAAAAACAAAAAATACACGAAATATGTTGTTCAATGAGGTATTATTTTGCGAAAATGAAGCCCCGAGTCGCGCTTTAGAGTTGAGAATAGTGTTATGAAAACTGTTTTGTATAACATGATTTTTTGCTAACAAAATGTATTAAAAACGTCTCTATGATGCATTAATTAGGTAACTTTTTTGTATAACAATTTATTTTAAGGTTTTTATATTCCTTTATCAAAATGAAGATAACCTTTTATAAACATGTGGCTCCCAAAAATAACATTCATCAAACAAGCGAAACTGCGTGCGGATTATAGTATGTGTAATCTGAAAGTGTTGCTGACGTGGAAAAAGGAACATTAAATACGTTAATCTTTGTTGAGCGTTTGAGTGTGAAAGTTGGCAAACAGTGAGATTATAATGTAATAAGTTAATAATACTTTTATTATTAACAAAAAATAACATGAAAATCATTGTTATAATTATGAGGAAAATGTAATATTCAAGAGTTTTAAAAATGTCCACCATCTGTAGATAGATAGATTATATTCATTCGGAGTATTTTTTCTGTGAAGATATAAGATAATGACAATATATGTAAAATAATATCCGATTTACTTCCAAACTTGGACACCAGTACATCGGAATCCAAATAAAATATGTTTCTATGGCTTCACGTTTCCTATACTTTTGGGTTTTGATTAGTTTGGCATGTATAGGGTTTTCCATTAAGGGCGCTTGATCTTTCTTTTCTTCCATCGTAGCGTGTGCTGTGTGGCACGTAGCGCCGTCCTGTTGAAACCACATGTTGTCCAGATCCATATTCTCGATTTCAGGCCAAAAGAAGTTGGTTATCATCGACCGGTATCGCTCACCATTGACGGTGACGGCCACACCATTATCGTTTTCGAAAAAATACGGACCAATCACGCCTCCGGCCCAAAATCCGCACCAAACAGTCACTTTCTGCGGGTGCATTGCCACTTGGTGAACCTCGTGTGGATTGGTCTCGTCCCAAATACGGCAATTTTGCTTGTTGACATAGCCATTCATCCAAAAATGCGCCTCGTCGCTGAAGATGATTTTTTTGCCAAAATCGGCGTCAACTTCCAACTGCTCTAATGCCCAGTCAGCGAACACACGGCGCTGTCTATGGTCATTAACCTTGAGCTCTTGGGTCAGCTGGATCTTGTACGGGTGCAGGCTCAAGTCACAACGCAAAATTCGCCAAGTTGTCGTCTGCGAAAGGCCGAGTTCCTGTGCGCGACGCGGAATTGACTGCCGCGGGTTTTCGAGGACACTGTCGCGCACAGCGGCGATATTCTCGGCAGATCTCGCGTTACGTTGACGCACGGGAACCGGCTGATTGTTAACTGACCCGGTTGACTCGAATTTGTCCACCAATCGACGGATAGTCGACTCGGCAGGACGATCATCGCGACCGTAAAACGGGCGAAGTGCGCGGAACGTTGCTCGAACTGAAGACCCATTTTCATAAAATAATTTTATGATTTGCACGTGCTGCTCGACACTGTAACCTGCCATGGTGGTTTGGGAGGACGGAATGAATATAACACACTGCATTTGACAGCTGTCACTCAAACAACATGGCCGCAATCAGCTGTCAAAGTTCAAGCGTCCCTATTGGAAAACCCCATATATAACGAGGCGATTGAGAAGAAACTTCTTTAGAAACGGAGGCGATCGCACCTTACACGTGTAGCGTAAACTTTATCATTATGCCAGTTTTCCAAACCATGCTTATCTCACACCTGGAAATGTGTAATAAATGTTCCTCTACTAAACCAGTCACGGATAAAAGTACGGACTCATATTTAGAAGAATCCTTCACGTCTTTTAGTAATGCGAACGAAACTTTCTTATTTAAGGATTGTTTTTTTATCTATCAAATTAACAATAGAAATATACCGTCGTAAAAGACACACCTTTTCTACTATATTTATATTTATATTACTTAACTGCGGTATTGAAAATACGTTATAATGAATTTGATTTACTGTTTCAAAATATTATGAGGTGTTTAGTTAAACCAACTTAAAAATTAGATAAAACGAATGCCTAGTTGTAAAGAATGTTTAATTATGCAATAATAGAATATTCGTTATTTACGATATTTAAAAATATTTATTCTAGATTACAAGAGTACTCTAAAATATAAGTAAATTTTGATTGTTTCCTTAAAATTTCCAACATCTAATCAAAGTCCAATAAAATCCGTTCAGCCTTATCAAATGACGCCAGTCAAATAGAAAGACGAGCCAATAAAAGAATTGAATACCTATTTTTTTGCATGTGAAAAACAAGCATTAAAGAAAATTTAGTTGTTTTAAATCTCAGATAAAATATTGTTACTTAAACGAGATAAAACTTCAAATGTGTGATGGTCACGGGAACAGCACAGTTAGATGTATTAATTATTTATGTGAATTGTGACTCTTCTGATCCTTGGCACTTGGCAGCTTCCTTGCTTATATTTTCCTCGAAATCAGAAGATTTCAGACAGTTATAGTGAAAAGAAAAACAATGACTTATTTATTATTAGTAATGTAATTTTCGAAAAAGATCTCGCTTGCTGGCTAATTAAGCTAACGGCCAGTAGAAATTTCTTTTAAAGGGCGTTTGATTTGCTGTCGATTCTTATAAACAAAATCACCATCATTATCAGTATATATTCTTATAAACAAAATCAGAATTGCCTTTTTTTAAAAATAATATTCGATACAATTTCACTAATTACTTATAAATTTACACAAAACTAAAAACCAATTTTAAATTAATAACTTTCAACTAATCCGCTGTAAAGTTACCGTCAAATGACATCTGAATATAACAAACGAAAGTTTTAAACACACTTCGGAATACTACGATCTATTTCTCTATCACACCAACATACTTTACGAACGAAAACGAGCCCTAATGCCCTCTGACAACTTCTTGTATCTCGTTCGAGTCTATCCTACCCTCACATATTCCTGAAATATATAAACGACTTCAAGGACAAACAAGATGAGCAGGTTGGGATGTGAGGCGGACAATTTGGTTTGGGGCTTACCACTACTTATGTTATATGATTAATCTGGCACTGACCTTGTGGTAACCTTGGAAACTCCTAGTCGTGGCGCCCTCTGCGTAACGAACATTCATTGTATATGTTGATGACCTTTAAAATGAACTTTATTTTTTTCAGGTGACGCTGTGTTTGGGACGTTTGTAGTGGCGCCGTTGGTTATAATAACTTGGAAAGGAACCTGGGGACTAATGGACCTGCAACCAAAAATGTTTCCTTTCGCTCAAATATTCATCCTAGGAATGGTTATACACGTCACGTTCGTAGTATTAAGGTGGGTAGGATAACTGCGCTCGTATATTTTCAATTGCCATGTAAATCTTTACAAGATTATAATAACCGGCTGTCACTTGCTATGTGAGTGTATAGAGAGTATATATTCGAATTCATGGAATCGTTCTGAAATTTATATCGAATTTTCTTCTTCTAAGATCTAAATTTTAAAATAAATAGTTATATATATAAATATATATATATATCGTTCCAGTAGCAATGGCCTTAAAGCAAAATAGATTTATCGTTAATTTCCTAGAGTTTAGTGAAAAATAGAATAATCAAAAATAATCCCATTCAAATAAACTAATTAACTAAATATTGATATATTATGTAAAAAGTTGCGGTAGCCTAGAGGCTAAAAGCGAAAGCCAAGTCTCTCGTGCACGAGGGGCGGGTTTGAACCTGGCAAGTACCAATGTGCGAATCATAGGTACTTTCTAAGAGTATTTAGACACCACTGACAGACGGTGAAGGAAAACATCGTGAGGAAAGCTGGACTTGTAATCAAATTATAAGTCTGGAGTCGCTAATCCGCCTTGAGTTAGCGTGGTGAATAATGCTCTAACCTTCTCTATGAGAGAAGAGGCCGTTGCTAAGCAAGGGGCACCGATAGGCTAATGATGATGTGATATACATTTAGATTTTGCTTCATTAAGTATTTTTCCCTAAATACATTAATAATTGAATTTGGTAGAAACTGACATGGAATATTCAGTCATTTGTTGTTTCAATGTCTGCGTCTCTTACTCATACCAAGCAAATAAGGGTTCTGCAATACACTTCAAGAAACAGAAATATCGTAATTGTACTTGAAAATATTTTTCTCGTAGCATCATAGTTTTCTATTACTTTGTACAATATAAACACAAGTAATTTTATTTAAATCTGTTATATACTTTTTATTAACAGTTGTAATTATTAAAAATTTCAGGAGTCACCTTTTTTCTCGTTCCCGCAACGCCTGGGGTGAAGGCAGAGCTGGTCGGTGGCTACGAGAACGGTTGATATGCAGAATTTACACTTACGTATTTTTATTGTCCTGTGTCATGCACTGGAGGGGCGGTTGGGGCCTGTTCGACGCTACCGTTGACGCAATCACACCAGATACTGGAGACCCTCATAGGTATAGACCATGTCTTAGAAACTGTATACATGAAAACGTCACTAATTTTTGACTTATTACGGTTAAAGCTTTAAATAAACATATTATTATCGATCAGAGTATGTAATAAGTTTATCGTAGAGCTAAAATTTCGCAAAGGGGATGATAAATATTTTCAACCTACTCTATCTCTCTCTACTTCTATCCCTTTCGCTCTAATTCTACATATACTCGTTAGCTGATATTACTTAGTCTCCTGAAGCTGATTGCCATCTGCAATGGCCCATACGAAGAATATGACACCTTGATTTTTCAACCATAAGTCTATCGAGAGGTTACTCCGCCCTTTTTCCGAGCTAAAACTGTAACATATATCATTATTATAGATTTACTAACTTTTGACCTCTCATTCTTGATAGAGAGATGTAGAAAAAAGGTTAGGACGTTTTTAGAGATGGGTATTATTGTATTCAGAAGACCGAATACAATCAAAATATATATTGATCCCTGTATTTAATACGCCATAATCGAAAGTCCTTCCTATCGAATATAATATTATTTTCAATCCATACATATCAAAAAATAATTCACTGTGATATGAAAAGAAGTATAAATGCAAGCTTTGTAATTTAAATTGTTTTATTTCAACTGAAATTCAATTGAAAATATGATTGAAAAAAAATAAACATATGTAAATACGTATATATACAAGTAACATATAAGGTTGAGTAAAACTAATATTTTCGAATTACTACGCGTCATTTTATTATTTAAAAAAACTACATACTCCGGACATACTAATCTCGTCTGCCCGTGATCAAGTTTGCTGCAAAGCAAACGAAACGTCGGACTCGGGAGTATTAGTTTTATTTAAATGAACATTCGCGAAAGTCTTACATCTCATTATAACATATAAGGTTACTCAACATTAATAGTGCTATACATTTGTTCAACAATCCCAAGCTTAAAGTAGAATTGTCATTTCCTCAGACCATTGGTGCTCGCAGCTCTGACTCTCTTGCTTTGCATTGTCGTCACCTGTCTCCGTAGTACAAGAAACCTCCTGGCCTCTCCATACTTCCTATGTGCTGATGGAAAAGAAGACACATACCTCTTCACAACGAGATTTAAAATACTGGCAAGTATTAAACTCTTTAATAATCAGAAACTTACTAACTAGAAACCTATTCTGAACGTGATAAGGGGCTATTATGAAGAATTTTTATTTATACTATTACATTAGGAAAGCGTTCCGTGAAGAGCATTATTACACAACAATCACATGTTAGTCTGATGATCGTTAAGGCATCACATCCTAATACTTCCCTACATTGAAACTATTTCGAATCTTCAACGATTGAAGTATTTTTCTTGAAAAGAAAATATGTAATAATATAGTGAGATAATTTAATTATATTTTAATACGTAATTAAGGCAGCATATTACTTTAATGTTGAACGAAATTATAAGTTATACCTGCATATTATTATTGCAGAACTATTTTTAACTTTTAATTTGTTTTAAATGAATCGAAGAATCCAAGTTTAATTTATAATAAAAATCAAGAGTGTAATCAACTCAATCTTAGGTTGGCTTATTCATAATTCAAGGTCAATGAATGAGCTCACGTTACAGACGAGCTAAGGAAGTGGAGTATGAGCTACGATTTGTGAAATTAACTAGCGGTCAAGCTTCTTAACTTTGAACTACACTTACTGTATCATAAACTTCGGCTTAAATATAATTATATTTCCATACATTTTAATATACATAAATATAGTCAAGCTTATCTCGCTGTAAGATACATGGCTTCTCTCATATCGCTACAGCTATAAAATCGGTCTTATCACTAGGAGCTATATAGACACTGCTTGATGTACCTAATCATCAATACCTTTCCCATTCCAACGTTGTGAGGAAAGGCTGCGAAAGTATATTCCGAATCAAGAGGACCCCGTCCCAACAAACAATACGTCATAGTTGTGAGTGCGGGACGCGATAATACAATTATATAGAAGCAATCTGTAGTCGTTCTGAACCCGTGGCAGGGGGCACTTGTAGCTCAGTCATGCGTGGAAGCACTGCCGGGCTCGCTGAGACGATCGCGGGTACGCGGCACTCCGCCCTCCTGGAGTTCGCGGACATCGTGTTCGCTAGCGTGGTGGTCGCCCCAGCTGTCGTCTCCTACTGGAAGTCGACCTGGTCTCTCATGGACCTGTACGTGCTCACAGACAACCCCGTCAGCAGTGCGGCCGTGTGCGCAGCGTTCGGTTTGTGCTGTAACCTGATATTCTGCGTGTGTCAGACGAAGTTAAGCCAGATCCTGAAGCCTGATAGGGGTCGGCTGATGTACTATGTCTTATCGCGGTTGTGCACGTGTGTCGCGGGGGCGGCTTGCGTGGGCGGCTGGAGGGGTGTGTGGAATCTTCTCAACGAGTGCACAGGAGACAGCGCAAAGACACTCATGTCTACCACTGTGGCTGCCACGTTGTCTCTGGCGGCGTTGAGGACCTTGAGAAATATTTGCGCAGCTCCATTTGCAGTGGCTGTAGATTCCCCCGAAGACTATTTCGAAGTCCCTACTATGTTTAGAACGGTTAGTAAATTAAGGCTACAAATACCAAAATCAAATCAAATCGTAGTAACTAATATTCGAAATCGTAATACTTTCCGTTTAGTTATTTCTTTCAGTTAAATAACGATTAAAATAAAAACACTATGATAGTATTATCAAAGAACGATAGAATTAAAATAATAGTGTAAAAGGAAAATTTTCTGCATTCGGTACGTATTTCGGAAAGAATTGATTGTATCAAAGAAATTTCAATGTGATACAACGGTTATTTATTGAGCAACTAAGAGAATATCATTTTAACAAGTAAATGTTGTTAACAGAATTATGTTTATTTCTCTTGGACACTACAGACAATTAGTCAACCATTCAGTAGATATATAACCTCAACCTCTTTGCAGACATATTTCGAACAAGAATCAGAAGACATTTTATATAAAGGTAACCAAAAAGATATGTCAAAAATATCAACACGAATATGCAAAGAATACGACATATACTCATTTAGACAATTATATATATCTTATTATTCAATAATTAATATCTAAGTGCTAGTGATCAATCAATGTGAATAAATATAGGAACCAATTAGCAAAAATACTTTATGCAATATTAATTATCCTTTCTTTCTTTCATACATAACAAATACTGTTAATAATTGAAATTTCTATAAAAATGAGGATTTCACAACAGTTATTCTAAATATGCAGAGTTCTTAAAGAATAATATAAGTTTTTAACCAATAATTATGGTCGAAAATCAAGTTCTTTAGAGTAGCATTGGAATATATTAATCTAATGAAGCAAACATTTCTAAAATAAGGATAACTTACTTATAAACGCACATTATTAATTATAATAAATAACTCAAGTTGTTTTTTTTTTATAAAAAAAAAAAGTAAAGAGTGGGCAGCAAACGCCAAAAACAAATATCTAAACATATTTTATACTCTGTTAAAAGTTTTAATTATTCATCAGTTATAATTCGCGCCAAGATAACATTTAGTTTATGCAATTTTAAATATTTATTTTTCAAAATAATTGATATAAAAAAAAAACTAACTTTACTCCTGCTAATTGGACTACAATAAAATGACAGTCATTTAAATTGAAACCATACCTTCATTGAATGAAAAAAAAAAAACAGTGTTAATATTTGCGTTCATAGCAAACAAGTATTAAGTGACAAGGATTTGTTGAACGTCAAATAACGAGATCATAGTATCATTTTTAGTTGAGTATGTGATATAGTCTGAACAGTGAAAGTGCTGTGATCCAGAAATTTACACTATACTTGTTTTTCATAATAGTATTTGATTTTGACAGTTATATGACAGTGAAGTGATAAAAAATTAAATGTAATTAGTGACGGATATATCATCTGTAAAATTCTGAATTCTGTTCTGAAATTGTTTTATGAAAATTTACATTCACCTATTTCTTTTGTCTTAAACCATTAATAAAATTGTATTTTTTTTTTACTGAGTAAAGCTCATTAAAAACAGTTTGAAGAAAAAGCAAGAGACCCACAAACAATTCTTTTCAAAATTTATTTTGAATATCTTATTTTTTATTTCAGAACAGTCTACTTATTTGTTTTAATTGATTCTGACTTTTACTCTCACAGTACGAATGGAATTACGTTTCTTATTAAAGGCAATCGTTTTAAAATTTACATGTATATTTTGTTTAAAGACACAACCGCTTACTTTATTTCAAAGAGTCGGATACAGATATCAACGAACGTGCGTATTGTATCAACTCAAACACTAATTAATCTTTTTAGATTTAAATTATAACATGAGTTTTAAACGGAAATCTATGTTCTTAGTTTTCTTACTAATTAAAAAAAATCCTTTTTCCTTCATTTTATAAATAAAAATTAACGAAAAAAATTAAAAAGACAAAAATGTTGCATGTCATTCAGAAACATTCAAATTTCATTACAATATTTTAATGTTTGGATCACGGCTATAAAAGCACGCTTAAAAAATATATCAAATATAGTTTTGCACAGACTGCTCACGTGGGCTTAAAGATCATTCTATATATATGTATATTTTCCATACTCTTAATTTTTATATTTCTGAAATGTTAAGAACGAATAACTTTTGGCTTATTATTTCATATTGTTTGTTGATTACGTAACTCGTTTCCATAAAACATGTCTATTAACCTAAGATCTGATTTCTGTCACATTGACTTTATTACTCCGTTTTCGTTATTCACCTCTGATACAAAAACGTAAAATTTATTAACATCGGCAATTATTAAGAAAATCTAATACTAAGTTTCACTTATTTATCACTGCTATCTAAATCGTTGTAGTTTGAAGATACTTGCTTAGTTTTGTCCTCCTGTCTACAAACGTCAGTATAAAAAAAATATGTTTCGCATAAAGACTAGTGTTCACGGTTGTTGAATAATAATCGAAATGTGAAATAGTACCTCCAAAAAAATATAGTTACATTTATATAAGTTTTCACTAATATAGTTTCTTTTGCAATAATCTATTTTTGTCAATTGCTGTTTTTCTATCTTGCCCACGTTTGATAGCCCTTAGTTACAGATCTCTAAATGTGACCTGACACTGGCGTTTATACACTTATAACCTTGTACGATCCAGATGAAGACATTGTAAATACAACAAGGAATGACGGAACGTAATACAATTCTCTATTAGGTTTACAAGTAGTTTAAAAATTTTATACAATGTTTTGAGTATTTTCCTCAACCTGTCAATCACTGTTTTTGTATGTGACAAGAATTTAAATCGAAATATCGATACGACAGCTCTGAAAGGATTACTTTAAGTTCATTTATACTGAACAAGTGAACACTAGGACCTACTTTAGTTTAATATTGAAACAATCTTTACTACATGTGGCAGTAAATTATACAATGTCTATTCCTAAAAAACAGATATTTTTTTCTTTAAAGGACATTACTGTAACTATACTGTAAAAATACAACAAAATCACAGTAAATCCAAAGAAAACAAGTGGCGAAGTTATCTCACGGTCCCTTGAAAATTTAAGGTTTTTTAAATACAGTTCTTGAGCTTCGTCTATTAATTAATTTAGTTTTCATTGTATCATTAAACAATTTTTTATTTTTTTGTTGCTATTGATAAAGTTTTTATGCACTTAGTTTGCATTTATCGGTCACCAAACATGTGAAACATCAATAAACGTACAAGATCGTTTTATGAAAAGAACAATTAAATATCTCCTTCAACTTCACCTGGCCTTATTTATAACATCAGAATTCACTCTCATGATAAGATCAATAGACGAGTCTCGCAATACTATTTGATTCTTCGTCTTTTCTTTTCGTCTTTTCATCACCATATTTTTGACTGAAAGGTCCTAAAACCTGGTGAAATCCCGTAAACTATAAATATATAGACATGATTTGCTGTATTCTAAATAATTCTGGTAATTTACCTGTCATTGGTAACTTAAAATTGATGTATATTATCTATTTTATCATTCTAAAATATTTTAGGGTTCCTTCTGTTAAACTTTTTATCTTAGAGAGCTTAATTATTGTTCAAATCTGATTGTGGTTTGTCTGCCAATTTGGCTTTATAACTCGCAATGGGATGTTAAATATATTACTGTGATTAAACTACGCATACTATATCAACGTAGATATGAACAAAAATTTGTAAATATTTCATATTATATTAAATGTGTTATTTACAAGTAATTAAATACAGATAACAATATTAATAACACAAGATAAAGTTTACAAAAGATTAAAGTTATAGAAGAAATTTTTATAACTAACATTATAATTAATTTTTTAAGTCCCATAAGCTTATATATTATAGTCTACATATGAATGTTGCTCTTACAAAAAAAAAAAAACATATTTAATGGAATTATGTCGATACGGAACTTTTTACAACAGTCTATATCCTAACTTAGCTTGAGAGTTGAGATAACTCGTAGATATCGGTGCGTGTGAAAATAAAGTGCGTATATACAGCGATCATGTCGCTTATAAGTTTAATATTGTTCGATGTGTACACATATAACTACCGCGACTAATTCTCAGTCTAATAATCAGTTGCTCCCTAAGAAACAATCACAATCATCTGTAATATATTGAATATTTATTTTTCAAATGTTTTCCCTTTCGATTCAGTTGGTTCGCGAAAATTTAATGAAAATAAAATCTAGTGCGCAAATCTACAGTGCTAAAAACCTGTTCTTCAGATGACGAACGCTTTCAATATAACAAAGTCAGTGAGAGCGCGTGAATAAAGTGGAATTTTCCTCAGCAACAGGCAGGCAGTAATAATATAAGGAGTCTCGCGTGGTGTTCGACCACCCACACTCATTCACCGAATATACTAGGAAGCATGCTCCTAATACAAACGCTCTCTGGGGATAACACAGACGCTCTCTTAGAGATAATTGATATTCTGTTTACGGCAGTAGTCGCCGGTCCTTTGATAATTGTACATTGGCGTTCGCTGTGGGCCCTTATGGATCTCTACGTGTATCCTGACCATCCATTTAAGAGCGCTTACTGGACGGCCGCTTTCGGCATCGTCTTTGGTCTCGTGCTGTACATGGGACAGGAGACCCTTAACAGAAAGTTGACACCAGGCGCTGGGACGACCAAATATTTCATCATTACTCGTTCGTACACGTGCGTGGCCGGGGTTGTTAATGTTGCAGCCTGTAGGGGAGTTTGGAATATTCTTGAGTGCACTATAACAGAAACACGACTTATAATCATTTCGACGGTTGTTTCAACAATAGCTATAATTTGGCTGAAGGGCCTAACGAATTTGGATTCAGCTCCGTTCTGCATACAAGTGGACACACCCGAGGATTATTTTGAGGCGCCGACTTTTTATAAAACGGTACATAACTTTTTTTAAGTTATTTCGTATATACTACAACTTCAACAAAAATTTGAATGTTATTTTAAACATAAAAATTAATTAATTTCATGCATAATATTTTTCTTTTAAACACCTAGGAATCCGTGATGCGTCTCTGTTAATAGGAAATTTCAATCAACAAATAATTGTTTTGACGTAAATGTAAATCCTAAAATAATCGACATGTCTATTTATTTTAGATAACATTAAGAGTCGTGTGCTCTAGAACATTCAATTCATATCATTTCGTAGCGGCTTTGCGCGGATAAAAACTATTCAATTGGTAATTTTTGGTGACATTTTTTTAATAGTAAAAGTCATCCTAGTCTCAGCGGTGTGCGTTTGACAGGTCTACTCTTCAATCGCTCATGTGACTTAAAAAACTAAAATATGTTTGTTGATAAGATTAGAAATGAAATTTGCACGCATGAAGGCCATATTATAAAAAAATGATCATTAGGAATGTTTAAAAAAATCCTTGGCATTATTTATTATTACTTGTCTGCATTGCTCATATTTTAAATGCTTCGTAAGGTAAAAAATATGATGTCCTTAATTTTGTAAATTATTTCTTATACAATTAATATATGTATATGGTAAGTAAAAAATCATTAAACTAAAATGTTGATTGGTATGATAAAAAACAGATATACTTTAAAATTCTTAACAAGACTCAGTGTTACGTATTATTGGCCTATGAGCACATTGTATATCTTCAAATTTCAAATAACGCTGTCTTGATTACTGAGAACTATAGATAACACCTAAATTTTTATCGAAATCGGAAGATCAGTTTAGGTATTGCATAAGATTTATATATTTCAAACTGTTTTCTTAATTGTTTACGATTGTAGTAAAAGAAATATTGTGACAAAAACATTAGTGGGTCCAGAAATGTTAACATAAAAAAATAACCGCATGAAAATACTAACCACTGCTTTCATCTCTTACAGATTCAAAAACGATCTTACTGTTATATCTGCATATACTCACCGACATAAACATAAAGGATAGTATTTATCCTCAAAAATTATGTATATCTTATTATCTTAGTTCGGGAACATTTATAATATACAAATTCACTTCTTTAGCATCTTTAACAGACATTCATGTTGTATTCGTTAAACGTACAACAACGTGAAAAACGTGATTAGCATTATGAATCGTTAATATTATTCCTTCCAGTGTAATGGACATTTCTTCTATACCTTCCACCATCTTCGTTCATCTGCCACTGACACTATCTTTTTGAAGTTGGCTTCTCCCATTCTTCTATTCAATCTCAGTCCAAATAATCCATGTTTAGGCAATTTTTAAAAACAAATTGTGGAATATTAATTCTAATTCCGTCGTCATTATCATCATCATCAGAATATCGATGTCCACTGCTGAGCAAAGGCCTCATCTGACATGGAGGAGGTTAGAGCATTAATCACCACGCTTGCTCAATGTGGATTAGCGATTTCATCTTATAATTTGAAATTATAAGACCAGGATTCCTCACAATTTTTTCCTTCACCACCTATCAGTGGTGTCTGAATACTCTTAGAAAGCTCATATATCTCGGAAAATTCTATCATATATTTCTATATTACCAGAATTTGAGCTTGTTTGTGTATATGTATATTTTTCGGGCGTTTCGTAGTTGTCATCGCTACACCGAGTTTTCCTCTGACATGATAATTTAATAATTCGTCCAGAATGAGATAATCGCTGACTAGATTACGGCGTGCTCCTGTGATTATTAATTTCAACGATTTAAAACTCCACATCTGACTGTCGGATGTCTTATCCCGTGATCCAAATGGTTTTTTCTTGGTAATAATTATCACCTCATTTATCCAATTGAAGTTTTATTAGAAGCATTATTTTCAACGGTGTCTTGTCTTTCCATCATTGTGGAAAATGGTGTCTCTTTTTAAAATACATACAGAGTTATCGAACGTGTTTCAAAAATATAACATGTGATTTATAAAACTTTCGTTTTAAAAAATTATAAATTAAATAATACATAATGAGATCTAAGATTTTCGCGAGTATTCATTTAAATGAAACTAGTATTATTCGGATTTACTACGCGGATTTTATTATTTAAAAACTACATAATCCCGACGTTTCGGGACCTCGTCTGCCCGTGATCACGGTTGCTGCAAAGTAACCGAAACGTCGGGATTATGTAGTTTTTAAATAATAAAATCCGCGTAGTAAATCCGAATAACACTAGTTTCATTTAAATAATATATATTTTGGACAACTATATTTTGTGTTCAAATTGTAGATATTTATAAGTTATTGATGAAGTTAAGTTCAATAGTTTAATTACAAAGGAAACGTTCAGGTGATAAGAAATTGTAATATATGTAGCTACGTTTTCAATATATAATTTAGGATGTTTTGGAGGCTTTAAATTGGGCCTAAGTTTGTTTTATAGAAGTCATAATTTTTTGTTGCAAAACATGGTTCTGATAACAAAATCATTACTGGTTGCGTCTTTTTATTAGAATTTGTTTCATAGTGTTTCACGTCAAATTATTCCAAAAAGTTGAAATAAAAGTGCTACCAACTGTCATATTATTATTAAAATTAGCAAGAACATAACAAGACTATAGTGTCTGTCCAAATTAAAACCTTCATTAAATCCGTTTTAAAGAAACAATAGTGAAAATAAAGTTTTAAACATTACTTCATGAACAAAATCTCAAACTAAACTGATTATGTTTATCAAATTATATTTAGATTTCATTAGTCACAACTTTTTTTTTATAAATCACAAATGTATGGACACATATTTTCAGTCTGAATTTATCATTAAACGACTTCTCATTTCCTTCGTAAATCACAAAAACAAACTGAAATACCCCAATAAATACTTTTATAGCCACATTTATGTGAAAGAAAAGAATAACTTTGTACTATTTTTTGTCTACTGACCTTCCGCAGATATACACCTAAGGTCAATGTGTAATATTGGCTTATTATAAATCCTATTTAACCAATAAGTATGACTTATATAACACTAAGCATCTGCTGATCCAGCTTGTTTGTACCAAGTTTAAGTGAGTAAACCTTGACTGTACTTGAAAATGAGTAAATCATTCGACTTTCACATTTCAGCTATTTACTTATTAATACGGTTGATGGAAATCATTTTACTGTAAGAAACTTAATGTTTAAGTTTCTTACAGTAGTATAATAGAAGTATAATAATTTTACAGTATTTAATTGTAGGATAATTATAATGTAAATGTGGGATTTGTTAATATTGATAGTAATTCTCAATCCCCGCGACAAAATTCGATGTCTGACCGTGTGTATGTTTGGTTAATATTAGTCCAGCAGTGTTAGAGCATCAACCCTTTTTAGAAATCTTTTAAGGCTTCCTTACGTATACTCGGATAAGTTACAGATGTTAAGGTTTTTTAAGGCTAAATTGTTATTATTACTGTTAGGGTGTTTTTTAACTTGTAATTTGATATTATTTTGTGATAATAATCCAAAGTTTGTAAATAATCTTATAAAGAAAAGTCAATGACATTTCGACTCCGGTAATGATATAAGTATAAGAATATAAAAATATATTTTAAAACAACTTAAACACATATTAAAATTAAATGCTTTAAAATCCATCGTGTATTTTGCCTCGCGAATCGTATTTGTTTCAGATGACCCGCTACCCCAGGGTCCAGACGCACAATCACTCTTCAATATTGAAGATTATTTAAGATCATCGAAAAACAATGTAATTTAACTAAATATGTATAAGGCGACCCTGTTTAATAGCAGTTTTCTTTCACAGAGCAGTAAAGAGACCGCTCTATACATCTTGGACTGTGTGTTCTCCGTGGCGGTGGTGGGCTCGCTGGTAGTATTCGTGTGGCGCGGCTCCTGGGCGCTCCTGGACATCTTCCTCTACCCTGAAGACGCTGTCAAATCCTGCTGGACCTCTCTGGTGAGCCTAACCATTCACCAACCCATGTTTAATTCGTCCCAGCTTTAAGGAGACTAGTATTTTTAAATTATTTTGAAAAATAAATCATTTATCTCTTTTACCACTATTAACTTTATATTCTTGCCTAACAAAAAACGTTTAAATTTCATTGTAAGCATTTAAAAATATAACCCTGAGTGTCCACAAAAAAATTTCTTCCGTATTAAATCCACCATACTTATGAATTAGATGATAAAGCTTTTTTTAAAATGTCGAACTGTTCTTGCGAAGTCGGTTATGAAACAAATGTCTTATCATAAAATATTTGTCTCATTTTATTATCAAAGACGACAAATGATTGTCAAATTCACAATGTTTTCCGCATATGGGTCATAGCATATTGAGTCAGTGACCACTTATCCATCGCAATTGGTTCTTCCTGCGAGCAGCCCCGATGTACTCAACTGATACTTCGTCGCGTTTAAGGTCAATAGGGATATCTGTTTTTGATTAGTACCATAATAAATATAATTTAAAAAAAACATTGAATTTTCGATGGTGGCAAACAATATTTTGCTTTTTGGCCAAAATATTATGGAGGAAAAATTTCTTAAGTGTTTCCTATATAAATTAATGATTTACAACCTTCAAAGACACATTAATCAAACAAAACTCTTCTAAGAAATCATTTCCTATGCATCAGAAATGTTTCCATTAAAAATATGCATAAAATCTAAGATAAAGAAAGTTAATCAAAGTCTGTATAAATTAATACATTCACCTTAACATTTGACATATCAAATGTACGGAAGGACGAAAATAACGAGACGTAAATGCAAATTACTGGAGTGTTTACGTGAAACAGGCTTAAGGCTCCTTAACGAGGTAATGATGTGCTATATTTAGATGGTATGGAAAACAGTTGCAATTTGAGTTAGTTAGTTCGTAATTTTTTTCCTGTCTATGTATGAATCAAGTGTCCAATAACGGTAATTATCAATTATTAAATTAAATCAGAATTATTCAATTATCAACGCAACACATTTCTTAGTTAATTCCCGACAATAAACAGCAAATCTGATGCTATATTAATGGCTTCCTTAAATGAGATGAGAGAACTTAAAAATGATAGTACTTGGGATGGTACAAAACATAGACATAACTTATCAGTATATTATATCCTTATATTGCATTAACAAAATCCTAAAATCGGAATAAACTAGAATTTAATTTTATTGACCATAGCGAATTCTTAATATTTTTTGGCCTATAATTTCTGAGGAACAGATAAATATAACATTCACTATTCCGTCCCATCCTGTGTATAGATTTTGCAAAGAAGAAAGAACGTAACAATTGATTCAATGAAACCTATTAATTAATACTCAGACTCGGACTATTTTATCGTGATTGTCTTCTTGTTCATTGAACCTCTCGTTAAAGATAACATTATTGTCGTTTTGTGCGCTCGAAGAATTTAATATTAAGGATAAAGAAAAATATTATATCATAAAGAGAAAAACGGACAAAATTCGATACTTCTTTACTAAAGAGGTCTAAAATGATATAAAGGGACCTATTGTTATTTTTTACCACCAAAACATATGAAAGTTTACAACTGTTTGTATCAAAATAAAGTAATCCTAGGAATATCTATACACCCGTTTCTAGAACAAAAAAAATTTTGCTAATCAAATATGTTAAGAATGTCTTATTTTGTATAATTATTTAATTATACAAGAAAAGACACGTTATTTAGTTGAGAAAAGATTCTGAAATGTCTTAGTGATATGATACTTAGAATATTCTAATAGAGTCACTTTCTTTTTTTATTATTCAGCCCCTGTATTACGTCATAATTCTTTAAGCACAAATCACACAACTCTCTATATCCGTTACGTAGTCTTAATTCCACATCAAACATACTATATTTAAACCTATTTACTTATGACAATAGCACGAACAATATAATAAATGTTATATACTACATTTACATTTATTTATAATATATTTTATAAGTTTGTTGAGGGTTTTTCTCGGGCGCCATTGCGCACTGTTGTTGCCGGATAATGGCGTCTGGGAGTCGGAATCAGCTGTTATTGTTTACAGTTATGAGAGTTATATCAAGATTACTCTATTTATATTATAGCGTTTATTTATTTACTGTGACAACAATCTGCTGAGTTTAATTTAAAGTCTGGAAGGAATATTTTTAAAGGATTACTGTTTTTATTTAAATATTTCATAAACTAGCTATTCTTTAGAAACTATAGTATGTTCTGAACATATATTATATATATTGGAAGTTAATTAAGGACGTGTGTGTGTGTGTGTGTGTGTGTGTGTGTGTATGGTAAACTTATATAATATTAATATTCAGGCTATCTTGCAGCATGCTATGCATGAGAATATATCGTAACAAACGTAATTTTAAAATTGAAAAAACCTCTTCAATCAACCATCAGAGGAGGTAACAAGATTAAATCCACAACTTATTCGGGCATTTTGACCTTTTTGTTTATTTTATATATATATATATATAAGCTGTCAATCTTGCGTGTAATTTCTTTTATTATTTGGCTTTTTAGGAATACGTATTTTTTTTTAGTTATTTATTTAAAGACACACATTCTTTCTCCTTTCTATAACTAATAATAATAAACTAACGTGAGAGCCTCCTGTTTGATTTACAACTTCACAGATTTATAATAATGGAATAAACGACCGCACGTTAAATATTTTTTCCTCTTCATATTCACGTAATGAATTAAAATGTATATAATTTGTCTAAAACATCAAGTTACATCTATAATCATCTCTTTAGTTTCGAAGCTGTGGAACAGTGGTAGCAGAAATAATGTTTAAGACATTATTATTATGTGAATGCCCTTTCTAACAGGTTGTGGGCTACGCTCTGGTTGTGTTGACCTTCGCCGCCCAGACTCCTATGAGATGGGCGGTCGCGAGGAGTCAAGGGGCTGTCAGACTACTGCTGGCTGACTTGTACCACCTGGTGTCCTTCATAGCCACAGTCAACGTGTGGCGAGGAGTTTGGGGCTTAATGGATATATATTTCTTCCCAGGTATGTTAGCAATTTCAGGCGTAAACTAATTATGATAAATCCTCCAGTTAGGAGGTTTATTGTTTTGTCTATATACTCTCTTCTGACCTCGTAACACAGCTGTGTTATTGAAGAGAGAGGATCCGATGTTTAGAAAAATATATTTTTTATATTAAAATTCTTTTCTGAATGTATGTTATTTCCACAGAAACGCCTAAACTGAGTAATTGGTGTTCCCACATCATCAGCCTGGTTCTGCTCATCCTCCTGAACTGCTCCAACTCGGTGCTGGTCCGAGGGGTATACATTGATGCCGAGGAACCTGCCGGGGACTGCGTGGTCTTCCCGTGCCATTACCTGAGATTATACCTTCACAAGGAGAGAATCAAGAAGAGACATAAGGACGTGACTCAATCAGCCAAAGAAACAGAAGAAGCGAACGTCCCTCTACAGATGCCAGAAGAAAAAGTATAAATAGTTATCAATCTTCACTTTTTCGTTTAATTACAGCTCAGTCGATCTAATTTTGATTAGAAATAGAGCATAGTTTTATCTCAACCAAAATTAATTTTAATAAACAGTTTCCAAGCTAAGTCATAAAGGCTATATTTCTTAATATTTTTTAATCTATTTTTTATTAATCTCCAGCTTTATATCAACTAATTGAATTATAATATATTTATGTTAAACAATATTAGTTATAATTTATAAAGTAGGTATGTTTGTTTTTTACAATCGTGTTGTTTTTGACATTTCTGTCTAGTTTTTTTTTTTTTTTTGTTATAGCTCTGTAGCAGAATATAAATCTATTGGTGACTTGAGTTATTATGAAGGAGCTTTATAATTTAAAATTTTACACGGAATAATTTATTTAATACAAATATTTTGTAATATATAACTTATCTGTTATTTCTGTGAGTTTCTACGTCGTGTTACAAAGGTACTTCAATGCACAATTAATGTAAATAGTTTGTTACGTGTTGCTTAGTTTTGTAAATGTAATTACTTAATTGTAATATTGTTTAATTTACAATACTTCAGCAATGTTTTCATCGAAACCTAATTTTAATAATTTCACCGGAAACGTCACGTTAACTTTGCTATTTATTTTTTTTGACATATCAACCACGTTTTACGATATAAGTCTGTTTATAATGTACAAAGTCCTTAATATTATCACAGTATTAACATGTATCGAGTCACGAAAAAGTTCCACCAAACGTGAAACTAATTAAGACACGATCTAAGTCACTTCGAGAACATTCCGCAGCTCGCATGATATTTAACTTGTAAGTCAATGTACATAGCGTCTAACCTTTAATATATACATTTATTTTACCAATTATCTTATGATTTCAAACCCCTCCTAATACAAAGTGAATATGAAGTCTGGTTTTTGTTAATATATCTTCTCGTTATCAACAACTGTTCTATAAACGCTACTACTGGCTCTTGTTACTTGGGAAATTGGAAATATATTCTACACTGAAATCTAGATTCTAATTAGGAATGGGTCGCTATTATTTTATGAGATCGAAAACTTCATTAAGATAAAATTTACATAAATAATCAGTAAAAGAAAATTTTCTGTTTTTTTTCTTTATTTTGAATATTCAGAAACGTATACTGAAGTTGTTATAATCGAGCCTCGACAAGTACTGCCAGTTGGTGAGATCGCATCTCTGAATCTTGCAGCCCGGAGAACCTGTCTTACTTAACCAATCGATCCTGAAAATATTGAAAAATCGTAGTAAATCCACTTCATATAATTATAATGTTAATTATATCTACAACAATAGAGAAGAGATGGCGCTGTTAACAAAAGCTTTTAAGTTAATATTAAATATTCATTATACGTTTTTACATCAAATCATATATATATATATATATATATATAACTAATTCTGGAAGCGTATACTTTCTGGAATGCATTAATTTATATGAAATGTAATAAAACGTCTTATAAACATAAATATTGATTTCCATTTCATTAGATTTTTCTTAAAAATACAACGTATAAAGTAAAAATAATCCAATGTAAATATTAGGTGAGAAAATATGGGCTATTGAGAAACTTTGAAACAAAGTTTCTTTGGAAGGTAATGATAAGCTTTCTTAATTAAAGCGAAATTTCAATTAAGGTGACGAAGATTTGCTCTAAGAACTAACAAAAATATAATGACGTTGTATTTTAAAATCTGCTATCAGCTCACAAGATGGATTTTTATACAGAACATTTTGAATCAAAAAAATTCCTTATTCAAATACTTTCAACTTTATTCATAATGAGAATTTGGGATGTATCTGTTATTCAGATATAAGGGATGCTTGTTTTTATGAAATCTATACCAGCTTACATTTGGTCCACATGAGGCTTGCTGCCTTGTATCTTTCCAACGATAGTTCCGTTCTTCGTGTTCTTGATCCAGCCGCAGATGCGGAGTTCCTCGGCTAATTCTTTGCAATATTTAGTGAAAAAACAACCTGACAATAAGTAGAAGAAATATTAATTTAAAACCTACTTCATACTTGATATATGTACTACAGAAGAATATTATAATAATGAGTTAGTAGAACGGTGATTTATTTATCACTAGCTGTGCCCTCGACTTTGTCGACGAGAAATATTTTTTTATTACGTATATTAATTAAATTAAAGTTAGTAACTCTTTATAACATTAGCTATCTGCAAGTGAAAGTCACGTCGAAATCGGTCAAGCTGTTTCAGAGATCAGCGGGAATAACAGACAGATGGACAAAAATTGTAAAAAAATATATTTTCATAAGTGTAGTTTATACATCTTTGTACATTTATTAAGAAGAGCTTATTTAATACTTATAAACAGACACTCCGACTTTATTTATAGATATATATCTGGTAAACATAATATAGTAACATTGTCTATTTTTCATTATCTATTTGAAATATTTACATTTAATTGAATATCCTATTATTATTATTACCATTATGACTAAATTAATTTCGGGTGTTTGTTCAATAATGTGGAAAAAAAAGCGTCATACTCTTTGCCTGCACATATTTTTTATGCCGTAGATTTAACGTAGTTAATAACTTCAGTTACTAGTGAAGTACTTAACATCTGGTTTGTAATATGGTTAGTGAATTTTCTTAAGAAATAATGAATATTTTAATGTGTTGTAACTTATAAACATCCAACCGGCTGAATAAATCACTCTCGAGTGGAAGTAGCGTTGTTATATTTGGTTCTGGCAACATTTCAGTAACTATATCTGATCAATTGATCTTTTTTATTAGTGTCGATGTATTACAAAATGTATTTTCTACTTATTGTTTAAAAGAAATATAACTGTAATAATTTTTGAACTACAAAAGAAGATATCTGTTTTGTTCGTGATACAGATCGTAGAAAGGAAATAGCATGTAAACGTCTCGTAATTTAATCAGTAATTTCTTAGGTACATTAACTCTCAGTGATGTTTCTTCTTGTCTTTGAAGCGAGTAGGAATAGTTTAGTATGATATGATATGAATAAAGGTTTATAATATACTTTAATATTGAACATTGATCTTGTTCGGGTTTTGACGAAATCAATTGTTTACTAACCTTAAAAAAAATAGGTATTACATCGAGTACAGTCAGTTCATTTTCATATTTACCTTTAAATAAACAAACTATATTATGTCAAATTTTATTTCACTTAAGAGTGCCTTTTTTCGTTACTCCTACATTGTCCTACATATTTCAATAATACAATTTGGCTGTAAACAATGAAACCTATTTGGAACAAACTCAATAAGTGAAAACTGTCAAAACCTTGTGTAATGCCAGGGCCGATGGCATCAAATGCCAAAGGTCTTTGTAATTATAGCGCCATTGATAGATTTATAATTACAATCATAGCAACGTGACCTACATAAGAGTCAAAATAAAATAACTAGTAAATGATTAGAGTGTTGACTTTACATTAAAAGGGTTCTGGTGTCCTAAAATATGTATTAACTAATTCATCAGACTTCAAAGAAAGTTATTACATAAAATATTTAAACTCTAATGATAATTTTAAAGCTAATAAATTTCTGTATTAAGTTCGAACTAATACAAATTCCACAATTCGTATATATTTCACAAGTTTGCATTATAGTATGTGTATAAATGTTTGTTCCAGTGGAATCTGGCAACATATTTTTTGTAGAAGACTACTTTCATCGAGTAAGCTGAATTTTTTAAATATACGTTAAGTTTGACCAAATTTGTTTTCTTGTGTGTCGTTATCGATACAATATGGCGGACAACCCAGCATGACAGATAAAATATTTTCAATGCACTCCCAAAACATTGGTATTAAATAAAAAAGGAATTTACTTTCAGTTTTCCTTCTTTTATAACGTATTTTTTGTGACAACGGAGAGAGTCTAATGTAGAGCATATTCATCTTAAAAATTGATAACGTATGTAGGTAGGTAATTTTAAAAGAACTACAGATTTTACAACTTTTGATTGATGAAATATCTGTGTAAAGAGAAAATGAAAACGTAGCTGTTGTTATTTTTCAGTAACCTAGCAATAGTAGTTTAGCTTTTTGTGAACTCAAGCCTCAACGTAAGTAAATAAAGGCTATTATGTTTATATATATAAATAGTGATATTTGTCCACACAGATCGCACACAGATCAGATCATACACAGATCAGATATCACACAGATCAGATCACACACAGATCACACAGCTAAAATCGTTAACAGAGATCATGAAATTATGACGGAACGATTTACTATAGTTTATTTAATTTCTTATAGTCGTTGGAATCAAGGCCTTCATCCCTTTTAGGCTTCAAGAAGATATTAGAACTCATTTCGAGCTATCTGAATTCTGAACGAAATGAAATCTTTTACACGAGAGGATAACATTTTTCGAGTTAAAGTTTATCACTGGTCTATAAAACAATACTTATTAAAGATATGTCTTTGACTTTAGAATGTCAGTGCTGATAACATGAACAATATACCTATTGAGAAGGTAGTAATGAAAATTTAAGGTCAAAACTGTGAGGTAGAGAAGATGTCACGGCAGACTTAGTAGAGACATCTTGTCTAGCTGTGTGAGTGAAAGTAAGATTTCTTTGCACTATGACTGAAATAATTGATTAATTTATAGAAAACCATAATTTTTCATAAATTTAAGTATCGATAGTGTCATGGCTTTAGTGGCATTATGCGTTTGCTGATAACTCATTGAAAAAACTTTTAACTGAATTTTTTTTTGTCACTAAAGATATTATCTTCATTCATGTCACCGAAAATATGTTAATTTAAGCTTTTTGCTGTCAATTTGGCCATAATCAACTTCAAAGTTCCAAAAAAATTCAACCAACATTATCCAAATATAAACTATAAAAAAAATATTCTTTACAAAATCTACAATGTTAGTAACATTTTCTGTAAATAATTGAAACAAATGAAGAAAATAATAAATAAATAGGAACTTATAATATATGCAACATTAACTTTCCCGTACAAACATGAAATATTTTTTTTTTAAATAAATTACTTTCCTATCACATAACAATTTAGATTTCTACTGTTCGGGTCTTTATAAAGTTACTCGCGTAAAAGACTTTTAAAAATTTACGTCACACGGACAAATTCAACTAGAAATTTCTCTCGTCTGCCGTGATCACGGTCGCTGCAAAGAACCGAAACGTCGGCAGTATGTACATATAAAATTAAAAAAAAAACACTCAATACAAACTGACAATACAAAGGATTATTTTCAAAAGTGGTTTATCTTTAATTAACAGCAACTTACGTTTTAATAATTATTGGAAAAAGATTAAAAATATTACGACCAAAAGTGGCTTTAAAATTTCATTATGCTGATTAAAAAATTGCATAAATTAATTATTATTCTGGTTTAGACTATATATCAATATTAACTAAAAAGTAAAGAGAGGAATTAGCCAAAAAAAAAAAAAAACACCAATCACCTTGAACCTCGCCAAAGACTTCGAATTCAACGGCCACTAACATATTCGCGTCTTCAGCACCCATTTTCAGAAATGATTTTCACAAATAAATAATTATATTTTTCCGTAACTGTTACTACGACTGATACAGACGTGATACTGCCGCCCGCCCTATTGCCAAATATTCCGCCCAGACAACTTACACAGATGTAAATACATCAAGATGAATGACCGTCATAAACTAAATACATAAGATAAGACGGATTCAGAGTCTTGTATGTATCCCCCGGTTACGTCACAGTTTACTAAACATCAATCAATATATACATTTATTTGGTAATTTAGCTCGTTTCGATTTATTTGACCGCGAGTATTTTGTTTACCTTAGTAATATATATGTAGTCTACTTACTTTAAATAATATTTTAACAATTAATTCATGTTGAACTTATAATGTAATTAAATATAGGGAATAAAAATAGAACTTCCGACAAAGTTTTAAATGTGTGTCTTACGTTAAAAAATAGTTCTTTATCTTCTTGATCAAATTTTTAAACAACCAGTTCTGAAAAAATGTAAATGTGCTAAATATGTTTAAGACCACAAGCGACTAATGTTTTTTTTAAATATAGAACATAATATTTGTGTAAATAAACAAAGTTTCAATTAAGGACGCCACAGAAACACGTTAATGTTTTATTAACTAACGTGGCAATTTTCCAAATTGTGCTTGTTTCTGAGCTGGTTTTTAGCGTTACCTGTCTGTATTGTACAGGTAAGTAAAAACCACTTCATCATAACAAATTACCATGATAAGTACATAACTTTGAGGTACTGTTCAAAAAATATTCTTCGGAATGAGAAAAACTCAACAGTCATATCTTTTCGTGAGACTGCCTTTAGTACGAGTAGATTTAGTTCCCGACCGGTCAGCATACCTACATACAAAAGTTCGTTAAGCTCTAAATATCAAAGAAACAATATCAGTGTTGTTTAAGGATTTATAATTAAGGTTATTCAATGCTATTCATATAAAATAACAAAAACAATACAAAAAATGACGTAATAAGAAATAATATGTGACTTAGGACAAAAACATACGCAAAAGTTTACAAGTGGCGACAACTACTTACCATGTATTAACTTTGCTTGTTTCAGGTTTTTTATCACAGAATGTTTCGTTCTGTGATAAAAAACCCTTCAATATATGAAGTCAAAACATTCAATCTATAAAGTTAATTACGTAAATTTAACATTAATTCAATAAAAGCTTAAATATTAGCATATTTCCTGAAGTTGTGAATACATAGGTTTAATCAAAGCAAATATGGCTAATTTCATCAAAAAATCTGTCTTTTGGACGCTTTATTTCTGAGTTAAATTTCAACTAAGGTTTGAGATCGAAAGACAGAAAAAAAATTAGCAAAATCTAAGTTAAGCGTTATTGCGATAGATTATACGTAAAATATCAGTTCCCAAAGATCAGTTCTGGTTGACCTCGCTTGATTAGGAAGCGTATTTTCCAATCAGTGGCCAATAACATAATTGTTATTGTCAGAGGAAACGACCACTCCACGCCCCCGGACCTACTACGTCCGTCGCTAATTTGTCGAGTACTTTTAAACAGACTGCCACTATAAGGTCAATAATGTATTAAAAAATGTACAAGGGATCCAAGCGAATCCCTCTCAGGTGAAAATCCTGATATAAGTCCTGCTATAAATATAACAGCAAAGAAAAACACTTTTATGGGACGTACGGTAGTTTAATTCATTCATATTTAAACCGTTAAAAATATGTAAAGCTTATTCGAACTGGTCTTCAGTTACTCTAATGCGGTCCATTAAACCTTGAGGTCAGGTATAAATAGCAGTAAGCACTATATCCATGGAAAAACTTTTCACAACCAGTAACACGAATGATTAGAGACCGAAAATTAACATAGAACTGAGAATTAGAATTGACCATAAAACATGATCCAGTGGGTTAGTATCGGGAGTAAATGCCAGCCAGTGTTCGGCTCTGATGAAGTCAGAAACGTTTGCTTCTAAGAGTGAGTGGACGATACTTTATGACCCAGCGTCGAATTTGGAACAAAGCGTCATTCTTTGTCAAAGTGTTTGAAAAGGCTTAATTACAATATCAAGAATGATTATCTTGCGAATTTTTTTTTATAATATGTCGTAGTTGCTTCTTCATATCTTTAGTACCCCACAAAATCACTGATGGCGGATAAAGCTCACGTTGTACTCTGTTGATTAATTGAATTTCTTTGCAGATTACAGCGTCCTATATTGGTTGCAAAAAAAATTTTCATGCATATACAATACTTCTCTATTGCCTTTTGCTTGCCGCTTTAGTAGGTATTTAAATTTACTAACCAATTATGTATTTGTTAATTAATTATCAGTTAGGAAATGACCATTGCGTCTCCTACAAGTCCTAGGTCATCTTTTAAAATAGGCGGTTCGATTCTGGGTGAGGCAAGGTCGTACTTAATATGTAGTTTGTAATTATATATATTATTTAGTAAATTAATGAAGAATGATTTTATTATCGAATATTCATTAAAACACTTGATCTAAATGTAGGTTTACTGTGTCAGTGTTCATTGAATGATATCTAAAACTTTCAAGTTTCAACAAGTATAAACAAATTAATTGCCCATGTGTATAGAACTTCAACGTAAATACATTAATGATATGTATAGGAATATAACTAAATGTGTCCGAAAAAATTAATTATTAATTTTGTAAATGCGCTCTGTAGGATGGCTGTATAAAATAACCCCGGCAGTTACATAGTTGCTTAACTCAAAAAAGGGGGCCTGTAGCACTGTCCAAATTCATAACTAATTTTTATCCAATCACCTTCATACTACCTTTGTGAAAATCGGATTAATTTCTTAAAGTTCTTTTCAAATTTGGTTAGCTAGGGAGAGGAGCTTGGACGGTGGAGGTGAGCGTTTAACGCATGTTAGATAGGGCCCCTTAAACCTATACCTGGGTCGCAAGTCCCAGGCACTGCTGAAGCTCCTCTCCCTGCAACGCAATGTATCCGGCATGTGCACGGTGAATCCATGGAATGCTGAGAGGTTTCGCCTCTTGTAGCATAAGGATAATATTTTTCGCTACATGGACGCACAAATCGTACAAAAATACGTACGCACGTAGACACTAGATACGTACAAAAACCTCAACTGATTTAATTCCTCTTGGAATTAACAGCTCTCGTGCGTGATGAAGGGACGTTCAGTTCGTTATAATACTTGCCGTGATAAATGTTAAGTATCCTCATTAGCAGCGAACCCAGGAACCTTAATAGTGACTTCATATTTCCTTTCTTTTTCCGTCGGTAGAAAACTAGTGTGCTACCAAACCGAGTTATAATATCCAAAAGTTACTTATTGAAGACTGATTCAAATATTCATTTAAATGAAACTAATATTTTTCGGGTACACCTATTACGCGTGCTTTATTTTTGTAAAAGAACTAAAAACTCCCGACGCGACGTCTCGGTTACTTTTCAGCAACCGTGACCACGGTTAGTATATCCGAATAATTTTAGTTTCATTTAAATGAATAAAACTAGCGAAAGTCTGAGATCTCATTATGATTCTAAAAAAAAATTAACAGAATTGTTAAGCAAAAGCCACTCGTACGAAACAACTAAGAAACTGATTTCGCAATTAGAATTGCAAATGCTGATCAATGAAATTGGGTGAGGCAAGCAAAGGTAAAGATTTTACCTAAAAAAACTAATAATGATAAATGCCGCCGACTAAAAACTAAAAACTTCATTACATGTTGTAGTCTCATAACTTTTGGGGTAAAAAAAAAAAAACATGTAGGAGTAGATTTTAATTAATACACATGTAGGAATATTTTTAGTTTTAACCGAATACAAAAATCAATGGCGACTGTCGCATCCGCTGACAGGCCTCGGGGCGTGTGGTCGATACCAATAACATGCATTATACATTTCTATTCTTTAATTTCTCTTCAATTCTCTTTTTGGATTCCTTGGCTTTCTTCAAGAGCAGATCTTCGATTGATTTAAGCTGAACAAAAAAAAATTTTTTTACCAAAATATAAGATCATAAACTAAATAATAATATATATTTTCTTATATATATATATATATATATTCTTCTAAATACCTCAGTATCAGTATAAATGTATACTACCTCATTGGTAAACTCGTCCTTTATCCTGTCTATGTGCTCCAGACCTTCCGTCTTCTCCTGTTCATATCTCTGTATAGCCTTCTTCAGTTCCTCTATTCTCTGTGAAGCTCTCACTGATTGCTCCTGATGCTTCCTCTCTCTCTCTTCCGCCTCATGGAGGTTACTAGAGACAATAATTTAAAGTTGAAAAATCTAGTCCTATATAAAACCAGTTCAACTCAATTCTTAGGTCAACTAATTAAAATTTTACACATATTTTTTTATGTATCCATCAATTACCTTTCAATGCATAGTGTTAATATTAATTATTTATAATAATTATATTATTATTCTAAGCCTAACATTATATTCTGATACTAATTGGGAATTCTTATAACAGTAACCAGCGCCCTCTATACATATTGTAACTCACCCTCACCTCAATGCTTCACCGTTGACATTATTTTGTTACTACTTGTGGAGTGATAAGTATCAAAGGAGAAGTACCGCCCAAACTTATTTCTAGCAATAGATAATAAATTAAACTACAAGTAGTTGTTGGAAGTTGTATATATATTGGTCTAGAAACCCTCAAATCTGGTTATTGTTTACTGATGCTAGTTTAATCTGTGGATGTTGACCTGAACATTGCTTTTATTCTTTTTCTCTTCTGTTTTCTAGATTTTGACATGTGAAGGACAATCATTTAATATGGATCTACATGCATTACTATATTTATAACCCATTTTCTATATTTAAAGATGGTTAAAAAACTTTATATCTCTGACTATAGACATTCATAAAGTTGTATAAAAAGTATACAACCTTCTTCAGCTCAACTAATCTAATTACCTTATAAGTATTTCTTTTTCTCTCTGTCTCTTGATATTATTTTCCCTCATCTTCTCTCCCTCCTCCTCTCTTGCTGTCTTCAACTCTTGCAGTTGTACCTCCAGCTCTGACAGCTCTGTATTTAGAACTTCCAGCTCTCCGTCTTTGCTGTCCGCTTCCAGATCACCAGCCTCATATTCCCTTCAAATTTGATATAACTGTTTAAGCCTCTTGTAGATATATATATATGTTTCTTTATAGGTGGTTGGAAAGGCTAAGTATGACAAAGAGGAAACTTCTCAGCATTCCATGGATTCACCGTGCGGGTGCCGGGTCGACAGTGCCTGGGACTTGCGACCCAGGTGTAGGTTAAGGGCCCCCTATCTATCGCGCGTTAAACGCTCACCTCCACCGTCCAAGCTACTATCTCATAAACAAATTTGATACGAATCTACTAGGGCTGCCTTCGAAGTACGTTCCTAGAATGAACCCAAGTCTTTACTTAGTTGTTATGACTTATTATTGTATATGAAAAGTGTTCATAGAGGTTAGCTTAGGACTAGTTTTGTACTTTGTGATACTTTATTAATGAACAAAATCACAATCTTATAAATGTTAAGACATTCAAGACGATAAGCCGTCCTTCCTTGACAAAAATCGCGCTTTTTATAAAGTGTCCCAAAAAATAATAATTATATAATGATTTTAAATAAAATTCGTAAATCCAACGGTAGCGTAGGCAAAACGATGAATGCTGATCCCAGTCATCTCAAGACGGGTCTTACAGTAAGAGTGCGTTTCTCACTTACAAACTGTGGTTAACTTAGTACCAACATATATTTAAGGGAATATTTTTTTTAATAGATATGACTTTAAAGAACGATAAAGTTAATTTAACCAAATAACATAGCTATGATATATTCACTACTAACCGCACACTCTCCATGAGCTTGGACATGTCGTACAGCAAGTTGTTGGCCGTGTCCAGATTGGGTTTGATAGCTTGTAAGTTCTTCAAGCTGTTTTCCTTTTGCATCAACGTTGCCTTCAAATTGCTGAGTTTCTCCTCAGCGTCCTGTACGTTCCTAGCAGCTTGTTCGGCTTGAGCCTTTATATCCTCTGCGTCGTAAACCCTCAACGCCTTCTTCTTCTCTACTTCTGCGAGTAAAGTATCTCTGTGTGTCTTCTTTTGTTCTAGAATAGTTTGTATACGTCGATTCTCATTTTCCGCGATCTCTAATTCCAGTTTGTCCTCAGCTAACGCTTCCTTCTCCTGTTTGAGTTCATCCTCGTATATTTTGATGTCTTGGTCCAACTGTAAACAATAACATTGATCAGTCATTAATTGAACTAGACATCATTGAATATGGTTAAATATTGCTCCTATTTTAACTTAAACCTTTTTTTTTAATTGTGTGTGAGAATATCGTTAAAAATAGGAAGAATAACTGCACTAATATTAGGTCTACTGACGCCATTCCATACATCATATATTTAATCTTGCATTTAAACGATTTCTATTTTAAATTAAAAGCCCATTTATTCTCACCGTCTGTATTGAACATTGATTGGACAAAAAACACCAAAACAAAAATATATTTCACATTAGAATATATGAAGATACTGAAATGTAAAAAATCTTACTGTAATTACTATGCGGTAGAGTGAAAGGAACAGAACTCCGGTATAATGACAGACTGCATGACAAAACAAGTTAAAGGCTGTTCGTTAATGAGTTGAGATCGATACCCCATAACGAGAATCTTTCTTAATATACTAAGTGGTTTAATTATTTCAAAATTTTCCGTCATTCTGATTAAATACAGCAATCAGAATCATGGGCAGAGACGAAACATCTAACGATTGATTGGCGATTAATGTTTTAAGACTTAAACACATTAGCAACTTTTACTTCTCCCTTTTGAAATATTTTAATCTACTAGATAACACAGTGAAAAACTTAAATGTAGCCTCGGGATGAATATAAACGGGATGCAGAAACACCAAGTAGCAAAATAAGAAAAAATTTAAGTACATTCATTACAGATACGGAGATGGAGCAGCAATATAGAGCAAAGTTTGAACAATACAATGAGATTAACCCGATGTGGAAAACATTAAGGTTTGTATCACACTTCGAGCCCCTAGCTCAAATAACTCATTATTATCTTCAACTTACTACACAATAATAATCAACATAGAAGACAATTGAAAATTATTGATGATTAATTCACAAGTGCAATAAAAAAGTATTTTTTTAGTATATATTCTACTTACCCATATCTTTGAGGTAAGACTATTATAACTTAAGACTAGTGTGTTAAGAATATTTTTTTTAAATTTAATTTTGCGGTTTAAATTAGGTTTATTAAAAATATTAATGTTATCATTTGGCAAAAATTATAAAAAAAAAAACAATAACATTAAAAGTACTTGTTTGGATGAATAAGTAAACTCTCAGCCTACCTTCTCGAGCTTCTCAGATCTCTTCCCCTTCTCTTCTGCCTGCTGATTCAGAAGAATAAGGAGTTGATTCTTTTTATCCTCTAACAGCTTAACCTGAAACGTGAGTAACGCAAACTTAAACTATTGAAAATAATTAAAATGATTGTATCCACAGCTAAGTATGTATAATAATATGTATGTATAATAATCAAGCGAACAGAAAGATAACACGTTTAAAATACATGGTAACACAAGATAAATTAATGAAATCCCGACCCAAAAAAAGTACACAATTATTATGACAAAGGGTTAGTGTTTCAAAAGTGAGTTCCAACATATGCTTGCAAGCAAACTGAGTGTTTAACATTCCTATCACACCTAACAAACGACCTGATGATCTTGTAGACCTGAACTGATTTCCACCAAACATAGCAAAAAACACTTGCCTATACCTTTCAAACAAAAAAAAAAATCATTAAAATCGGATCATCCGTTTGGGAGCTATGTTGCCTCAGACAGACACATACACACTCACAGACACATCAAACTTATAACACCCCGTCGTTTTTGCATTGGGAGTTCACAAATAATACAAACATATAAACCTGATTAGTCTTAGCAAACAGTTCCTCTTCATATGGTGCTATATCTCGCAGCCTCTCCTCGTTGAATACCATCAAATTGAATAACAGTAGCAGTATGGAATGGGAGGTGGTGACCGTCGGTTGGAGTAAGTGGATGATGCTTATAGTGGCCCCAACTTGCGGCATTACGGACACGAGGTGGTTGATGACACGTGTCATGTTAATGACTGGCAGCAAGTCCCAGTAGTATGCCAGGCTCTCCGTGCGACTTTCTTCCGGTGGAGGCTGTGTCGAAATTGGTTTGAAGACAGCTTATTAATGAATTATTTTTTTTATTATCTTTTGTTTTTTGTATATATGTCTAAATTTTCATTGGCTTTTATGCAGTATAATTAAAATTATTCAATAAAATGTTTTATAACAGAGATAATTATGTTAATTCCTTGTATTCTGGTAGTATGCTTTTGAAATGCAGTAGCTTTCTAGATATTTTAATTAAATATAGTATATAACAATAGTAAATTGATTTAGCATTACCTTCAATATAGCTTCCCTGTCAATATCGAGGCGATCGAATATTTCAAGCAGTGCCTTCATTACTTCAAGAGGCTTTTTTAAGTCAGCCGCGGTCAAAGGATGATTAGGAAACTCCCCATTCCAATTACCAATGAAATTTTCGAGTGTAAATGCTGGAGCTATAATATAAATATATATTAGTATACATGATCAAAACAAGAATTATTTATTAACTACTGTCATAAGCCTGGACGGAAGAGGACTTGAATATAAGTTGATTTTACATAAAGTAAAAGCTTACTTTTCTCCATTTTATAAATCCAGTTGACCACTTAAGAAAAATAACTTCAATCAAAGAGAAAATATCATAACACTTATGTTTACTGAACAACAGAAATAACGGCGAGATATATTTTGAATTCAAATTCAAATGTCATCTAGGAAACGTCAAAATAGTGTTTTCTTATTGAATCTATGGCTTCCTTCAAACTGAATCTGTAGAATGTTTTCCCAACGTCAACATATTTAATTATTTATGAGAAATTCTAATTTTCCATTGCTTGTTTGTAAAAACTGAAAGATTTTGGGCCAATTAAAGATTTTTTATGTTAATAATCAAATATATTTTATTCTGTTTTGTTTCTAGTGCCAAATTGACGTTGCATCATAGTGACTTTGATGTATGTCATGATATGACATAATCTTGACTTCGGAACTTGTGATTTATATTAGGTATTTATTATCGAAAGTTAAACAAAATAATGAGCTGTCAAAAGAACGAAGTATTATATAGTCATAAGAAGTCGGTCGGTGGCAGTCGTTAGTTGTGTGGATGAGTGTGATTACAAATATAAAATTAATTTTACGCAAATAATTAAAGCAGAATGCCGGGATTATTGACTATCGTGTAATCTTGGCATCAATTTAATATAATGTAATATATGGGAACTCCGATATTAAATTTTATTTTTCGTGATAAACAAATTCTGACTAATCAGTAAAACAAAGGCGTAAGTATTCCTTTAACCTCTATTAGTGAATAATATTATTTCTTAATTTTCATTCATTAAAAAAAAATTCTAAAATTTTGCAAGTTTAGTTACATAAACAAGTATATTATTTTTTTAATACTGCTATGATTACTGCTTTTACAATCCTTTCTTATACTAAAGAGGTTGTCAACCTTTTTATGATTATGATAATATATGAAAAAAAAATCATATATATGTCTGTAAGAAAAAAAAACAATGCAGTCATCTAATATATTAATACATTTATGTAGTAAATTATTATTTTTATTATAATAAAGAAATTACATGCGCATTATAAGTCACAAGATAAAAATAAAAAATATAACTATTATTTGCGGTAGAGAACTGTTACATAGTTGTATATTTTATTGGCACATAATTCCCTAGTATTGCTTATTGATTGTCACAATTGTTGATGAGTGCTCTTCAATTAATAACTTTCAATAGCGCATATTGAAAAAATATTCGAGAAAAAATTGTTTGTCTATGCACAAATACTTTTTCACTAAACATAAATGGCCTTGCATTTATAAAACAGTTTTTTTATATGCTATGACATCTTAGAAATCTGATAGATACTGAATAAAGTTTGGAACAACTTATTCGACGGAAATTCATGAGACAGATTGCAGTCCACTAAGATGGAAAAATTTTGAGAAGTATTTTAATATATATATAATAAAAGTTAGGTCACATTATTTAATACTGGGTCTTTAATATATTATTTTTATTATAAGTCAAACAGTTTTAAATTATTACTGATATTGTAGTAGAGATTATTTATGAGCTCAGTTTTGTTGGACTCAATTTTTGTCCAAACTCCAAAAGTATTACACACACTCTGTACTTTAAAAGGTTGGTTTGAATTTCTTCAATAATAAAATCGGATAAAAAAAATATGTCTCTATCTTTATATAATATATATATTTCTTTAGCGGTATTTTGTTAAATTAATAAAATTTATTCCACTTTCAACTGACCGTGACAACTCTGGGATCAATTACTATTATTATTCATGAAATGTGATTTAGAATCGTGCTTTCGTCACTCTTAAATTGTATCTGAAAATCTTTTGTATGCATAAAATTATTTTAATTATTCTTTCCAAACCGGTATCAATTTTTAAAACACACTTAAATATTACTCAATACAACTTTTTTCAATATTAAATTTCTATTAAATATAGTTGTATGTTGAAAATAAACATTTAAGATGTCAGAACTTGATTTGCGTGACGGTAAAACTAATACAATAGCCAGTAAAACTAATGTTTTGCTGTTATCAGTCTTATTATTATTGCACAGCATAATTTATATAAAAAAAATATAACCTCATTTCGGTGTCTAAGTATGCCATCTTGATTTTTTAACGAAGAATAAGACGAGGTGACCAAAACTAATACCTTTTCGGATTTACTACGCGAATTTTGACTATTTTAAACTACATAATCCCGACGTTTCGGTTACTTTGTGTTACTTATCATCTCCATGTAACAGGACCGACTGACAGACATTCACATCTCGTCTGCCAGTGATCAGTGATCACGGTTGCTGAAAAGTAACCGAAACGTCAGGATTATGTAATGAGATCTAAGATATTCGCGAGTTTTATTCATTTAAATGAAACCAGTATTTTTCGGATAAACTACGAGTGATTTATTTTTGTAAAAAACTACATACTCCTGACGTCTCGTCTGGCCGTGATCACGGTTGCTGAAAAGTAACCGAAACGTCGGGAGTATGTAGTTTTTTACAAAAATAAATCACGCGTAGTTTATCCGAAAAATACTAGTTTCATTTAAATTCAGGATTATGTAGTTTAAAATAATAAAAAATCGCGTAGTAAATCCGAAAGGGTATTACTTTTATTTAAATGACTCGCGAAACTCTTAGATCTCATAATACGAGGTGACATTGAAATGTTATGTAATTATAAAAGTGTTCGTAAAGATTTTTTGCGTTAAAGAAAATTATTTAAATCTTATTTAGTTTAGTTCTTTACGTATTGTTTGCTCTGGTACTTAAGGACTTGAAGTGTTAATATAAATATTCAATATTTAATCATCAATAGTCATATTTTTTTTGTTATACAGTTCAGGCATTTGTATCTAGATTATATGCAGTGATTTATCGATAACTTTTTTGGTGACTTTGAACTGGACACTGCGCTTTGGACACATGGCAACTCTTAAATTTAAGCAAGTCACTATTGATTAGATATTTATCAATAATTTGGTCTGATAAATTCCTAATAAAAAAAAATCTGACAAAATTTCGTACATGTAACACCAAATAGTTTATCGTCCGTTTAGGCTCAAAAGGACTCGTATCCAGAGCCGTAAAAACATACAAAAAAAATACAGTATGTTTTGAATGCATAATTGCGAATACTTACAATATTATATTTTCATTTTTTTTTTCGAATTACGTAAATGTTTATGTAGACTAAAAATGTTTTAAGAACTTAGTCTATTTAATAATTAGTAAAATTTTAACTTTATAATTTTTTTCCCTTTAATATCACTAAAAGTAAAATCATACAGAGTAAGTAGTGCTGTATAGTATAGAAGAAATAACAGAAGGGATCAAATGAGGCAAGTCAACATCCTCAACATTAATTCCACATTAACATTTACCCTTGAAGTTGCAAACATTTACCCCGCGTACATTACAGCGGGGTTAAGATTTTTGTGTATTTCAATTGCGAAACAACTGTTAAAGATAATTCAAAAAAAATCTTCTTTTCTCTCTATAACAATGCGGATTGCTACCGAAGTATGAGTAGGTCATAAATCAAACGAAAATGGACGGAACAGGCATCGCCGACAGAAATTTGCGGTTTAAAATTTTTACTAATTTAAATCATTACCCACTCTAAAATCTTCTTTTAGATTTTTTTAAAAATTATATAATTACATTATTTTTACAGTTAACACTTTCTGTCATTTCCCGTATCTCATTTGAGAGGAATGACACGTTTAGTAATAATCACTATTTAAATATTACGAATAAGAAAACCGTGTTGCTGTCAATGTAAAAAACAATTGAAAGCCTAGCAGCGATCTTTTCCTTATGATAAATATAACATATTTTGACGTTTTAATGCTATCCTGATCCTATTTTTTAATATGTACTACATTCGTATTTATTCGTTGGACACCCCGTAATAAATAAATCAACAATTCCAGCGTTTGTGACCACAAGGTATTAAGTTATCATTACGTTTACAGAGCATTACGTCTATATCATAAAGAAAGCTCACTTTGCTTTCAATTTACTCGAGATTTGGATCAAATCAAATCAAATGAAAAGCACGACAATCCAATGTATTGGGGATTAAATATTCATAAAAACTATACAAATATATAAATTAAATAATCTATTTCGTAAATAATAGCGAACAGAAACATAATTTCTTGCGTAATATTTATTAATAATACCACCTACATTTAATCGTGTTATATAATCTACGAGTCCTCATCGCAGAATAACATATGTCTTATGCAAAAACAAGCTATTCCATACATCCTTTGGAACCCGAAATTTTACATACAGTTATAAATAATTTATGATTTGTTAAAATGCCGTGACATATATACGTTGGTAGAAAATTATTAAATTAGTTGCCTAAATATCGTTATAATCTGAGATTATAGAGAATTATCTGATAATTCGAATCAATGTCATGGAATATTTTTAAATTAATTATAGAATAAAATTTTAATATTAGTTTGGCAGAGGTTGAGCGCTTTTTATTTTACATAACCGCCTATTTCATATTAAGCCATAGTTTTGTTATTGTCTCGTTTCTTATATTCCCTCCCTGGTATTGCTCTGGTCCTTGCTCCAATTCTTAAGATTTTTTTTTAATCAAGCCCCATTCCTCCGAGGTGAACGACGTCGAATTAAAAATATTATACCTATATTTTAGATTTCCTCAAACTTTTTGTGGCTAATTCTAAAACTATTTTGTTAGACGAATTTTATTTATTGTTATATAGTCTCAAGTGAAATATTGTCCTTCGCTCATTGCCTAGAATTATATAAAAAGTTCTTATTTTATTTTTTTTTAATATTTAATCGTTCATGTTGAAGTGAATATTTACGTGTTATTACTAAAAAATAAAATTAATTAAGTCATTTACGAAGTCGATGTGGTCCAGACGTAACAATGTCACTCTCTTTCAGTCAGAATGGTGTCCATGGAGAAGAAGAGTGCCATCCTCATGAGCGTCGGCTCCTTCCTGGTGGTGACCGGGGCTGTCATGGCCGTTTTCTGGCCATCTTTATTCATGTTAGTGTTGAAGAAGGTAAGTAATTAGAAAATAAATGTATTTGACATATTCACTTGTCTGTGATAATTGGGACTATGAAATACGTATTAAAAAAACTGTAACGTGTTTTTGTTAGCAAAAAAAAAAGGCTTTCGTCAAGCGGACGAATGAAGAAATATTAAATAATAAGTAGAATATTGCTTGAGATATTGTTATTAATCTAGATTAGCCAGTCGATGTGTCAGATGTATAATCTCTATGTCCAGTATAAATCTTAACACAAACAATATTTTCAAAGTTTTGAATACTAAGTTAAACTCATATTTACAGAAAGTATCTCGTTATGAACACATGTTTAGCGTCCGGTTGTGTGTATCAGTCATGTGATATTGAGCGTTTGCAATTCATATTTTTCTCTACAAGGCTACTGCGGTTAATAATAGTTTGGTACAATTGAATGACAGTATTTGTTCTCGTTTCCTTATCTGCGACAATTCATGAAATATAACTTTGTTGTAATTTACTATGCGCTAGATTACAGTAAAGTAAAAATTAACTCTTCTACAGTTTACCGATGGCATGTTGATTATTGTCTCGGTTAGTTCGTCACGTTATTCGATAACAGCGATCTTGTATTGTTTGTTTGTTAAAGATAAAAATGATTTGCTGAATAAAACGTGCTCGATGTCAGTTGCTTGTTTACTGTGTGCTAACCTTTATTGCACATAGAAATAGAAGCGTTATTACGATTGCATTTTAAGAAATGGAATTAAGGCTTCCTTTAGATTAATTATAAGGGAATGAAGGCACTTCGATTACAAATAATATGTATCAGAAATTTCCATAACTTACTGAACATGTCGCTATACTCGTATCTGACAGGAACCGTATGTACAAATCGTCTCTCTTATAACCCATGAATCTTATTTTAACATCTTAAAATCCCATGATTAAATGTCTTCTGCTGTCTCGGATGTCTTAGAACACTAGAGCTCTTCCTTCTAGATTATGGTGCTGGCACCTGGTTCCACTTCTTACAACATCTGGAAGGAGATACCCATACCTATGTACCTGGAGTTCTTTATGTTCAACATCAGCAACGTCGATGACATCCTAGCTGGGAAGAATGTGAAGATGCAGGTGGAGCAGTTCGGACCATACGTGTTTAGAGAGTACCATAAAAAGGTGAACATATATAGATTTGTATTTAAATTTTAAAAATCGTAGTCTAGAATTGAGTGCAAAGAAAACAGGAATTTAAATTTCTTCATAGATGTCCTCGAGAGTTGCTTTGTGTCATTTGCTCTAAGTTGAGAATTTGTATTCAGTTTGGGACGGTTTTTGGGACACACACATTGACTTGAAATCAAATTCTGTTCTCCTTTTTGGTCAATAGATTAGCTTTTAGCATATTTTTGTTTTACTAAATTTATAAATATATATAAAATTATTAACTAAATAACAAATGTATTTGATTAAATGATTCATTTACTTGTTATTTGCTTAATGTTTTCGTAATATTTTATGTCAAGGTTTGTTTTCTGTGTATGCTCCATGCAAACCTGTTCGCCGACCTTTAATTTGGCAGGACCTAAACGACTTTGGGAAACCTGTATTCTGTGTTCCTTCGATTCTATATAGATACATGGACAACAAGTCTAATTTTTTATTTTGTTTATTTTATTCTAAATAAACGCTAAATCATTTTGTACGAGGAAATCAAAACTATGGGGTAGGTTTCTTGGAAATATCGAAAGAGGAAAATTTCTAAGATCAACATATTTAACGATTTTATAATATTATTGATTACGTTTAATAATTTTCATATATATTTCAAAATAATACAGAATATATATGTTGACTCGCAAATACATAGGTCAGAGTTTCATGACCCGTATGATTGTTGTTACAATTGAACCATGTTGATCCGCCTCCTTCCTTCTTCCTCACAAACGTCGCGGATGTTTGATAACATGTTCATGTTATGATCTATTCATATGCTAGATGTCTGGTATATTTGTTCTATCAGTCATTACAAACACTATTAATTTTATTTCGATTTTAGCTGTCCAGTATAGCACAATGTTGTCATTAAAAAATTTTTCCTTTGATAATTCATCAGATTATTTATGGGCTTCTGGAAATTTACAAATTCTTGTTGGTCGTTTGTCAATCTCTCTATCAGGTTGCCGCGTGTCAAAGCAACAAAGTTTTAAATTTGATGATTCATTTTGAAGACATTTTTTCAAAGATTTTATTTAATTTAATTATGCGAAAGTTATTCTCATTTCCTCGGTATTACGATAAAATGGCGCTATCGTGGAATTTATCTCAGATTGGCAGAATGATTAATTAATATTTTATTATCTTTTAAAACGTTCGCTATCTCTGAGCTTAATGATATTGATTTCATTAAAGAATTTTTAATCGTTTTTTAAGTCGTGAATTCATTGTATCTAGGATATCTGGATGTGAAATAAAGCACTGAATGTTAGGAAACGTATTTCACAAAAAGACCCTCTTACGGTATAACGAAGCTTATAACATAGACTCTGCTTGTTGTAGCACACATTTAGTTTTTTACCAATATATATATATATATAAATTAGATCATACATCCAATCGGATTTAACCGATGAGAACTGAACTTTTTCTTTATAACAGCTCTATTTTTATAATCGCATACTAGTGTTGTTACCCCGGTGGCTCCTGTCACACAAACAGACAAAGCTATGAACTGAAATACAGGACAGCTCGTTTATATGTCGTTTATAAATCACAGGTCAACATCACATTCAACGACAACGCGACTGTCACCTTCTACAACGAACGAACATGGTTCTACGAGCCTGAAATGTCGAATGGGACCCTGGATGACGTCATCACCAGCATTAACCCGATTATAGCGGTGAGTGGTCCCACCCCACGATCGCTTCACCAGATAATACAACTGATTATCCAAGTACAACCTTGATGATACAGAAGAATTGATTATTTGGATGTTTTTTGTTTTCCTTTAAGTGTTATTCTAGGAGTGTTTATCCAAGACATACTTATTGCACGTGATGTATAATAGTCATTTCAAGCTCGTAATCTACAAACGTTCCTCGCAGACGGTGGCCTACGTCCTCCGCAACCAGCATCCATTACTGAAGGTGCCCGTGGATGTGTTCATGAGAATGTTCCATGATAACATGTTCCTGACAGCACCGGTCAGGAATTGGCTGTTCGATGGTATAGAGGATCCCGTGCTGGACGTTGCAAATCATTTCCCTGATCTACCCATCAATATACCCTACGATAGATTCGGCTGGTTTTATGAGGTAGGTTCTTGTATTTATTTTCGGGTTGGGATTGGCTTCGGGTAAATTTAGTTTTGGGTGCGAGACTTTTTATCCGTAGAAGGGATATTTAGCTATCATTATTGACAGATCGGTTGACGAACATAAAAGGCTCATTGTCAGACGTAATCAAATAGTGAGAAAACCACATACCAGAATTTATATGATAAAAAATTCCTTATATTTTGTGTAATTGATATAGGAATAGCAGGATAAGTAACAATCTGAGTATATCCCTTCACATATGTGGAACAAGGTTACTCCAAAGTTTGCAACTAGTGTAAAACGATCTCTCGCTAAATGAATCATTATCATGTATGACCTTTGAACTTGGCGTATTTGTGATATGTTATTGGGTCAAGGGTCGTTTTTTATTAAGGAAACAAATAATTGTTTTGTGCTCGCCGACCTTTGACCATTATTGATACAGTGAAATGTGGGGAGTTGGTTCACTGCGCGCTTACATCTAAAATGACAAAAGATATACCATTCAAACTGCTTCTTATATTGTAGTGTAGCGAGTAAGTTTGTGTGTTCGTTTTAATCTAAGTTACGGATGGACCAACCAACGGTTTATTTTTGTAATGGGAATGTTATTATTCAAATATATTAATTTAGGGACACGTTTATTATAGATAATTTCTTCCGGTTTATGGATTTATTATATTTTATCTGGATATAATATATTGACAGTTATTTTGTTGGTACCCCGATTTTTGTCGTTAATTTTATTTTTGCTTAAATTCTGAAGCGATGACAGATAACAGAAAATTTAATAAATGGTTGAAATAGCTACTGTGTTAGTCTTTTTATTCGGCTCGTAAACCTAACTCCAGTGTAACCTTAGTACTGTAATGTGAACTGAAAAACTGTAAACGATCCGTCATCATCATCATCATCATCAGCCTATGGGAGCCCACTGCTGAGCAAAGGCCTCTTCTCACGTGGAGAAAGTTAGAGCATTAATCACCACGCTTGTTTAAGACGGGTTGGAGATTTCAATCGTATAATTTGAAATTATAAGACCAGTTTTCCTCACGATGTTTTTCCTTCACCGTCCGTCAGTGGTGTCTTAATACTCTTACATATGATTCGGAAAAGATCACATTGGTACTTGCCAGGTTTCGAACCCGCGCCCTCACGTATGAGAGGCGGGCATTTAACCTCCAGGCCACCACGACTTCGCTCCGTCCGCTCCGCTCCGTATCGAGTGTGTATATACAAACTTCGGGCAGCCATATTTAATATTTGGCGTGCGGGCAGCGGTAATCACGACAGCGTATTGCGCTAACCGACTTTCGCTGATTGTATAATTATGTTTCATTAAATCGATTGATTTGATTTAACTAGCTGTTAAACGTTACTTCGTCTGTCCTATAGTATTTTTTCATTGGAGGTCAGTCAGAGGAAAATTTATTTTTTTATTATTTGAAATAAATCTAGAAGTTGTCTTTTTTGTCCCGACATCCAATTGCGTCGGTAATAAATCAATTTGAATGGGAAGAACACAAAATGTAACAAACACTTTCAGAGAACTTTTTTTTGATCCCTATATTTTTTTATTATTTTTTGTTCTACCAAAGTTATTATATTTTAGCCTTATTGCACATTATACAGCTTGGTTAATTGCGTGCACTTAATCAATGTATAAAAAGGTTTTATAATTAGCAAAAAAAAATTTCACAAACCTCCTTCGCTTAGTAAAAAAAAAACATTAAAAATAATAAAAAATTACAATATTTTCACTTATCTCGTCACATATGAAATACAATCAAGTGATTTAGTATTATCTAGTTCACAGCTCACGAGTTTATAACATGTGTTTAAGAAAAATAATTAAATCGTGCCCGTATTACATATTACATATTATATGTTAATGTAAAAGAGAAATATATTTTAAATTCCTTAATACATTACATGAATTCACAATGTTAAATCAAACGTAGACTTAGATTATTTTAACACTATTATTTCTTATCACTAAGTATTTGTTCGTGATAACCTTATTTTTTGAACACTTCAGATTTGAAAGAGGAAGTCATTAAACATACACATACACACACACACACACACGCACATACACACACCGACACACACGTATACATACACACACACACACACACACACACACACACACATACACACACACACACACACACACACACACACACACATATATATATATATATATATATACACATTATACATGTCCTAGCTAATAAGTCGACTTCGTTCTACTATTCCAATGTCTTGCACGACCAATCGTAGTTCGTCTTTTTCATATAAACAAAAAAAAACTATTCAGCTAAGGATGTCGAAAAGGAGCGGCCAGTATTAATTTGTTTCAAAACATGTTCCAAGTAACGTATGTACCTTATGTGCATTTTTTAAATTACGTATCGATGTAACCAACAGACTAATAATCTTTTTATAGTTAGTTTTTATAGTATGGACGAAATAAAGATGTTTTTAAAGTTCAAAGTATTATTCCAATACTATTTGTTGATATTCATAATAATTACAACATTGTTATTATACTAACGCATGATTCAGGCCAACGTAATGCATCTCGTGAGCTATTAGGTGTTGTGCAAAATATACGTCACGTGGCAATCAATGTTTAGGTAGATTTATCTAAATAGTTTTCAATTTATTTAACATCTGACATTATGTGGGACTGTTTGTATATATGTTTTATGTTAGCTCTCTAACTGGTATGTTTAGTGCAAGTCACTTCACACTGCGAGTGAAACCTTTTCCATTTTTATTTAATAACCTACGTATATATAGTATTATCGTGTGTTCGTTGCTAAGCATGCATGCAAGTCAAAAATATTCGTCTGTGAAATGCCTTCTATACAATTTCGATATTTTTCCCAAATTAGTTATTCTTGCTGCATTATGAAATGTGTGAGGGAATGAATGAGTGCTCTGAGTGAATCATTACTAGGCTAGTGTGGCTATCAACTTTGTATTCGTTTCCGCCCGGCAAATAGAATAAAAAACCACAAAGAAAAAATGTTAATGCTGTTTGGTAATTATATGTATCGATTAACAAACACAGGCTCGCGCATATGGACGTAGACTTTTGTTGGTGTTAGTTGGGTTGCAAGTAATTTGTGATATTACAAAAAAATAAGCATTGTAAATGTTGCATCTCGCTTTAGTGGAAGCATTAAAATTAATGATTGGCAAAATATATACGATGCTTACAAAGTCTGAGATAATAAAAATGCAACGAACGTAGAAAAAATATATTAAAGATTATTTAAAAATTTAAAGCGCAACGGGTCAAAGGAATTCGATGGCATATTCCTCATGAACACTGGCGCTAAAGACTTCTCCTCTCTGGGTAACGTGGAGAAATGGAAGTATTCTGACCGATCCAACTTTAGGGACGAATGCGGTGTGGTCCAAGGATCGACGGGAGAGTTGTGGGCCCCTGAACTTGGACAGCAGGAGCTCACAGTATTCGCCCCGGATATATGCACGTAGGTTATTCATAAAATAATTCTGTATTATAACTAAGCTAGATTTTAAATTAACAAATTTATTACAGTCCAGCTTAAAAAACAGGACACTCGGTTGTTATCTTTGCCGTCACTAGTTTCGCTAACGCTAGTGTTCCTGACATGAAATAACTTTATACTTTCAACAGGTACATGAATCTCGCGAGAACCGACAATCCGGTCGAGGTCCTGGGCGTCCAAGGTGTCGAGTACGCAGCGAATAATTCATTATTCGACAACGGCTACAGATATCCTAGTAAGGTAGGCATTCAAATTTTTATTTTTTCCCAGCTTCCCTTTAAATATTGCGAGGTCGACTAAACCTGTCAGGAAATTTGCATGTTATATACTGATAGTCCAATCAGGTATAGATGCTTTGCTCAGAACGTGTAAGAACAAAAAGTGAGGTAAGTTTTCGTCCAAGACAGATCTGATTTAAAAATATTGTTGCACTTCTAGTCTACGTGCAGTGATATTCACTTTATTGTACAAAATTTCTTACTAAGCTCCTCACTGTTCGGCGCACCTGAGTTCCCTGTCAATCTCCTATTTCTAGGCGTGCTATTGCGACGTTGTCCGCGACGACAACTGTCTCCCGCCCGGCGCCCTGAACGTGTCTTCGTGTAGGTTCGGTGCCCCGGCCTTCGTATCACAACCGCACTTCTATCAAATGGATTCTCATTATCTACAGAAGATCGAGGGTCTCAACGCTACCGAGTAAGTAATTCAATTTACTACCAATTTTTGATGTAAGAATACTCCTAAAGGAACTGTACTATCTGATTCGCGTCCGTCGTTTATGATGATGAAGGTACTCTCTGGATGTTTACACGAGCCTACCGTTGTAGTACCTTAAGTTTGTTCAGCCTTCATTGTTTTTTTGTTGCTCATAATGTTCCAGCTGGTCGGTATTAGTGTCATGGTGGGTCGCCCTAGCGCTACCAAAGAAAATACCTAAAAATATTGGCAATGGATGATATAGGGACGTTGTGTATTTTTTAATGGATATACTTTATAACGTATTTAAAGTTGCTAACCTTTTAGGCTCCTGATAGTGCTTATTTGACCACACCAAAATATTTGACAAATCTGTTAAATTAACGATAAATTAAAATAAGATTCCGATATGAAATATAAGATGAAAAATCAAACAAACGGGATTCGAACCGGCGACCAGAACAGCGAATTATATTTAGTTACTAGATCATCATCCTTAAGCCTTCTCTATAGACATGGGACCTATTAGTTAGTGACGGTGATTAGTTCATCCTGTTTCCTGTCTTTCCTCCCCAGCGACATGAACTTCCGGCTGTCCTTGGAGATGTACACCGGCATGCCGTTGTCTGTCGCGGCTCAGCTACAGATCAACCTGCTAGTGAGACACGTCGATGCCATCACGTGAGTAACTCGATCGTAACCGTTAAAATAATAATAATAATTAGACAAGAAAAAACGGTGCCGGTCTACACCATGTAAATGAAACGAATATTTTCGGATTACGTTTTATGTCATTATTTTTACTGATGCTCCCGACGCTTCGGTTACTGTGCAGCAACCGTCATCACGGACAGACGAGACGTGAATGTACGCAGTTTTAAAAGTAATAAAATACGCGTAGTAATCCGAAAATATAACTTTCATTATAAAATTATATTCGCGAAAGTCTTAGACCTCAGTAGGTCTACACCATAGTTCAACAGTCTAGATCACTAGTTTAGAGTCTAGACTCTAAAACTGAATTTTCATATGAATATACAATCGAGTTACGATTTTTTTGCAAAACGAATGAAAAGCAAAAATTTTACTGTATTTTTATGGAGATGCCAAAAATCTTCAACTAATTTCAAACAGTTCGTACAAACGGTAAATATATGTTTCCAGTATAAACAACCAGCTTCCCGACCGGGACACGCTGGTGCCCATGTTCTGGTTCCGCCAAGAGTTGTTCATGACGGAGCAATACGCCAGCCTCGCGAGGCTCGCGCTGGGCGTCCGCTCCGGCGTGCCGATTGGACTATACACTATCACGGTAGTAGATTTTATGTGCCTCAGACGAACACAGCCTTCCTGCGGTTCATGGCCACTAGCCCCGAACACCTGTATGCACGTCCGAGCCAGGCATGTTGGTTACCAAGGACATCATCGCGATTTCATACATTTTTGGTCCAAACACGAAAGTGCCGGCCAATAAAAAACTATTCTGTGTTAGAACCTGTCCCCCTGAGTTTTTATCTATGACACCAAAGCTGTAGGGTCATTGTCCTTGTTTTTATTGGAGTTCAAAAATTGAACATTTTAAGTGAGTTTCTAGAAAAAAGCAACAGAAACAAATGATTTGTTCTAATCCATACAGCCGATGAATGAATGCATGTTATAAACTTGGTTGCAGGCGGTCGGCATCCTGCTGCTCGTTATAGGTATCTTCATCCTCCTCAAGAAACTGCTCAAGCCTTCCGACACCTTGCTGGACTCGCCGCACGAGGTGGTGCAGTGAACAATAAGACTGCCTAGGACATTATACTATGGAAATTCATGATTCCAGTTACCGGGATTGCTTTTCTACAAATATATCGATTTCAGAGCCCATTACGTTCAGCGTCAATAATAATTCCATATATTTTTTATATTTTTTTTAATTGTAAGTCTTAGTGCAATACTTTAGGTGTAACAAAGGGTGCTATGGGTTCGAGTAGCCCACTCGTATATTAGTGGCGACAGGTAGCATTTTAGTCGACTAAAACAATATTAATAATGATTAACTAGGTGATAGGTTTTTTTAAGATATCTAATAACTGTTACAGCTGTGTATTGTATCATAGAGGTCATATATTTTTTATACATAGCTCTAGTCTGTACATGTAGTATTCTTGGGCATTTCGTTTTCGTTGACTGGATCCGGAATAGACACAGTGTCGTATATATTATATTATTGTTTTATCATTCTTGACCTCATTTGAAACAAATATTGACGTTTTTGTTACATTATTCTAAGAAGGTTATGTTTTTAAAAAGAGCGCCATCTGTTACATGAAGGTGGTACTAGTTGTCCTTGTTATGTCTTGCCACTATGAAATAAAAGTCGTTACACACAACAGTGCTTCTACACTCGTTAAAAAAATGCGTTCAAATTGATTTATTTATTTAAATGATTTATATTTAGTATTTCGTATAACATAACCAAAAACAATTCCTTCACATTATTTAACTACACGGGATGGAGGAAAACTCGGATTAATGTCGTTTTAAGTATATATTTTTAAATCGTTGGAAATTTTCTTAACGTTCATTTTATTAACATATTTTATTAAATGTATTATATAATTACATTACTCATGTTATGTGAACAGTGCCTTACTAGATGTGTCTAGTTTTTTTTTTAATTATGGCCTCCAGCCGTGCAAAGACATGCACAGTATATTCTGCCAGTGTCGAGTATAATTTAATATTTATAAGACCAGGTTTCCTCGCGATGTCTTCCTTCACCGTCCGTCAGTGGTGTCTAAATACTCTTAGAAAGTACATATGTCTCTCATAAATCACATTGGTACTGTCCAGGTTTCGAACCCGCGCCCTCATACACGAGAGGCGGGCTTTTAGCCTCTAGGCCACCACGACCCTGTGTGTCTGTTATACAACGTATTTAATGTTATCTGTTGTTAGTTGCCACTTCATGGTTACCCTAAATGGCAACTGTCAAAAATATATATTCAGTCGAGACTGTTCAGTTTTATTTCATTGAAAAGTCAATCCCGGATCGTGTGTCCTCCATTCTACCTGACACTGGCAGAATGTACTGTGCGCGTCTTTGCACTGATGAGGGTCATATAAAAAAAAATATAAAGAAGATTCAACTTAGAAAATTGTACGAAAGAGTTACCTTATGATGTTCCAATCGGATCTTTCCCTGTAATTATTCTGACTTGTTTATAAATAAATGATTCAATACAATCGTTTTGTTTTATTCTCGTGTCTGGAGTCCTGGATTTAATTTGAATTATAATGAATAATATTCATAAACCATAAACAATAAAAAAAATTTATTTCTTAAACTGTGTACTAACTAAAGGTTTAAAGGAACTAAGAAAAAGGTTCGTATTGTTAGAAATTAACTATTGTATTATCTGTTTCTTTAAAATCTTTAAGCCAATAATATTATCACCTATAACATCCAAATTTAATAAATAAATACAAGATGGCTGCCAACACGAAGGGATGATGATTTCAACACTGGTGGAAAAAATAATCACTTTAAATAAAAAATAAGACACCAGAGTTTTTTTTTAAATGATTCCTTCGTGTAAGTCATACGGGGGGACTGAACATGATTAGATAATGAGATCCAAGACTTTCGCGAGTATTCATTTAAATGAAACTAATATATTCTGATCACTACGTTTTATTTTATTCACGTCTCGTCTGTCCGTGATCACGGCTGCTGCAAAGTTATCGAAACGTCGGGTGTGTAGCTTTAAAAATAATAAAATAACGCGTAGAAATCCGAAAATATTAGTTTCGTTTAAGTGACTCAAGGAACCCAAATGCGTTACCACTTAAAAGTCCCTATCGACTATACACCTAGAATTCCTCAACATTATTTTTCTTTTATCTACGTACGGCTATCTCGTGCGAAGTTTTATATTCGACAAAGTGAACGGTATCTGTACAGTTTGTTTGTATTGCCAACTACTTGTTGCATAAAAAAATTCTTTTGTCAACACTTTAAATATTAAGTATATTACAATAAACATATTTTATATTCTGATATTCGAAACAGTGACGTGTATCACGAGCAGTGGTTTTGTGGAGCCGGAACGCTCCGAAACGTCGTTCTGGTACTTCCTTTTTGAATAGCAACGCGTTCCGGAACTAAAGATGATTTCTGATAACGATAATTGGCTGACGTAGTGAAAAAAGAAATTAAAAAGAATTGCAGATTTTTATTTTTATGTTTGGCGTATTTTTGTATTTATTATTTTAAACAAGGGTTTAAACCGAACCCGAACCGGAACCAACAGGCTTATTTTTCCGAACCGTGAACCGGAGTGCGGAACGTTTTTTTTCTGCTGCACCGGAACTCGAACCGAACCGAAACAAATACGTGAACCGGTTCAACAGGAATGAAACTTTATTTATAATAAACATTAGAAGAAAAATTTAACCCCCCCCCCCCCCCAACCCCGTCGTCAAAGATGGAACATGGGACCAAAAAAATAAACGTCGCCGCCAGGATTATCATGGAAAATCACCCCCGGTCGTTAAATTTTGAACATGAAACCGCACAGAGCGCCGCCTGCCCAGGGTCGGCCCTTTCTATACAATTATATATACGTGTTCCGGTGAAAAAAATAATGGCCACAACACCACTGTTCACAAGGTAGCTGAGGATGTGGTAAGTATTTAGAAGAATGCTGTAGTGTCATTACACGTTGAACTTTATTAGTGACGTGAAGAAAAAGATACAGATGTGAAGGAAGATAACAGTGTACTAACCTTCGCTTGAGAAGATTGCTACGAATTGATCACCCGCACAAAGGCTCCAAATAAAAAACGCTTTGTAGTATTCATTTCATTCTTTAAATGATTTTAAAACTTATCATAACTTAAATTTTTAAGCATATTCAAATATAAAAAAAATAATAAATTACATTAAAAATAATTACAATAATAATTAACAATTTCTTTGATACACACATTAAATGTAAGTATCACTTAAATAAAATCTTATATATAACTGTGTACAATATCCTATGAAGTGGACAGCTTGATGCAAGCCGTTCACATCAGTAAATGCTTTACATTTTCTAGCCCCAAGAAGGGGGAGGTTAAAGTTTTGTTCTACGTCCACGTACAAGCTGTGAAAAGGATCAACAAATTTCGATGAGGTTTGTATTTGAGAACGATTTCCTTGCGGTGGTTCTTAGCTGTGTTACTATCAATCTATTAGTTTAAGATTATCTACTAGTATAAGAAAAACTATTATTAGTGTCAGTTTTGTTCCTAATGATGCAAGGCATTTTTGCAATTATAACTAGCAAAAGTACTACGTGCCTGCAAGTTTGTACTTGTCTGTTATAGGACAATAAATGCGTCGTTTTTTTAATTAAATAAAATTTTCAGTTAGACTTTTGTATAACTTGATACCCCTTAATTATTCATTATGGCAAGAGTAATTTACAAAGATATAATTCACTAAGTTCCTATGTCTTTTCCGCTCAAAAGAAGTGAACCAGTGAACTATAATTAACTAATTACAATAAATAGTGTTAAATCAACCGTAGTGTTGTCATCTTGCATATCTCCATTCTTTCAACAAAAAACTAATACACAAAGCAATAGGAAATATAGCTTTTCTTCTCTCATTTGATTGCCAATTGCACAAATTGACGAAAGTAACATATAACTCTCACGTCGAGTTCGTCACGTTTGGACTTATGTTATTGCTAAGAAACTTTTGGGACGCTGCGACGTCGCATTCCCTTAACTGCCGGAGAGGGAATCTTCTGATTTTATACAACCCACTGAGCAGGAGGCTTGCACCGAGAGCCTAGAAAACAAAGTACTAAATGAGTAATGTTTAAAAATTATAATTTGTACATACAGTACTAGTGCGTTGACAGAATTAACACTGAGAATCAAAATGCTTCCAAGATCTTAAGGGACAGTTAATATACTCATTTATCCATTTATAATACGATTAATAATAACATAACCGATAATGGGTACGGTCTTATAGTGAGTAAAACCATATCTTGTAGTGAATAGTCTTCCAAATCATTTCTCTACAATTTTATTATCAGATACAATTTAAACGAAGAGTAACTGAATCGAAATCGAGTAACGACATTGTATGCGTATAAGTTGAAAATTTTTGAAAAACACATCACAAGGACATCACGATATAAACGGTCGGGTAGGAAGTTAAGGAATAAGTACTGAGTAATAAGATAAAGGTGATATGATTATAATATGGGAATAGATTTAATTTTCAATTTAAATTACTTTTATATTAAATTTATATTAAATCCCTTTAAATTTATTCCTACCCGGCGCACCGAAGGATAGCTCGCGCAAGTAATCTATACATTTAGATAAAATTGGAGTGTCTGTTTTGTAATTTGGAAATAGCTGTTTTTTAACTTCATATATTATTTACAGTTCATACACCAAGATAACATTTTTGTAGTCTGTCTGTCTTTTTCCGGCTAATCTCTAAACGGCCGGATCTATTTTGACAGGACTTTATTGGCAGATAGCTGATGGAATGAGTGACTTAGGCTACTTTTTATCAAAATCCCGAAATTTTGCGTTATCACGAACGAGTGGAAGGCGAGGTGCATGCGGCGCTTAAAATTTTATTCATTGTTTCTTTTTCATGGCAACGAAGTTGGAGGTAAGAGCTAGTAATTAGTGAATTAGTGAAGATTCTGCAACATTTTTAACTTAATTACGCTCCTACCAAGTACTAGGTCTAGCTTGAGAATCGCCTGTTGTCTTTATGTTGAATGGGTCATCTAATACTAAAAGATAAATTAAATTCAGAACAGAATTTTCTAAGATAAACACGGACAACCAAATAAAAAAAAAATCTTCATTAAACTTTACAGATTTCAGAATTGCATATAATACATAAATAAAACTTAGTTTTTTGGATACTACGCTATTTTTTATTATTTTGTATCTAGATAAGTGTCTTTGGGACGCTGATGTAATCTGCCCGTGAGCCCGTTGCTGTAAAGTAACATCATGTACATACAAATAATAAACAACGGATAGCATTCGAAAAACACAGATTTATTTTTAAGTGTGAACGCGAGAAAAGATTTTCGATATTTAAAAAATCCCAATCTTACTTACAGTCTGATAATTGATTTTTAAATTTAATATTTAGCGGGTATTTAAATGTATTTTATAAGTTGCCAGACCAATCGTAGGCACCGATTACCATGATCCATCCATCCATCCAGCATGCATGATGACTAAGTGCCTTTTTAATACTGTTTCACTCAAACTATCTTCTAGTTTGTACAATGAAAGTTTTCAATAATAATTAAAGGATAAATTGTTATCTAATTGTCCAAACGATTGCAGATTAATGATAAAATCATAAGAATTTTTAGATTATTTTGCTGGCGATATTTAAAGTATCTGTTAAGAATTCTGCCAATAGAAGGAGTCTTGTAGTATTCATTTCAAATTGCTTACGATATTGCCTGGGAAATACGTAAGAATCAGATCTCAGACTATAAGTAAAATGAGTACAATTTCTACTTACCTGGTACCTGAGAATTGGCCATCGGTATAAGCTAGCAGATATGTATAAATTTACTGTCCAAACTAACACTAACCTATTGTAAATTTTTTGTCCTTCATGAATAAGCAAAGTCCATGGGCTCTGGATTCTTGCTCTATATAATACAACATTAATTACGAATTAAAAACTGCCAGCGCTCGTATGCAGTATGGAAACTAGGAGTAAGGATAAGAACATTCAGTAACGTAGAAGTCTAACGTAGAACTTACTATCATAACGTACAAGCCGTAGGGAACGCCGTATCTCACTGATAGCGCGCTCCTCGCGAAGTTGGCGTACTCGTCGTTCACTTCAATTTCTTCCCGGAACCAAAACATAGGCACCAACGTGTCCGGGTCCGGTAACTGGTTGTTTATACTGGAATATATCAAAATATAGCGTTCATTATTATGTCTAGTTATTTCGTTATGTTTAAGAATACAATTTAATACAACGGTTCTATTCATTGTATGAGGATATTTAACATTTACAGATTAGCAAAACTAATGTGAAATGGACGGTTATGTATGATCGAATATGTCGTACTGAAGCAAACTGGCTTGAAGTTAATATTAACATAAATATAAGCGGATAACAGTAGATTATGTACTACAAGCAACCCTCCTCTTTGATTTATTAAAGTACCCACAAATTAATTATCTTTAAAAATATAAAAAGATCTGTTGTCTTATATAGAGTCTTTTAATTGCTTGTGGACTGTCTGAACAGTCGGAGCTCTGTAAATTCGGCAGCGTGAGTCGTTTTATAATCACATTGTTAGATTCTGTGAGGTAAAAAACCTATTACTTTTGTTATTTCATTAATTTGTAAGAATTATTCAATTGTTTTGTTTGTAATTAATATTTTTTAAAGTTATTTCTTCTTCTGATACTAAAAGTACGTAATATATATTAGGTATTGTAATTAGCCTCAAGAATTTATTTTTTCACGAAGACTGCATGCATACATTAAAAAAAATCTACCTAAAATTACAAAATCATTCCATTTATATAAATACTTTTTATTTTAGTTCTAAATGTAAATCACAAAAAATAAACATGCCTTATTCCTGTGACATGTCTGACGAGAGCGTTCGCTTGCAACTGAGCCGAGATAGCCAGCGGCATCCCTGTCACCGGCTCGATTGACATTTTGAAATTGTGCTTGCTGGAATTAAGTATTTAATGTCATTAAGGGCCCATTTTCATTGGTCGATAAGGCCCGCATTCGGGGTGTGGGAGATTTCTGTAACGCATGCCATAGGGCCCGCAAAGAGTTTATCGTTTTCATTGGTCGTCAGAGCCCGCATACGGGGTGCGGGTGATTTCTATAACGCATGCGAGTTCCGATATTCCGGAATGCGGATATCACCCGCACACGTTTAATCGACCGAGTTATCGACCAGTGGATTTCATTGGTTGTTAGCTCGCATGCGGGTACTCCCCGCAATCGGGCTAACTACCGACTTATCGACCAATGAAAATGCGCCTTAAAGCCAGTACAAGATTTATATTTCTCGTATACATGTATATATAAAGTGGGATCGGGCTACAATATGTTTGGGTAACAATATATTGGGTACTAAACACAGTAGTGTAATTAGCGAAGCAACTGAAGCGCGACGTCTGGAGGCCGCAGGTTCAGTGCTGCTCGTGATGATGAACTTCTCATTCTATATTTTATAATTTACATTTAAAAATAAGCTCAATATTACTGTACTATTCAAATATAATTTGACGAACATTATTGAACTATATATATAATAAAATTGAACTGAGATAAAATGTAAAAAAATATTTAACTTATAAAATGAAAAATTTGTTAAATTTATTTTTTTTTAGTTTTGTAAGTGTTTTTAACTTCCATGTTACATATATTGGTTTACAAAAAATTGCTATTTATATTTATGAAGTAATTAAATTTTAATTTATTAATAAGTGATTTAATTTATTTCTTTACTCTATATAAAGTATTATATACTCAGTATGGGATTTAGATTAAAGTTATATAGTAGTCCTAATTTATGTTAAACTCACGGTGCCGGCTGTAAGCCTTTTATCTTGTTAGCGTAATAAGGGTCCATGCCTAAGAAATGTGGCCGCGTCACGATGGCCGGGGCGCCGTACTTGCAGGCCGACACGTTCAGCGCTCCAGACGGCAAACAGTCCCTACCGCTGTTCTCATCGCAGTAACAGGCCTGGAAGTAAAACACATACACCTGGAAGCCTAATCGGATACGGTTAAGACTTTAAACATACCTACTAAATATCTGGACATAGAATAAAAATCGTAGAGTTTCAATGTTAAGATGTGACAAGTTCATAGCTACAGAAGAAAAATAGAAAAAATAGAAAAATAGACGCCTTAGAAGAAAAATTTACAATTTGAGAATTGAAATTGTTTTTTTTTTATTGGTTTAGTATAGCTACTTCATTGTTATTATCTATTATCTAACCGTTTGTGGATATTTGTGTCCATTATCAAAAAGAGAGTCATTTGCTGCGAACTCTCTTCCAGGTAGGCCTTTTTTGATTACATCTCCAGAATAAGCCAGGCTGATGTACCTGTGACAGCAGAACATCAGTATAATATATGAGAAAGTTTGGTATTTTATAAAGAAATAATCAGGAGTTCAAAGTTAGCATTTCTAGTAACACGAGGTGCAAATATTTTTTTCAATCACAGATAAAAAATAGCTTTAAATGTGAGGGAGTCGTCTTGCAATATAAAACTTTATACTTTTTTTTTATACTGAATCAGTATTATTAAGCAAATGTTTGAAGTGTTAGTCACTTGGCCGGCAATATTCTTACATTGTTATTATCATATTTTTTATCAGATTTTTATCATTCGCATAATATTTTAGCCTGTTTATTAAATAGATAATACATAAGATTATTAAGTAAATAATCTTTCTACACATTTTTAACAACAAAGGGAAAGTAAATGACGCTTTAAAATGTATATAAAAAATTTTCAGCAAAAGCTCGAGAATGGCTGTTTGGTGTGAGCTTCGTGTGTTAATATGATAGTGAAATTTATATAACAAGGGGTATTAAAAGTGAATCACCAACGTGCAAAGATCAGCGGCGTATATTTTAATCTCAGGCGCATCATTCTCCAAGTTCCACAGTTCCCCGGTCGTACCCTGGACCTCTCCGCATTGACCACGGAACACCGTCTTATTGGAGTTGTTCCATTTCAGCGTGTGTCCCAGTTTGGTGAAGTCTGATGCACCAGTATGAGCTAGAAAGAGACCAGTCGCGTCCACCGATCCGTTACGCTGTGGTCAAGAAACCAATATTTTTTATAGACACATCTTTGTTTTAAGTTATTATAGCCGGAAGTTGAGACAATTTATTGAATTTTGAATATATACCTATATGTAGATAAAATATTTTAGTATTTTCTAGGAATTACACAGTTGTGAAGCCCAGACGAAGTTATCGATAATATATTTTTGTTGTTGTATCTCCCTGTGGATATAAGTTGTGCTTACTTTGTAAAACCAGCCAAATCTATCAAAGGGTATGGTGTAAGGCAAGCTGGGAATCTTCTCGACCAGATCCAGGATGGGATCCTGTATGCCGTCGAACAGCCACGACGAGGCGTTCGCTGTCACGAACATGTTTTGGTGGTACATCCTCAAGCTTAGGTCTATGATGAACTTCAGCATCAGCGGTTCATTGCGAACTGTATAAGCGATTGTCTGAAACGACAACCGTAGGTGTCACAAACTTAATAAATTTATATTTTTGTTAAAAACAAATATATAATTTAATTTTAGCGACGAAATGATTGTAATGTACTAATGGGTGTACTTTTGTACAGTTTGCTCTTTTGAGCAGTGCTGCATTTCGCTACTATTATTCATATTTTTTGTCATTATAATTTTTAATATTAAATAAGTATTACTTTCAGTCTACCAAATAAATGATTCAGAACAACTGTAAAGTCAACAACTGTAAATTAATGATTCAGAAAAACTGTAAGGTCTTTTCGATAAGTGCTCCATCAGTTGATGTTATTCAGTGAAGTTATTTTAATAACTTCTATATAAAAGATGTCTCGTAATCAGCTGATTGATACCGTCCTCAAAAGGACCGATCGATTGCCTCCCAAATTACGTTACTACCTCACTTACTATGAAGGTTAACTAGCTTTCGTTCTCATTACTTTATCATGTATAATATTGGATTATAAGTTTTATTAAACACTTAACTATATTTATAATTTCAAGTGTCGAGTGTGATGGCTGATAAAAGTGAAGAGCGATCAATGATTTTTAAATAACGAATCGACGACAAAATTAATTAAAAAAAAAAACTATTCATGAAATGAAAATATGTTATGTAATAAAACTAAAATATATTTAGTAATATAACATTTTCTTTTTTATTATTGTGAAACTACAAAAAGATAACCTAAACGAATAAATATTGTGATTTTAAGGAATTTAAATAAAATATAATAATGTAAATATGTTTTTTTTAATAAAATTATTATGATTTATAGGATATTTATACTCACAGCTATAATAGGATTTATACTAGTAATAAGGTCAGAGAGACTCCCGTTTGACAGGTCCTGCTGGAAGTACCAGAATCTTTGATTTCTGAACGTAACAGTGCTGTTGTCATTCCAGGTTATGTTTACCTGGAACATATAAATTATTGTCTATTATATCTAATATAATATGTATTATACTTTTCATGGTTCCTAAATTAATAATCTATTCTTAATTACAATAATTTTAATATATCGACGAGCTAGTGTATGTATATATGTTTGTATTAATTATTTATTTATCGTCTATATCTGTTATGACAAATAGTAAGTATAGTTGTGTGAGATACGTGTTTTATAACGTTTACGCGAATAAAAGTCATGCGTAATATGATCGTTTTAAATAAATTACATGCAATCAAAGCAGGTTTTGATAGTTGTAACTCGAAATATATATAAGAATTTGTTGTGAGCTTAAGGGTATTGATTTCACAGCTTTTGTAACGCCATTTCATATTATTTTTTTAAATTATTTTTCATTGCGATATAACTGGTTAAGAATCTAAATGTTATTTCGTTGTAATAAAACTTTTCAAACGGGAGCAGGCGTTGAATCGTGACACTTGATACTAAGCATTATCCGTTGGTGATTCAACAGCCTACCTTAATATTCTAATGTGGAAAGATTTATAAATTAAAAACTTAGAGTAAGCACACATATTTATGTGAACTGATTGGTCTCTGAATGTCATTAATAGTATGAATTATTCATGTGCTGCTCGCGTTGGCATTAAGCCGATGATTATAAAGAGTGAAGGTGTCGGACACTTTAGATTATTGTCACTTCATGGTTTTATTGATGTTTTATATTAAAACCACCTTGTAATATGAAAGTTTCTTGATATTTCGGAATTTTAATGGAAATAAAAATGTTATATGATATTTTTTTTATCTTCTAAATGGTCAATTTTGGATTAAATTATTGGTAGTAAAATTACGTCATTCCTCAAAAGACATTCTTATCGGGCTTTGTGTTAATATATTTAAATATATATATTTTTAAATATACATAATAGTTAAGATTATTTAAATATATAAAATATTTTTTAGGATTATTCTTAAAAGATTATATTTACTCAAGGAACACATTTTATATTTTTGTCAGAAAATTTATCCTTGTTATAAATTATTTCCTATTTTTTGCATTACTTTTTATTTCCAACTAAGTAAGCAATGCTAAGTTGATTTGCTTGAACTGACCTTGGTACTTCTTTCTCGGAACACGTAAGGTCCGAGTTCTTCGACGTGTATAGGAACATTTTTTCCCATCAGAATGTCGGCCACATTTGTGATGTTGAATAGAAAACACTCCAAGTATATCGGAATGGGAATATCTCGCCAAATCTCAAAAGATGTCGAACCGTTCCTAAGGACCATCATCTGTAATAAAACTCACTATGTAAAATATGATTTTTGCTTATTTAACAAAGTTGTGATTTTTTTTTTACTTTAAAACATTTAATTCTTGATTGTTTTTACAAATCCGACTATCATATTCCCAGACGCTTAGTTTTTATGTTCGATTGAGATTTATGTTTGCTTAACATAAAACTTAATGAATCGCAGACAGAACTAATGTCTGTTTTTATTGCAATCAATACATTATCATAATATATACGTTTTTATTATGAACACATATTGACATTGACATATCAATTGTTGCCGAAGGTAATCTATCAATATATTGAATAAAATCTTATCAGGTAACAGGTGTAATCATTGAAACAAAAATATTTTTCGCTTACTCGTATTCAATAATAATAATAAATGATTTAATAAGGTTAATCTTGTTATAAGGGATGTAAATTAAATATACCAGATTTTTTTAATGTAAGGCATTAAAATCGGTTACGTTTAAATAGCTGTCTAATGTCTATAGTTCCTGAAATAAGACTTTGATCATGGATTTGTCCAAAAACACAAAATACATCACAGGGAAATGGGAATTTAATGTAATGATTCACGGTTGTTTTTTTTTTACATTGAAGAGTTAATTCTTAAATATAACATTTAAGAAAAATAACTTATTTAAGTCTAGCACTGGGTGAGAGAATCACCTTGGGAGAAGTCACAAGTTGAGCAGTGGAAGGAACTGATAGAAAATAGTTTTTAGATAGATCTTATACGTTAATCTGCATGGAAGTCATAAAAGGTTACGATTACATTACTGTCTGCGAGTTGAGATGTTGGGGCGAGTATGATCTTTATAAATTAATATAGAAGAAGTACTATTCGAGGGTAAAATTCTTTTAACGTTAACTTAAACCGAGATTAAACCACAATTGTCTCATAAAGACTGGCTGGATTGATTGTGAAATGTAATAAAGCTTTGAATAGTTATCCCTTGACACTTATTTGGCGTTTAAATCAGGCTTGATTTTAGGTAGTCCATATAACACCTTCGTCTTCTTATAAGTTACACCAGAATCATAGCGTAAGGTGACGCACTCTTTTTAATACGTTTTATTAGCTTGGGTTGTATGTGTGTATGTATGTGTGTGTGTATGTGTGTGTGTATGTGTGTATGTAACGGAATCTTTGAGCTTAATTTTCATCGGTTTCTAGAAGTCTGAATAATTTGAAACTTTGCATACGTATCAAGGACCGATGACAGTGCAATAAATTGAAAAAAAAATTCCATTATCCTTATTAGGACCGCCAGGATTAATGAATTCTTTAATAAATCCTCGGTAGTGGTGTGACACAGATAGAGCTAGGGCGCGGTCGGCGCATGTCTGCAGTTAAATAATAGTTTAAAAAAAACACGCTTTTAAAATTAATTGAGCTAAAAATTTAGAAATAAATAATAGTTAAAAAAAAACACCAAAAAAAAAACACGCTTTTATAGCCAACCGAACTAAAAAGTAGCAAATAATTTTCAATTACAAAGAAATTATATTACAGTAGTAGAAGGTCAAACAGTCACTCATAGTACTCATAGTACTCATATACTCACGTCAAAATAAAATTATAATAAAATTTAAGTTATCAACAGAATAGTTTAATTCATAGTAAAAAGCGTGGGGTGCTTGATATTGCATGTCACAATCGTTCCAGTGGCAACTATGTCTCTATGAGAGGAAAGACATGAAATGTAGTCACATGCACTCCACGCTTTATTTTGAGGTTATTAACTACTAATGATTCATTGACCTTCTACTACTGTAAGATGATTTATTTAATTTCTTTGTAGTTGAAAATTATGTGCTATGTTTTAGTTCGGTCAGCTATAAAAGCGTGTTTTTTAAACTATTATTTATTTAAAACACATCATGTAAGTCATTAAAAATGCGAATAACATTTAGTGAAAAGTGTCCGAAATTTATGAGAGGGTTTGTGGTTTATCACAAATGTTTAAAATACAGATAATGTCTCTGATAAAATGCTCATTATCGGTGCAACATGATCTGGAAGTGAAAAAATATATATTCAAATAGAATAAAAATAAATAAAAATTGTTATATAGGCGTGGAACAAAGAATATTATTAGAATCTCGGTTATTACATATATGTCATGAAAAACTTACATTTTTGATCTTAGCGTGGAAAACAAGCGACCAGGTCGCGCTCATGAGTACGCCAAATCCGACCAAACTCATCCCGCAACCAACAAACCACATGCTGTTCTTGCTGACAACCATCTTAACGGGTTGCCGGAAACGCTATCACTGAAAATTTCGTAAATTACACTTTAAATACAAAACGTAAACAATATTATTCACCGCGTGCAAACACTACGGACGTTCACAGACTTGTATATAAATTGTGATTCAGTCAGTGCTGAAGTTAAGGGAATGAGCTGCGGGACGACAATAATGTCGCAAAACATGTTTATAAAAAACATCTTTAGTATAACAAAGGTTAGATCGTATAGAAGGATGAACACGCGAAACACAAATTAGTTTTCTAATTACAGCTCATTCCGTACCATCGTGTTGTGTAATTATATTTATAAAGCATATTCTAGATAAAGTAATCTATGGCTATTATGGAAAATGACGTCAAAACTATTGTAACTATGGTAATAATATTTAATTTGTTATTATACAATATTTTTATACTCCCACCTAATTAACTGCGTTTTAAATAAAGCAATACCTACATTGATTAACAATGAACAAGTCACAATAGACATATATAATTTTTATATTGAAAGTCGTCCGTGTGGATGATCCCTAATATATTTTAACTTATCTGATTACGAGCCAAAAGTTTCTTATCGGAAGCAGCTAGCCTCTAACACCACCGGTGTCATTGATGAAAAGTACACCAGTTACAGTAATACCAATACTCTTAGTAAACTGGAGAAACCGGACCAAAAAAGAAAAGAAAAGATATAATAACAAATTATTGTTAATCCAGAAAATGTTTAAATTTGGAAAATTAGGTTTTATAAATGACGTAAGCTATGTTCGATGCAAGTTTGATCGGCTGGTTCTAATTAGTTGCAATACAATGCAATAGAATAATGATTTATTATAACTTAAATCACTGTTCCTAATTTTATCCTGAATTCATTAACCAGCATCTTAAAGATATAAGTCCAAATGATTCCTAATAGCTTGTAAAATTTTCTCTCAATTATTTGTCATCCGCTTTGAGTTCAGCTGAGCTCTTTGCAAAGCTGACAACCATATATCAATAAAAAAAAACATTAAAATTAATAATTATTTCGAGTAAGCCTCGTACGTATATAATCAAAAATCAGATAATAAGATTCTCAAAGTTTTCAAATCATTAAAAAAATCCTTATACAAGAGGTTGTTTAACTAAAAGTATTGAAAAGATAATCTTATATGTGAATGTTTTAAGCAATATTAATATAATTACATGAAAAATAATTTAAAAATAGCGTTTATTATGCACATTGATTGCAGTATTTGCAGCTGATAGTATAACGCTGTCTGTCGCTGTCTGTCTGTATACCTATTCTTATGTTTTTTTATCTTTAACATAGTCAATGTCAACTCGACCAATGATATTGAAAACGACACCAAATAATCTTACAATGATACAAATATAACATATCTAGGTACTGTCATGTATTAGGAATTTTAGTGTGATGAGCAATCATAAAATCGCTGTCATAAAGATAAACAAATAATGTATATTATTAATAATAATAAATAAATTATAATTTTGTGATAAACATTACATATGTATAGATAAAAATAATTCACCTAGATTGTTTGAAGGGATCCAGTCGATAAATGCAACTGTATGTTCCGTGCTCTTCGCTGTGATAAGGTAAACCTGGCAACCCGAGGGTTGTGACTGGAAAGATATAGGCAACCGACATTCGAATTGACTATGGGTTGCATACCAAACCAAACCAGTGAAATATAAAAAAAATGTATTTTTTTTTAATTAATTAAAAATATTCTGAACTGAAATTTGCTAGGCAATTCACATGCAATATATTTTTTTATATATTAAATTACATACAAAATATGTTTAGTCCATTAACCTGCTCGGTGAAGGTCGTTTTATGTCGGGATCTTAGACTAGCACGTATTAATATTGTTTTATACTCTCGTAGGTATTTCGCTATATATAAGCCTTCACTTTCCAGACTTGACATGTAGTCAGTCATCTTCGATCCACATAACATTACCGTACAATTATAATTAGGTACTTGTTTTACTGGTTTGGCTTCGCTGGTTATAAAGATCCTTTAAGTGAACCAAATATTTTTCGGATAACTACGCTTACGTTATTATTTTAAAAACTACATACTCCCGACGTTTCGGTTACTTTGCAGCAACCGTGATCACGGACAGACGAGATTTTAAAATATTGAAATACGAATAATCCAAAAAATATTAGTATCATTTAAATGAATACTCGCGAAAGCCTTGGATCTCATTATCCTCAGTAATTTTGCATCGTTGACTTTTAAACAGCGATCAGTTTAATATTATTAAAGTATCTTAAAAGTGTAGGTAGTTCTTCTACCGGACAAATTCCTATTTACTGAACGTATATATATAATTTCCTCATTTATTTAGAACTATTCTGTTATCTTTATTGATCCGTGTAGTGCAATATTTTCGCTTCATTTAACTCTCGTATTCGTGTTAATGGGTCTTCAATCAAAGATCAAGACGTGTAACATCAATATGATTTAAGTTTGTCCTTATTTACATTTGAAACATTGAGTCAACTGTTATTCCTTTCCTACTTTTCAGACATAACGTCAGTTAGCGCCCTTCGTTTGGGTATCAGGCGTCGATTAACTAAACGATAACGTATTTCCAAATTTAGACGAGCGATAAGATTGTAAATCGATGAAATGAGGCATTCAGATGATGGAAATGCTATCAAATGTGAGAAAATTTTTTGTGTTTGAGTATTAATGATGAAAAGACAATCGTTGAGATGATACCAAAATATGCCTACATGGTCATATATGCCTACATGGTCATATATACCTACATGGTCATATATACCTACATGGTCTACAAATAGTAATTATAATTGTATATTCTGATAAATTAATTTTGTAATATTATAAATAATTTTCAATGAATTCACTACAAGATAGAATTTTTTATTTTGATAATGATAAATTTTATTTTATATCAAATGGTTTGTAAATGTACAAAATTACGGAACTATTTTTTATAAATTTTCTTTACCCTGTTTTGTTGTGTAGCGACTGGCGACTCGATCAATATGTTAAACCGGCAGACTTCAGTATGTACCTACTTTTTAACCTAAAAAAAGAAACTCGTCTGTAATTAAATATGTACGTACATATTCTTGTATATATATTTTAAAACATCAATATTTCCTTCACATTTAAAGTGTTTTTTGACAATTTCTTTATATGCAGTAAACATCTAGTCATAACAAACAACAGTCACATTCAAAGTATTGTTAGAAAAATCATTTTTTTTTTTATTATCGCCGAAGTTTATTTACGACCAGGTTTCTAAGTCATGTCCAACTTTGTCATAATAAAATGATAAAAAAATTACAAAAATAAAATAGTTGGTTATATTTTTGTATATAATTAATTTCATATAATGTTGTGTAAGATAAAAAAATATTTTTTTCTTTCTGATATTATAGACTCGAAACTTTATTCAGATCAATATAAATAGTCGTATGTGTGCTTGTTTGTTATTCTTTTTCTTAAAAACTCTTGGTTTAGACAGTTATATTTATATAAATTTATTGCTGTTCGTTGGTCTCGCTAAAACTCGACAACGCCTCGATCGATTTGACCAATAGTGGTCTAGTAAGCGTTGTTCTCACAATCCTACAATGCACAGAACCGTTGTTCAAGAATTACAAATGTTTTTTCATCAGAACAACAATTTAGTAGAGACGTTTAAAATATCTTTCGATGGGATGCCATCTGACAACCACATAATTGTGATCCAACTGACAGAACACCTGCCAGTCAACACACAAGATGATTTGATTAACCCGCCATTGACGATCTTTAAAATTTTTCACTGAAACGAATACGTTTACAAGTAAATATACTTTGTTTATGTTTTATGACATTGTTTGTTGTGTATTGTTTTAGTTTAGCATTAATTTGTGAATATTTTGATTACTTCAGTATAATCATTTATTTTTCTTAGTATTTAAGTGTCCCTGTATAAATAGGTTAAGTTATAAATTTGTTTCATTTCAGAATGGGTACAAATCGGCTGGTACTTTGTATTAGAAGCAGTATTTATTCATTATAAAGAACTTAGTATCTAGTAGGTAATTTTTGTAAGTTTTATTTAGCTGAGCTACATAAGTAGGTCAGATTATTTTTATTACTTTAGCATTTAGGGACATTGCTTTCTTTTTGTTTTGTTCTTGTGAGTGTGTATAGTATGTACTTAAAAGTTTTTAACAGTTTTTCTTTTTTTTTTTTGACGCAGACTAAGTTGCGGGTAACAGCTAGTTATGAATAAAGGTTTAAAACTGTCTATGCTTAGTTTTACAACACAAACATGTGATTAGACATAAAATATATATTGTTTATACATTTTTTGATAAAAACGTAACAAAAGGCAATCGCAGCAGCTTGAAGTATGCAGTATAATTTAAACGGACCTAACTCAATTACTAAAATCACGTCGTAAAGTAAGTGTATTACGTAATTTGCTTTTTACGAAATCGACGTTAAAGTAGATTTTTTTTTATACAAATATATAAGTATATTCATACAAGGATAAATTAATAAACATTATATTACTTTACAACGAAAAAAAAGTAAAATATTTTTCGACATCTTAATAAAATTAATTATTATATTAAAATTATTACACAACTCAATAGTTAGTGCAAACATTTATTATATTGCGTGGGGTTGCACGAGTTTCTTTGAAATACGCTGTCTAAATTTAGTATATATATTTGGCATCAACAAGTAACCTTTTAAATCCGTAAGAGTTTTTTATTTAATGCAGTTTAGAAAGCTACGTTGATCATTAGCCAATTTAAATTTAAGAAATAAGATACAGCTATATGCCTTTCATTAGTTGCATATAAATTCATATAATTAAAAATTAAAACCGACATGTTTATTTAAATCTTCTTGACAGATGACAAGCCGCTTGACATCTGTCAAGAAATTCACTGTGGACGGATAAAATTTAATACATTTCTGAAAAAAATTACAACTTATGCGTCTTTCAAATAAACTATTATTGAAGAAATAATTATTTTATATTATTTAGAGGTTTTTAGAATTTTTTAAATTTAATTTAATTACGCCTGGTAAACGAATGCAAACACGTCAAAATGTTTGCGCTAACCAACACCGGTGTAAACATGTCGCTTCAATTTAAAGTTTGCAATTAATATATATTTTTTAATTATAATTAACGTTTAAATAAAATTTTATCCAAATATTATAAAATAAAATATAACGTTACGTCATAGTATTTAAAGTTTCAAGAATATTATTTATATAAATAGTTTGTTATTAATTTATGCTTATCTATGCATTTGTTTTTGTGTATGTTTGTCTCGATCGGATAACAGTATATAATTGCACCCTGGGCTTTGATATAAATATAAATTGTCGGTATTTAACATTTTTATGTTTCATTATTAAATAAATAATATAACATTCTGTACGATATTGTTACTGTTGGAGTCATATGTATTTATTCTTGTTGTTTGACCAATCTCGTAAATAAAGTGTTATTATTTACGTCCGTTTCGCAGATATAAAAAAAAATATGAAGGCAAATTTCTACAAAATTAAAGGATAGTTGTGTAAAGACAGTTATGTTCTGGTTGCATACTGTTTGAAACACACACAAGCACAAAACGTATAATTTTTATTTGTCGTATTTTTGGTTACAGCAACACCAACGGGCGCTCGACAAACAAGATCTATAATTGTAATCTATAATTGTGACATGTTTTACATTTGAAATGTAGTTTTTATTACAAGTCAAAAGCATGAATTAAAAATATAAGTGCCAACCTGTCTGCATACTAAAGACATAAAAATATTTGGAATTATCAAATGTGTCTGATTTAATTAAGCGAATGCTCTTTTTCATATAACATTTCTAGCGATTAATCATACTGAGTTTGTTGGTTTAAACTATTCATAAATAAATATCCAAAAGCATGTTCAACTTTTTTAAAACTTTAAAAATGCACAAATAAAAATAAAAATAAAATAAGTAGTTATCTTGTGATTTAACCATAATTGACTTGAAATACATGGCCCCCAATTAAATGATTGATTTATTAAGTCAAGGGAAAGTTCTCGGTAGATTTTAGCAAATTGAGAGCTTCAATATATTAAAAAATTGAGTATGCAAGGTTGCATTCACGTAAAAGTTTAATATTTTTTCAGTTCCAAGAATCAGCAGACCTCAGTTTTTGATATTAATTTCACCTCGTTACATACGCGGTCTTATTAGATTGACAGACGGGTAAAAATGTCAATGTTCAAGAACTGTTACGGAACCATAAAACCACATCAGGTATCGCGCATAAGCTAAATATATACGTTTGATTTTCTTTTAATACCTTCGAGAATACATCGCGTGTTTTCTTACCACTGATATAAACAAAATCCACTCCACTTAATAATGCAAGAACGACTAATGGATTGTTAGACCAGCACAATGTGACTGAACGTCGTCCATATTATAATTTATATGAAGTATTTGCGTGACTCTCAGTGTTTGCGAAGGAAAGTAATATTATGATAACGTGATACTAGTTTATAGCTGTTGCTTTACTCGTATTTTTATGTAACAATACGTTCTCATATATGATATTTTATATTTAAAATGTATTAGGTACAGGTTACTGAAATAGGAATGTTATACAAATTAACTGTTAGAAAATAGTTTTAAGTGAACTCGTCTGGGAAATATATTTCAGTAATGACGAGTCTAAAGTTTAATTATAATTAAGACATCAATCATTTTCATCATTAAGATTAATTTGGTTACAATTAAGTAAAACGGAACATTTTTATCATAGCTACTTAGTACGAGTTCACATCGTTACACTGCGCTGAAAGTAACACGTTCATTCAAAGTTTTTTAACACGAGATTTTAAAACCGTCCGTGTATATACTGACAACGTAAATAATTACTATAGATCATTTTCTTTATGTCAATCAAAGTTAAGGTTTTTTTTTTACAAATAACTACGATACTGAATCTATATTTAAGAAAAAGTCTATTGGATGGTGAACGTATATATCCTAAATAAGTGACTGATACAAAAGCACGAATTACGTAGAGATTACGTATACGTTGATGTTGAATCGAGATTATCACGAAAACCTCGCATAATGTATATGTATATGATTAAAAAATCAACAAGCAACCAGACGAAGAAAAATATAAGGTGATTTATATAAAATTAATATTAACCTCTCATTAAGTGCTCAGTATATATGAACGTAAGAAGGCTATTGCACAATTCAAATGACACACTTGAACAATGTTTGTAATAGATTATTTTATTTATAGATAAATAAAAACAACATTTTTAACTTACATTGTCCGTGAAATGCAGACCCCTCAGGATGTCTGAGTGAATAAGGTGTTTTGAAATACTTACCATAAGTAAGACACAAACTAATTTCAAACGTAAACCAGTTTTTTTTTAAACACTGTTTAAATTCTGCTTTATTTTCCTATATCAGTTGTTTCAATATGGGTTCCGTAATAGGTGTTATTTCTAAAAAGCTACCCCATACAAAACGTGGTACAAAACCGAAAATATATTTCAAAATAGGTGTAGCAATTGTTTAATTTAAATCTGAACTCTCGGCCGTTACAGTCACGTGTTGTTTACAGCGGGAACGTTATGAAGAAAACTCTTTCCACTTGTTTCATTTAAATTACCTAATACTTTTTTATTTTGTTACTGTTATCACCAATAAAACGGTTAACTTTCCACTTCAATAGTTATTTCCAGCAATGTGCTACCGATTCACTACCTCCTTTTAAACTGTAAGCGTCTCTAAGATTTATCTTAAGCTATCGGAAAGAACAGTCTAATACGGAAGGTTGTCGTACAGTGTGGTGGAATAAAAACAAACATTTTTAGAAACTTACAATATTCTGGCATGTTTTTGCTTAATGAAACGATTTGCCATGAAACCTTTTTTATTGTTTGCGTACGTATTCCAAGTTTTTCGCAAATTTGTATTTATAACATTCATCGTTCAGATTTTAAATAAATATATATATTAAGTAAGATTTTTGTTTTCGTACTAAGCTCGCTAAAGGTCAAACTTACATCAGCTCAAACAGAAACACTTAGCAGGTTATTAAAAAAAAATAACGATCAAAAAGCAACCAATTAAATATAATCTGTGGATGATTTGACATGCACTTTGCATTACAATAAAAAACTTTTCCTGAGTTAAAGAATATAAAATATTTTAAGCCAAATCACTAGAATATTCAAATAGTCAAAGCTAATCAGAATATACAACATCAACAGGCATAGAAAAGAATTATCATATAATATATATTTTAGTAAATAGTAATCATTGACAAGGAACTCATTGGTCCAGAACACAGTTATGGATTGTAGAACCGGTGAGAAAGTTTTATCAAACCATATATATGTGTCTAGAAAATAAAAAATATATATTATTTAATTGATAAATTAAGTCTGACATTTACTGTACGATTATCATCCATTTGCTAATCATTATCTTAATGTGTAAGATGAACTAGTAAATTCATTCAGGTAAATAATAAAAAAAATACAAAGGACCTGTTGTTCATATAAATGAACCCTGACTTTTTTATGAATAAAATATTTAAAAAAATATATCAATAATCACTAAAGAGGTCATATACATAAACAAATCCGTTGAGTCACATTCATTTACGGGGTCTTTTAAAAAAAGTAAACCTTCTTTGTCGTATCAAATGTCATGGAAAATGGCATCATAAAAATAAAAGTAATTTTAATTTTTTTAAATAATCTCCATCAACAGTTGCATAAAGAGTAATTTCATTAAAATAGCAGGTTAAGTAGGAGAGTCTTTCTCAGTTAATGACTGAATGAACCATATAATGTTGTAGTCCATATCAAGCAATCCTAAAGCAAAAATACAAACGAACTAAACATGAATGACGAGCATATATTAGAATATTTTTAAAGAGGTGTAACATTTCCATGTATAAATATAATTAATGCGTGAAAAAATTATTTGAGTTCCTGTGAATGGTTAGTTTTTAGACGATATTTTTATTGTCTAAATCGAAACATAGACAGAGATCAGAAATAACAAATTTTTAAGATCATTCGCTCTTCTGACACCACATTTTTTTGTTTAACAGTCAATAACATTTTATATTTGTGTTTAACAAAAGTATTAAAGAAATCCTATATACATAAATGTAAAAATCACTTATAGCGATCGATTTTAAATATATTCTTTCCATATTTTTTCTCCTTCATAGCTTTTTGTAATTCCTTAACTCTGCTAATGGAATCCATACAACAATAGTGCAATTTGATCCGCAGGTCATAAAGTTCATCGAGGCTCGGTCATACCTAAACAGTTTTCCTCGTGTGTTATCTAAATTTGTTTGGCATTCCAGTATTAAACATATAAAACACAAGAATTTACAAAATATAACCAGCATAAAATTAAAACAACACAAAAACTCTAGTAATCTTTTAACAATTACTATACTATTATATAGAATAATTATTAGTGTAGTCTACGTATATGTACATAGAGTAATATTGTTTACGTTTTTATTATGACAGGGTTAAAGCAATTGATGTCGTTAAATATTGATTGGTAATCGTTAATGGAAGCCAAAACTGTGAAATTCGATATCATTTTAACGAACGTTTGTCTTCTGTGTCTTTTAAATGCAACAACTAACAAACTTATATTTAGGAAGGAAATTTTCAAATCGTTTATGTAGGATTACTTGAGATGTATTCAGGTTTTATGCCAACGTTGAATACTTTTTTCTAAAGCATTCTAAGCACTTTAGTTTTGGGGAGTGCATTTTTTGTGCCCTAACCGCTTTTTATTAACGATAGTTATTTTACGATCGATGTATCTATATAATATTTTAAACTAAAGCCAAACAGAGATGCAGAATACTTAATATCGTAACGGTTTTTACGAACGAATGTTAATTGCACTGTATATAGTAGGACATGTCGTAGTTTTATTGGTTAATATTCGTATTGTTTAATATTAAAGTTTCATTAAATGGAAATTTAGTCACTGTGCACTATATATACACATCAGACGACTCGATACATTTAATTATTAAAACACAATAAAATATAGTTCCAATTAAATTGCTTCCTCGTAGAACAAAAGAAAACGACCCTTCGAAAAAAAGAACCAGCGTAAATCGTAATTTTGAATTTACACTGACCGTTTTAAAGTTTATGGATACGTGTTTATGTATCATGTTTTTGTACGACAAAGCTTTCACTCCAGCTTTACGTCTCTTCCAATAGGCACTATGAATAACTTGAAGATTATACTTGATGAATTTAAATATTGACAAACGTACACACGCTAAATCCTTGATATAACACTCGTATTAAAAATATTATCATTCAAACATACAAAACAATTTTAATGGAACTAAATCTCAAACAATCGAAATACAAAATACTTTATCATCATATGCATTATTAACAACGTAAAATCATGTTATATTTTAAACTATTATTGTATGTTAACATTTACTTATGAAAACGCAATATTTTTTTTTTAAATAAAAGTATAAAGTGATCGCTCACCGTTTAATTTTGTCCAATGCTCCAGGCTGCATGCGATACACTCGTTTCGCGGCCGTTAATAAAATGGTTATGCTTTAAAGGAGTTGCTTGTTTTTACGTAGGGCGAAGTTTTCGTTTAAGTTTTTTTAAGATTCGTAAGTCTTGTTGTGTTTGTTTAAAGCAAAACATTATCCAATAAAGATTCTAATTAGACGTTATTAATGTAAAATCATCTGAATCTACTAGCGTTTTTTTTTAATATACCTACGTCATGATGTATTTGTCAAGCAGACGTATGTGTATGTGTATTGGTCAAGTCAAGTGTTTGAAAAAATATCCGTGGTTCCAACGTTTGTTTATAAGGTAAATTTTAATGCACTAAAATCTGAAACTATTTTTTTTTAAAATTCCTAAATTTTGACTGTCTTCTTGTTTCTAAAACATAATGAAATTGCTTTCAATATCATTTTATTATACCAATATAAATATATTAATTTGAGTTATTTCTTAAATAGCCAACGCTGTATACAACCTAGGTTCTTATACCTACTAAAACTGATTAACATCAATAACTTGTGTATCTGGTTGTAGTTGCCTGGATCGTGTGAAAAGAGTGATTTATGGAAAAAAAGGTATAAGTCCAAGAAACGAAGGGCAAGAATGACGTCATTATTCTGAATTACGACACATAAAGGAATCAAACAGAGCCTTTTTTTGTCCAGAATTTGACAGAATATATTTAAATGTATTAATTGTAAACAAAATATACATCAACAAAAAGTAAAAAAATATAATTTCAATAATAGACTTTCTCTATAAGACGTTAGTGGTCTAGAAGATTTTTGTCCCTTTGTCCTTTCAGAACTGAAAAAATTGAGCAGCACATGCAGATCTAAAGATAAAAAAATAAGACTTCAACATCGTCAATAATTAAAAATATAACGATTTGCCTTAATTTTCGTATCATTTTGTAAAAACTTTTTACTATCTATGATTCGATTTTTTACCATTTCAATAACAAGAAGTTCTGAAGTAGAAAAAAATATATCACATAGAGATAGTAAAATAATGTTTAAGTTTTTTTGAATCCTGGATGGGAAGTGGCGAACAAAAACATACATACAGAAATACATTATTCCAAGACATAAACTAGACTAAACTATAAAAAATAAATGCGAGGGCACTTTCGTTGACCTAGAAACTGACAAGATCTTTCAAAACAAAATTAAATATATTCGGAAATCATATTTTGTAAATATTTCAATTAAAAATAATTTAATCTATATAAATATATTTTTTTTACCACTGCTGGCCGAAAATATACGGAACCTTTTTTCAAAATCGATGATGGAATATTTGTATTCGATCAACACTTGCTTTTTTTCCTTTATTTAAAGTTGTAAAATTATAAAAAGTATTATAACTAATAGCTGACGGTGATTACAATTGAATGTTAAAAATGAGACAACATATTTTTTTATAAAATAAATTAATAAAACCGCACTGAATTAAAAAAGTAAAACTGTGGAAAAAACAGAAGTTCAAATAAGGCCTCTAAAGTTTTCAGACAGGAAAATCAAACAAAAAACTAGATGATGTATCAAACAAAACCAAAATAAAAATAAAAAAATCTCCTCAATGGAAACATAAAAAAAACAACGCATTATAATCTCGTATTGCACAACATTGCTCAGTAATAATTCATCCTGAGTTATAGTTGTATCTATAGATGTTGATCGCGATGTTGCTCGGCAAGTTTAGTGAGGACGGTATCAATCAGAAATAGGAAGAAATATCACACAAATATACATACAACAGAGAGAGCATTAAGATATCAAAACATTTATTACCACCTGATAAAGGATCGATTCAAAAACAGGACATAACAAATAATGCCCCCAGTTTTGGTCGCCTTAAATTAAATATTTAATGAGACGTAATTATTTCGTCATAAAACATTACGAAAAGTAAATTAAAATATTAATTTTATATTGAACATCTTCAAACAAAACAACAGCCGGAATTCGATGAAGGAAAGAAAAAGGAAAAGTTCAAACAAGGAAAAGGTCGCAAGTTTTAATATATAAAACTATATTTCAAGGACTTTAAAACACGATCTATGACTCTACGTCTAGCCGGTTTCAAATACTTTTCACTGGCTATCGTCACGGGCATACGAGATGAAAGGGGCTGTTAGGTACGCTTCCAAAGATATTCCATCATAAAGACAGGGACCTTAAGAGAGGCCTATGACATTAAAAACTATCCCAATTTCAATAGAGAATATGGCTAACAATAATCAAAAATTTGGGATCCTCTTATCAAAAATCTAAAATTACATATTCCCTAATAACATTGAAACACCTCAAAACAGTTTATTTGAGTGTGCCCAGAGCTGTGCTCCAGGAAATAAAAGTCGTTGGCGGTAGATGACAATAAACTACAGACAATCTAGTTTCCTGCGGCCGTGATGCCAGATGCTGATCAGTAGACGAAACTTCTCGAAGTAAATCCGAAAAATATAGCTGTATTTGAATGAAGATTATTACATACATAATGCACCATACATTTTACATACATATATTTCAAGGCATGTACTCGTGATTCGTCGATTTATTTATACAATATACATTCAAGTAGAAGTTAAATATTTTTTCTGTTCCAAGAATCAGCAGACCTCAGTTTTTGATATTAATTTCACCTCGTTACATACACGGTCTTATTACATTGACAGACGGATAAAAATGTCAATGTTCAAGAACTGTTACGGAACCATAAACCCACATCAGGTATCGCGCATAAGCTAACTACGTCTTGAAAGCATCCATTAGTACTAATAATTATATTACAAATATAGAGTTACACAAATATAACTGGGATCTGGGAGGTCTGTTCATCGCAATACGACGGCACTTCATGAGCTCAACCTTACCAGCAACAGCCACGCTTTAGGCGGTTGCAGCTTTCACAGCGTTATATATGGTACGGACCAACTCTTCGAGATATTCCATGTAGTTAAGGCTGTTTTAATCTAACCGCTATTGGTGCATGTTGCCATAGCAGAGATTGGAAAATGCTCTTGTCCCCAAAACCTTAATTTTCATTATGTAATCATAATCATTGATGTCTAGCAGATTGTCTTGCTTGTTAAATCTTTTTTTAAATCTCTTTCATAAAACATACTTTCTTAATGCAATATCATATTTTTTACTGTTTTCAATGTAACGATTTTTTCATAAATTAATTTAAATATATAAACAAATTCTAGGCCAGTAAGTATACAGGTCATGATATTTTCAATTGATATTGCTTTTATCGTTAAGTAACGGATTCAGTGTAAGATAATTTAACCGTTAATTAGTAATTTTATGACAAAAATGAAATGTATAAAATTAATTTAATTCCTGTTTTACATATTAATTGTGATTTTTATTAATTTTTTGGCGATAATTTAGTTTATACATTACTACAAATTCAATTACGGTCATTATAAATGATTTTTATTTTATTAATTTTTTATTGAGAAGATTTCATGACACTTAAGAAATTTTAACATTTTTAGGTCAATTATATGTAAGATTTATATTTCATACATTTTGTAATAAAAACAAAAAAAATTAAGGACCAGTTTAATACGATTTTTTTTCACTTTTCCATTTCAAGGTTAATAAAAATTTATTTTATATCACAGAATATCTTTGGAGTTTTTTTTAATTTGTATTTATTTCGACATTACATTAATGCCGTTTTAATGAGAGATACGTACTTAAAATAAAATAAAGATAATTTTGAATAAATATACTAACTGTAATAACTATCCAATGAGAAATTTTATGTCACTAAGCATTAAGCATTAAGCAAAAATTATTGCATTTAATATTATCTGTGACCTTAGTGTTGCCTGTTAAACTTGGTGTTGCCCAAACGCAAAACAAGACAAGACATAACCAGGCGTGGTCTTATATTGGTCTTGACTATTTATTAGAATTTAGAAAACTTAAAGAGTTATTTAAAGTTAAATTTATATATCCATAGCAATAAAGGGAAAATAATAAATGTATGAACATTTAATGGGAAATTAGAATGTTCCATCAAACCATCTCTGCAGCTGCTCTAACCAACTAAGCTAATACAATATCGCACGGCAGACGGTCTGTTTATAATCGTCTATATTATATTAAAACATGCCTAAAACAAATAAAACTATAAACTCGAACTGTAATTTAAAAACCTGCTCCTATTAACAAACACCGTTTTTGACAACGATCGAAAATATATTAATTGTATAGTTTCATATATATATATATAAATTTATTGTCATTATATACTAATTAATTCATAATTTAATTGATTATTGAAAACTTTATTTTTTATTTTGCATGTTCATGCAGTCCGAGCGGTTTTTCCTCCAATGAAAATACACTGGCAGTCATAACTCATAAATATCACTTATTTGACGTCTATCTTTTTATTGCACACTTTCTCCTTGAACATTCTTTGTTTTTTTATATATTAAAGGCGGCAAACGAATAGACGGCCTGCTGGATGGGAGGTTGTCCCCGTCGATCATAAACATATGCGACAGAAGGGATATTACGGATGCATTGCCGATCTTGATTGTGGCAGAGGGAGAGGAAACGATGGGAAAAGGGAAAAGGCAACCGGCTTTCTTGAAATAATATTAGTAGCAAAACCTTTTGTAATAACACTTTCCTTTGTTTTATTTCTTTTGTGTCAAGGTGTCGTATTAAAAAAACCATTCTTTCCGCTTCCTGAACTGGTATTCAATAAAAACTGCAAGAGAGTTAGTTTTATTCTTGGCTTAGTTTTGTTCTTGCACAAATCTTGCACGGCCGTAAATGGTTTTGGTCTATCCAAAATAAGGCTGTATTGTTTGGTTTTGGTCTTGCAAAAATGCAAGAACAACACCAAAATCGATTTCATAGAGCACTAAAAGGCCACTATTTTTAATTTCTTTTAAATAATCTTTCCACACTATATACAGATATATAATAGCCATTTTAATTACAAAAATATCATCCGGAACTAGGAAAACGTGTTAGACTCTGCTTACATTAATATATTTTGAGATTTGTAAGATCTACAGTGCAAAGTATTTAAATTATCGTAGTAGTTTAAAGAAATTAAATAGAGGTTCTTATATAACTAGATAGATCGAAGGTACTAAAATTATAATGTAAGTACGTACATAACAATGAGTATATACAACATATGTACAGCTTAGCGACAACCACTTTTAAAACACAACACCAAATGTTGATCCGGAACAGACAATTACGTTTTAAATTAGTCATATATATTTTAAAGCAAATATAGACATATATGTACAAATACGGACATCCTAAATATATGTAAAAATAATGTTATGGTTACATATATTGGGTTCAAATATTTTACAATTAATCATCTTTGAAATTAACGTTCAATATATCAAGCGATTGTGGTCTTTAAAAGTTAGACGCGTTATTACGGAGTGATGCAACATAAGGATGCCATGCTGTAATTGCCTCTACTGATGTAACTATATGACTAATACTTTAGAGAATAAACAATGAAAACCATGTGTTTCCAAGTATTCAGATAGAAAAAAATTAGCTTAAATAGACAATGATTACTTTTTATCAGTTTCTTTTAGTTTTTTCTTATTTCACTAAAATAGTTGTGTCACATTCGTGTCATTTTTTGTAACAGATAATGTACTAGAGAAGATTCTTTATATATGCTATGATTTACCCAAACAAAGGCTTTACTCATACAAAGAAATACTTAAAGGCTAAAGCTGTAAGAGTAATTTACTGGGTTAGAGGCAATAAGATCGGCCGCGGGCTTAGGTAACGTCAAAGAGAAAAAGTCATGCCCGCAATCAATTCGTCGGGTTCCGGTGTGTTGTATGATGAAGACGTATGAAGGATTTTACTGAACTGAACAGTTGCCTAGTAAGTTGAACCGAGTAAGATACTTGATCATAGAGGATAGCGGGATCCGAAAATCTGATATGTATATTCTACGATACGGATGTTCCAAAGTTTTAGGGTGTAAAGGAAATGTGGCGGTACAAGTAAGTGGATTGGGATGAGATACAATTCTTTGCATCATATACCTGGCAGCTGATGACGCTATAATAGAAGTGTCATGCCAGGCGATATAATATTTTATTCCACTCAGGCTGAAAAGCAGAAGTAATTGCCGTATCTTTCATGGGTAGAGGCTAGAAAACGCAAAACTCCGAAAGTTAATTCCAAAAAAGAGCTCTTAATCTTACTATTACCGTGTCATGTGTTTACGCGATTGATATTACAGTTGTGTAGTGGTATTTAGTCAGTCCTGGGTCCTGTCGGGATCAAAGAGAGTTAGGAAGAGAGGTCCTGACAGGACGTGTTTATCTTCATGTACTCGTGTAAAATTGCAAACCACCATAACACAATGTCTCTTCGCCTCCAGAAAAAAAACTTTAGTTCAACCAACCTTTAGTCCAACTTTTTAAAATTTATCATTGGAATACTCCGACCGTCGTTAATTATTAGGTATTGAGGTAAACTCGAAGCTAAGGCTGATGCAATGGAACCTGCTTACCTTGCAAGAGTATGGAAATAATCATCATATAATAATAATAATGACATCGGGACAGCTTATTGTTTATAAAAAGCAAAGATTCGTACGTGGAATATTGTTATTACATTTGGGCAGGCGTTACAAAATGTCCCCTCACTGCTAGGGGCGAACAGAAAGGTTAATTTAGTGAAAATGATTTGGTTTAAATAAATCTAGTCACCCTTGAGGACAGACGTAAAGTAGCCAGTCTCCCAGTGTTTTATAGGATACATTTTGGAGAGTGTTCAGGACACAATTTAATTCCTCCATACCCCTTTTTAACATCAGATACCCAGACCTTGTGGATCGTTTTAGAATCCGAGAGAAAAGTTAGCCTTCCTCCTTCCTCAAGAAGTAGAAAAGTTTTCGTAAACTGTGAATGCATCTGTATTTCCTTCTACATATAATTTAGATTTCTTCATGGGTGGAGTCAATAGGGTGTTAATGATATGGGACGATTATCATCAATGACTGTATTACAACAGATGGGTGGCATGATAGTCAAGAACTATCCAGTCCTTCATTAAACATAATAAACACATCTGTTCTTACTGTGATGCCTAATTAATGAAACATGAGCATGTGTCATGAGCATTAGTTGTGAGTTCGTATTATAGAGATTTTAAAAAGAAACAAAAAACAGTGATTCTATTTTATTAGTCCGTTTTATCATCTTTTCCGAAAAGGAGATTTACTAAGAGATATTTGAACAAACTATAAAAATATCAGAATGTTAAATCAATTATGTGTCGTGTACACGGCAAGAAAAAAACCACTGACCCTTAAAATATTTGTTTGTTGTTATTGAAAATCTTAAAACTATGAGTTTTTTTTGTAGCTTACTTCTTAGATAAATATATTATAATAGATTGCACCGCCACTAACCACAATACATGCGGATCCCCGGCAATAGCTACTTCAGCACTCCGCCGAGGGCGATAACCAAAATTCAATTACAGCGGCTAACTGTGTTTAAAAAAATTTAAAATTATAAAGAAGTGGGTTGCACCGGTTATCTGTATGTCCTGCCTTCGGTGCTGTCATGTTCATATAAAAGTTACTCGATTAAAAACCAAAACATTAATAATTTATCTTCGACCTTATCTACTCGTTTTATTTATAATTTAATGTTAATTTAATGAAGTGAATAAACTTCGAGAAATAACTTTCCCCGGCAACTATTTAACGGAAAACTCAATTTGCTCATGAACGTAAAGGTATCATAAATAATTTGCATTTTTCATATTATAAGAGTTTATTTCAAGAAAGGAAAAAGTGTAAAGAAAAGATTTGTAAAGGAAGCCTTGTGAAAGGATATCGAGTTGAAAGTAAGATCTTTGATCAAATAACATTTTAGATTCAACTTTCCGTTTAAAAACAATAGAAAATGCGTTTTAAATATTTTATTATTCATAAAATAATTTTGTTCATTTAGTATTAGTATAGATTTCTTTCTATCAGAAGTTTTTTTTTCAGATAAAGAAAGATCACTACAGTTTTGCTGCAAGTTATATTTGGGAAAAATATATATATATTTATCTTTTTGTATTATCAAAACTTGGTTGCTTAATGAGTTTAAAATTAATTCTCAATAGAAACATTATTTTATTTTAGAAAAGTAGAAGCTCGACTATGGAGTTGAATAACTCTTCATTCAACAGCAAATACTTAAATTTATACTTAATTCCTTTATAGATTTTTTTTTATTTTTTTTGCATACCAAAATATTATTGCTGTTTCTTGAAGTCTTTGACTAAATTTATTGATATCGAGCACAGATATAAATTTAACAACTTGTATAAATGCTGACCTCACTACTTTTAATTCGCAAATCTTCGTATATTATAGTACTCCTGAAGATTTCAGAATGAAAACATCGAAACCGTTGGTGTGGAGTTTTACATGTCCTAAGGGTACTGGAGTCTGATTTTGGTATCGAAACAATCCGCATATACGGGAATATAAATGTTGAAATATAAGAACAGAATCCAGAATTTCCTTTGTTTGATAACTATACATTCCTTATAATTAAATATTTTTAAACAGCCAATAAAATTATACACACATTTCTAATATAACAACAATATGTTATATTTAAACATGTGTTACGTACGCGCTACATATTATAAAATATATGAACATCGCCGGGGCAACATCGTTGTATGGATAAAATATCATATAACGAGTGACGCCGCTGACTCCGCGGAACGAACACCAAGCCGTGTGAACCAGAAGATTCCTGATACCACACAAGCTATGGAATCTCATTGCTATCCTAACATCGGGGCAATCATGTAGTCTTAGGTATAGGTTATAAGTTTTAATATGTAATTTTTTATTATAATATACATATAAGTAAGTTTCGTAGTTTTCCTGGAACCTCCGGTTGCCACCTTATATAATTCATGTACTCGCTTTACGAGACTTCCTTTGTTTTGTTTTCTTCAAACCGATTTACGCAGTTTAAAGTTATTGCTATGAAATTTATGAAGGATCCTGAATTGTAATGCTATCTGTTTTAATTCCTTAGCTTATAGCCTTCTAACACTCAAATTAAGTTTAGGGTTATCTATTAAAGGTAATTGTGAGCTTGATGTAACATTGTTACTGACGTCATAGTTCGTTCATTACGAGTGGAACGTTTCGTTTTTTGTTGGAAACCCTTAGCAAAACATTTAAAAAAAGTTCAACAGCATTTACTGCGTTAGTATGCAATTAAAGGAACTGCTCAATATGTCACGATCTCTTAAAAGACGACTAGTTTTAATAAATCTCTGAGAGATATCCTTTTCCTTTAAATTCAAGAAGTTGAGAACCCTTCCCAGCACCTCAACGTTAATAAGTATTCTTGAAAATGAAGCTGGATAGATTGCATATAAAACTCAAGAATGTGTACTAATACGAGTAGTAACAAAAATTATATTGGTTTACCCGGAATTTCTGACAGTAGCCAACAATTAGAAATGATAATGACACTAGCTGATAATACTACAGCTATAAATATAAAGATAAGTCTTATCTTCTTTTTATTTTATTTTTTGTTATATTCATATTGGGATGTTTGTAATGAAGCTGGGCCTTATAAAAATTCTTACTTAAAAATAAAAGGGGTGCTTCATAGTGTAGGAAACATCATGTTATTGTCAGACTACGCAAATTTGGAGAGTAGGGACTGCTGTGAATTGGCAATAAATCTAAATTTCATTAAAGTTGGATTGCTTCCTTGACTGACACCAAGTGACTTCTTCAAGCCGCGCACTCATTTGAGTCATTTGGAGGTCTTTTTGGCAAGAGTTAAGGCCTTTAAACAGTCTGCTTTAAATGAGTTCAGCTGCCCAGATATCACCCAAGCCAAATGCAAAAATAACTATTGAGGTAGGAAATGGGCGTTGGACTCATGTCTTGAGAAGGTGAGCATCGCAGCGGTTCCAGCTCCGTTTGTCTTTATCCAACACTACCAGTTCATTTGGAGAGTGTATCTAATTTTGGAAGTGCCTCCTGTGTGAATTTGCTCATGACAGAGGGTAACTCTGGTCGGAACCTTGGAGAATTCTCAGTTTTCGTGGACTATCGAGAAAAGTCCTATATGGTTTTAGCGGGTATTCCTGCATCTTAAGTAAAAAACAAAATAATACGCGTAATATATTTCCTCTTGTGTCAAAAAGAGATTATTAATTTATCACAGCCCACAAAAATTCATGATAGGTACGTAGAAAATGGTAAAAAAGGATTATTTTTTTTAAATCATCGAATGACCATATTAGGTATTGGATTTAATGGGATATATCGGATTCCATTTGCATTTGAAGCAATTACTTTAAACTAGATGATTATAATAAACTAACCCGGTTGTTCTCGTTCCTACACCATTCAGGTCCTTAGTAGGTCGCTATAAAAACCATGCTCTCTAGTTAGTAGTTCAAAAGAAATAACTATGAGATGATGAATCAACTATAAAACTGCAAATATATCAATCTAGTCATCTTGCATCAAGCCTTATAATCATTTCAATACTTTCATAGTCCTGACTGGTCCTTTGCTCTGTTGATTGTTGTTACAAATTAATGAAGTTACGTATGTAAAACAATTAAGACCTCCAACTAACAGTAAGCCTATACTAAGCGATTTATTAAAATTTTTTAGGCCTTTTAATCACAACAGTACACTATATAATCCAGATTAGGTACATCTGTGAATATTGAGTCAAGTGTAATTTACTTACTGAATAATGACAAATCCGCCTACAACATCTCGTTCCTTAGTTTAGCCACTTATGAGGTAATTTACTTTAAACTTCTGTACTAAAAACTACTTGGGTATATTCAGATTATTGTGACATATATACGCTAAATTCCTTGTGGTAAGTGTTTAAATATTTTTGAGAATTTATGTTTTCTTTTAGAAGCAACTTCTAAATGACTCTTGATGTTATTGATAGTGGCTTACCTGGGCATTAATCGTTTACGTAAACATTATCAGTTTTAATGTCTTCTATTGAAATATATTTTGATATAATTATATAATCATATTTGTAGTCACCGTTCAAATTCATGTATGAATTTTGGGAACAACGATTCACGAATTAATAATCAATTCACGTAATTTACGATAGTGTATAATATTTTGTTTCTTAAAATCTGATTTAATTTCCTCTTTAAGGTCATGACTTTTTCTGCGTATGCCTAATCTATTTATAGCAAACATACTGAAGAGTTGGTGAACAGATGATATTGCTGTCATTTGGCATATTACAGAAGCCTTAGAAATAGCTTACGCAATTTCATATGCTATTTTAAAAAGACGGATAGGTACAAGGAACAAAAAAGTAACTGAAATTTTCTGCAGCGCTAAATATTTGGACTCCGAGCACAGTTGCCAAAGTTAAGAATCACTTGTTGAAATTAAGCAAAAAATTTCAATTACGTTAGCTCTGACAGTATTTATCCCATTCTAATACAAAAGTTTCAGGAGGTAACAAAACAATCTTATGGACCTGCTTTAGGAACGACATATAGTTCCACTGTGATTTTGTTTGTCTGTCAAATGTCATTAGAATCATACCATGAATATGTCCATAACGAAGCTGAGAGTACGGATATGGCCGAGAGGTTTTATCCTTAAATAAGGTTTAAAAATAAGATTTAGATTTGAATGACATTAATTTACGCTACGAATGCGTGTGGACTGTATGTTTATTGAACTGTTTGTATATAATATTTGTGATATATGGAAGGGGTAATGTATGGACATAAGCATAGATTATTTTATTTAAAGCCACGTCAATCCTACATAGGTATTATGTAGCTAGCGGAAGCCGATAGCGTTACGTCCAATAGATAATAGAAATATTATATTGCGATGTATTATCCTCGTTTTTACATATTATGGTTTTTATAAGCACGTTTTTCATATATTAAAAAAACGACTACATGTCGGTGATGTGGAGAATACGTAAATACTCGCCGTCCCTTAAATTCTATCATCGATTATATTCGCCGGATCTAGACTAAGCCTGTATAAATAATCTTAAAGTTGCGATCGTAACACAGTTTGCATACATCTGGTCACAGATAACTGCTACAAGCATATTTATATATCTGTTATCTTATCAATACTAATTAAGACCTCGGTAGTTTGCTTGTTTAGTCACACGATAACCGTCCGAGTTATAGGACGCCTCGGACACATTAAGACATGACGGATACTTAAAAATGGTCATAAGTAACAACGTTTGTTCAATAAAGTGATTAGACATATCGTTTCCGATCCCTTGGTTGTTTTTGTGTTAGCTAAAGGTGAGTTCTTGTTGTTTCATATCAAATTAATATTATTTGATTTAATTTTAACTTATTTATTATTTTTATAACCAAAAACTTTCAGTGTTTGTTTAATTGATAAAGTGTTCAGTTTTCAGTCGTAACATCCATTCACATGTAGGTACTGTGTATATATTTTTAGTTTTTTTTTAAAGATACAATACAATAATATAATATACGCAGATTTTTTAAGGATCACCTTATCTTGAACTTAAAATTTGTTACTGTGATATAATAAAAAATTGGAATTATAATTAAAAATGGCATTATAATGAAAAATGGCATTATAATGAAAAAAAGGTGTTATAAAGCGTGCGAATTATATCTTTATTATTCATAATTAATCTCTAAACTAATTATAATTGATAACCATTGAATTATCGCAAAAATGGGCTCTTTCTAGTTTAATATTTTTGCCGAAAATTTTAAGCGACTTTAAATAAATAATGATAATTGGGCTATTAATTTGCGTCGACCAACTTAAATATGCTATTTCAAGGTTTTCGTCACACACGTCGCACGTCTAATAGAATCGTAGCATTATTTTTGGCAAATACGACAAACCTAACTTTGATCATCTCCGAGAACATAACAATCATGTCAAACTAGTTTAAATTTAACATTATTTTATATTAATTATAAATCTTTATTAAAAGTAAATTTTATTTTACATTAATTCTTTAATTTAAATTTAAGTAAAAACAATAACTAATAGGGATACTAGTAGATAGATTAAACAATAATATTTTTTTTTATTTTGTTTATGAATCTGTCAGTAGATTTAGAAACAACACATAGTTATTATTTAATTTAGTTCACAAATTTGATGTTACATAAATCTAAAGAGCTCCTAATCAAAAATTATAATAATGACAGAAATAAAATTATAATTACAAGACATATGTTTGTACACCGCGAGATAAATATGTGACCCAATGTCATAAAAATATCCATCTAGATTTCCTTATAGCCGACTAAATAAATACGTGCACAAAATGAATTACAACATGTGGAGGCGGTTGGAACTTGACAACATCACAACCAGTTAACTTATGCCAAATATACTATTGGTAACGCGTAAACTGAAACGAGATAGATCTCTATACTCTGTAAACACCTTAAGCTTTTTGTCCAGAACAATTACATGCTTAAAATTAACAAGAAACCTTATCCTTCTTATTTAAGTAAACAATATACTGTAGACAATAGTTATTAGTTCTTAAAATAATTTATATTTAACATATCTATAATTGCTAACATACAAATGTTATAATATAGTTCTATAATAATATTGTAGACTGGATAATATATATAAAATACATACTTGGATTTCATTAGAAACTTAATATGTTTTGTGATATGTTTGTCTTTAGAAATAATCTGAATAGACATCAAAGTACACCACTGCAGCCAGCTTATCCCAGACAAACATACAGAATCTCGTAAACCATTCCTAGACAGTTTTTTTGTACATCCTTACATCTATTTATTTCATAAAAATATATAACACATTGAAATATCAAATAAGTGGCCTGACTGATTACAGCTCGAAGATTGCGTCTTGATAAGGCGTTTGTTATCAAAAATATATCAATGGTCGATTTTGTTGTCACTAATCTGTTATTTATAGCATATTATTTTAAATCAATTTTCACCTTTTACCCTCAATAACCTTTTCAACCTGAATTCATAGACGTTTTCTAGCGATTATTTCTAGCGAAATTTGCACACAATCTATATTAAGACAAACTCATACGTATTCGAAAGTAATGACATTATGAATTAATTAAATATTTTATAAGTAGAGCTTGGCCTGTGAGTTATAGAATGTCTTAATCCGTAAATTACTTTCATATTTAGTGTTTGACATTGTCGTCCTGCTACATATCCGAGTTGTGATTTGGCGCCTGTTATACAGCCATACATACATACTGAACTACTATATGTACTAAGAATATTCAAGGAGGTTCTAATACTATCAAAACTTTTTATGCTATAGCTTCTATATGTCACGCGTCGGTTATGTCAGTACTTACGTACTTGTTTATAGAATATGAGAAACTATACAAAATCCCAGAGGATATTTGTGCGTCGTCCTCCAGACCAAACATATTTATGTATTCGCGAATTTTAAAGCGCGTTGTGATTATAGAGCTTACGGTTCCTTGGGAAACCAACATCCCAAAGACCGTGCCCTCAAGGTCAATAAATATTAACAGCTCACTAAAGAACTCACTAAGTATATGTTCGTTGTGGATAGGAACGGGGTAGAAGTGGGAGCGAGAGGTATAACGGCAAAATCTCTCTATAACCTACTAAAAGACTTGGGCCTGTCCAGAACTAATAAATATCAATTCATTCTTGGAACGTACTTTAAAGGCAGCCCATGAGGTTCTTTTCAAATTCGGTTAAGTAGAGAGAGGAGCTTGGACGGTGGAGGCGAGCGTTTAACGCGCGTTAGATAGGGCCCCTTTAACCTACACCTGGGTCTCAAGTCCCAGGCACTGTTGAAGCTCCTCTCCTTGCAACGCGATGGACCCATTGGATGCTAAGAGGTTTCGTCTAAAATTTATAATCTGTGGATTATAAAAAATATCTTTAAATTCTTTTGTTTCAATATAATACATTATTTTAATTGTAAATTATGATATTATAATTAAAGATTGGAAACAAACTAATCTACGTAGACAACATAATCTATGTATTTATTAGACAAAAATAAGCCATACTTCGTGATTGCTTACTATTTCGACGGCATTCATTTGTATTTTATATCATTTTCAGTGTGAGGATAGTTACCAACAAAATTTTAACGAAACCTACTGCTAAGGAAAAACATTTTTTTTGTATTTTATTATTATCTTCATTACGTACATATACATATTATTTATTTGACATCGACACTACGTAAATTATAATTCTTTGACATAATCAAAATGTAAATGACAAGTCATTTGTTGTTGGTGTAATAATTTTTAAAAGATTTATAGCTCTTTATTTGTGGCGTGATAATAAAAAAAAATCACTGGATTCTAAAAAAACAATAAAAGTCATCGATAAATTTAATAAGAAGATAAAAAAAAATAAAAAAAAATTATCTTTAAGATTGGAAAATATATTTAAATTTTAAGGCTGTTGTGTAACTGTGGAAACGTGAATGAGGTTTCAAAACATAAAAACACTTTTTCATTTCTATGTTATCTGAAGCACTCGTGTCACATTTTGACTTCTAAACTCGAGCGTTTGTTTTCCTTAAGTGTATTAATATTAGAGCATATTTTCGCTAATTAGTTTTTAATTTATATCCTTCGTGAATAAACATGTTAAAATATTTTGCCTATATTGATATAATTTACTACATTGTTTTCTTTAGAAGTCGATTGGATGATTGGATCTCGAGTTATTGTCCTGGGTCACGAGATAAAGATTATTCTTGAAAATATGCACATTCTTTGTGTCATGTTTATATTGTATTTCTATAAAAAAATATATTAAACTATTTTAATGTAATTTAGTTTTAAAACAGACAAATATAATGTCTGTTTTTAATTACGTTAATTTAGGACATTGAACGCATATTGAACTATATGTAACCTCTTGTAGAGTAAAAGAATGTTTTCTTTTCACTATCTCCTCATTGACCTGAAATACGGATTTTGCGAAATCGGTCAACATGAGGTACAAACAGATAGTGGTGCACGCTCCAAAGAGAACAGATCAGTATAATAGTGTCAGTGTACAAGGTTGAAGCTCTTATATTTTCAGTTTAATATACGAAATTTTAACGATATGGCCTGATAGGATATACATTCGTTATCTTTCTAGTTATGACATGACCCTAGCATGAGTACAAGAACATCTGTTTTGCTGAGAGATGATTCTCTATGAAAAACTGTTAATAGCGGTCAATGAATTACGAGTAGGTCCTCAGGGATGTTTTTTCAATGTTCCTCACACATGAGATCGTCGTGTTGTCATGTTTTTCATTGATTTTCGTCTGATAACTTGAACTTTATAGATTGGCTAAGACATAAGTGTGCCTTGAGCGCAAGCCGTAAATCGTCAGTGTCTGGGTATTTTATAAAATACAGTTTAGATAATGTATGCAGGAATTTTACGATACAATTACTATATCTAAATTTTACCAATGGCCAACCTTGGAGTAGTAGGGTATCCATTATTTCATCGTAGACCCTTCCTTTGTTCTTGATTTGATTGTTTTTCCATCTAGAATACAAGATCAGGTACCTCATTGCTGTGTCCATGTTTCTTTCTGCTTATGATTATAAGGTGTTCAGGTCGAGGGTGAATAGATTATTTAGGGACAGTGAGTTAAGGTCAATAAAATAAACCTTACTTGATATGGTTCAAATCATTTTAAATGGTTATTCAAATTGAAAAATTGTTAAATATATTAGAACTTCAAATATGTGGGACTTTTTATTATCATTAGTGCTATGTAATTCATGATAAAGATAAACACCATAAATTCTACCTCTATGGAATCTTCAATATTATATAATAATATGAAATAAGTTCCAAATCTTACATACAGATACTAAAACCTTACAACAATTATATTCTCAACCACTTTAATTAATTTCATATATTATAATATGCTATTAATTTTTAATAACCGTGACTTTTAATTAAAAAAAATATAACCTAATAAGGAATGCAGCTTTGTAAGAAAACAACTTAACAGTGACTCTTCTCAATACATATTATCACTTGTCTTATCTCGTGACCCTTCACACTGCATAATTGCTTTATAAGACACAGTTTCACGGCCGCTCCACACACATAAACCAATAAAATGAATACTCTCAATTTTATCTGGAACAAGCTCTTTAATTTTTTAATAATTTAAATTTAAAAATTTATTTTTAACTTTGGAACAAAATGTTTAGTAGGTTTAGTAAGATAACTACGAATACGTTCTTTAAAAGAATCACCTTTCATTTTGTTGCCATGTTCAGATTAAAAAAAACACATGAAAATTTTAACATATTTAAGTACATCAATTAAGTTTTATATACTATAATATGAAAAAAATACGAAAAGGGTTAGGTCTTAACAAGGGAGTCAGAACTAAACAGAAAAATGCATGTACAGTTTTTTGTGGACCTGTCCAGTTTTACGTCAATTGAGAATAAACTGAAATTTTGATGGCCGATTATTATTATTCAAACTATTTTAGTAACAACGCAGCAGAAAAAATTTATCATAATTTTGATGCAACTACGTAGATAGGAACTCTTTGTGTTATGAATCAACTTACTTTCAAAAGACAATATCAGGGAAAAGTTGGATGATAGAGAAAATGTTGAATCACGCAAAAAGATCCGAGTTTGGGATGAAGAAAATCACACAGAAAGACGCCTTAATAGTTAAAAAAAAAACAGCCGCTGAAGAATAAATTAGTGCTGTCTTTCTGTTTGTAAAATTTCTTTACTAGTATCAAAATCATGTAAATTTGCGTTTTTAAATACCTTAGTATCATTATTCTTTTTTATATAAATAATTATACGGGAAACGTAAGTTCGGTAAAAAAATTACATTAGGTACATTGAATTTCAAAACAATGAATTATTGCGTGATACAGGCACCCTACATATATTTGTGACTAGATTGAGCTCGCCTTTGAAGGTCGACTAAAAAACCTTTAATAATTATCCATGTCAATTATAAATATGAAAGTTTTTAGCTCGTACTAAAAAACTAGTTGACTAAGTTTTAAACGAATGAAGACATAAATGATGCTGTCAATAACTTGGTGCGAGTCGTTCGTGTGGGCGCACAAAAATACTTTCGACCACGTGCACTGGACACAAGTCGAAGGTCACTGAGGGACGTAAACACGTGAGTTTGTTGATACATATATACTTACTATTAGTCCAAGTTGACATCGTAACACTTCATACGGAGCGTTAAAAGTTATTCATTCATAAATCTTCACACATTATACTACAGACCTAGGTTAATGAATAAGTAACGGGTAACGCTCCGTGCGTAGTATTTCGATGCAAAATTTGGACTAAGGGTACTGGTCATACAATCATACACTTAATAGTTGTGAGGGTCGTGAATGTAGCCGTTCATGAAGTTGTGTAACAATACATCTATTTTGGCTAGATAATATTATTTGGCCGAAACAACTTTCATAAGGAAGTCAACGGAAGAACGCGTTTTGGCTAGGAGACGTTTGGAAAGCTATTTTATAATGTTTGGGTTGTTAATCAAGCAAATGACTAGAACTTTCAAACAGTCTATCTTGTCTTAACCTTTGGAGCCCAAACGAGGACATTGAGTTAGGACTGGTCTATAAATTCTAGGTCACTCAATGAACTATGGAGCGTGGGATTCTTGGAACTTCTCTGGCAGATCAAGTTCCAAATAAAGTAATTTTTCAGAGAATTAAAGTCTCCGATGTTTAGAGAATTATTAGTATGCTAAAATGGAAATGCGTCGTGTATGTCTCCAGACGTTAGACCATCGAAGGAAATAAAACATTTTAGAGTAAAGAAAGCATTCAAATAAAAGTAAAAAGTGTTAAACGCCCTACAGCCAAATGGACCAACAATGTGAGAGAGGCTGTGGGTGAAGGTTTGATGTGGCTCAATAAAGGAATATTATATATTTTCATTTTGCGTTCTACGTTTGACTTCTTTTACATAAAGTTGATAAACATAGGAAGCGGAAATCACAAAATCAAATGTCATAAAATATAATTTTACAAACTTATTTTATATCTAGTTTTGAGGGTCATTGTACGTCATTTGTGAGCAGTTCCTTCGCGATGGTCCGACTGCTACAGGATGTGATGATTATCTACTTGAGCTCATTCAGGTCCACGTCTGGTTGGCCGGCATTGTCAGCTGTATTCAAATAATTTAAAACTATGATACTAGAGACGAATTATTATTCACGTTTAATATCGTTTTAACACAACTTTTAAATATTAAACCCTCGCCACCCGGTCTTCTAAGGTTTTCTAATCTAAAATTTTCGCTACACAATCAAATATAGACCAACAATAACCTCGTCAAATGCCGCGCATTACATTAACTCCAAGATATAAGAGTTTTTATAAATATATTTATACAGGTAAATTAATATAAGAGAATGCATATTTTATTTTACTAACAGATACTTCATTTTAATTTAGAAATGGTGTCTGTTACATCGCTGTTAAAAAATCTGAATTTTTTTCATCGCATTCTCTCTCCCGTAAATTAGATTTAAGAAAAATATTATTATGTCAACTGTTATTATTATTTTTCTATAGTTTGTGAATTCAATTATGACAAATTTTGTATAAAACAGAGGATGTCCTAAGATTGATCACAATACATATTACACACCTACACTTCCTTAAACATTTAAGCAAAAATCTCTTAAAATCACTTGTATGAAGTAAAAATTTGTGAGATGTTTAAAAACTTTTTGAATTTGATTTTACTTATATCATAAAGAAAATATTTATAGCCTCAAAGGTAACCATAAATAAAAATGTATAAAATCACGTTTTTATCATTAAAAATTATAACTACATTCTTTGTAGGTACAAACAGGTTTCATTATATAAAATGTCTGCACAAAACTAACAGAATTATATAAAAATATAATTAATTAACTTGACTTATTATTTAACAATATTATTATCAAGAATAAACATAGTATATAATGTAGACTTCTTATCAGCGAGATAAACGTCAACACGCGTGGCTAGACGGAGCGCGAGATATGAAATTAAAAATGTGTTATAAAATGTCATTTGTCACAAATAAGTTAATATAAAAAATAAAGAAAAATAGTACAAACAAAGTACTTAAATATATTTTTAAAACAAATATAATATGAATTTACATTTTTTAATTACAATCTGACGTTTGCTTACGTTTACAAAGCGATGGAAGGGTTCGAGTTTACAAAGCTGTTCTCGGTGTGGCCCCTCGTTTTTAGGATGTTTTTAAAACAAACCTTTTATAAGGAAGCCTATTCAAATATTGTTCTACTTTTGACTTATTTTTCTAAAGTTAGTAAGAATTAGTGAAATTTATATTTTTGCCAAATATTCTGCTGTAAATAATTTGTTGTAATTACGTTTTGCGTGCTAATTGATCGTATGATAAATTTTATAAATTCAAAAATTCTTACGAGTGTTATTATAAACCAAAAAAAAAGTTGAACTTAAGTGTTTATATAAAAACGAAGTTTAAATTACGAAGGTTTTAATTTAAAAAATATATATTCTAGATATTTGCTATTCCCTCGTTTAGGTAGGTACAATTATTTATGACTTGCACCTAATATTCTTCATTCCCAAGCAAACGATTCTTACAAACGTCTCGGCGGATGTTTCAATTCCGTCCGAGCAATCATCTTATGAATTGTTTTATTAAAAGATTGAGAAAATAATTGAATTATTTATATTTCCGAACTATACTTTTTTTTTGATACAAAAAGAAGTTTTTATTAGAAACATTTAGTGTGTTACACAGCTATTATGATAACTTAAATTATAAAAGAAAATTATAGCCCTGATAGTGTTGATAGTAACCAGTTTTCTTTTGATTTCCATATAATGTTAATTCAATAGTGTTATTTTCCATCTAAAATAGAACCACAACGCCCTCAAGGTTGAATCTTATATCAAGAAGTAATCTTATTTATAATATTAATGTATTTCAATGTGATCACGTTTGTTGACGTCCTTTTAACTTAAATTTATAGTTATTAGTTAAAAAAAAAACTCAGGATCTCAGTTTTTATTCTCAATGAAGGCTAATTTCATTTAGTTGAGTAATCGTTGAGACAACTACTGCCTTATTATAGTTTCTCAAAGTCGAAAAGCTAAGAGAATACCTACAACTTCTTTATCTTCTGTCAAAATCGGAGGACCTCTGAAGCCGTAAAAATTCTTTGAAATTACTTCCTTTTCTATGCCGATATTATAAACAATTAAATGCTACAAGAGTTACTATATTCACTTCAATAGGACATTTCCAACGTTTGTTAGTTAAACATAGGAAAAAAATATATATTTTTTTGTTTTAATACGTAGTAAAATTTATTCTCATACAAATAATCTTACTACGTTTCTATTATTAGTTTTTAGACGCAAATGTCCTTTCATTGTGACACGTGTTTTATTTAAGAGTATGCGTGCATCTATAGTATCGTGAATCAGATGTTTGTCAAATGACATTAGCCGTTTAGACGTACCCTCGTCATTTATTCGTCACAGCTATTTATTAATGTCAATCAACAACTAAATTTGTTTGTACCCAATAACAAATATAAAAATACGACTATTAATTTATCCAAATAGGAAATGAGCAGCTTCGTCCATTTGTAAATGAATCGTGTGAAAAATATGTTAATTAAATTAACAAACCAGTTTACATCGGTCTAAGAAGTAAGCCCTTATATACTTTTATATGTTAAATACCAGAAGTATACGTAAAATTTTAATTATAATATTTATTTACGTTTAAAAACTCAGACAGCTGCCTTTTATTAGTTTTATATGTGTAGTTCTGAGATACTTAATTTAAGAATTATTGACTTACATTTTATGTCATACTATGTAACATGAGACGAAACCTCTCAGCATTCCATGGATTTACCGTGCCAGTGTCGGGTCCATCGCGTTGCAGGGAGAGGAGCTTCAGTAGTGCCTGGGACTTGCGACCCAGGTGTAGGTTTAAGGGGCCCCTAACTAACGCGAGTTAAACGCTCACCTCCACTGTCCAAGCTCCTCTCCCTAACTAACCAAATTTGAAGCGAACAATATATCTAGGCAAAGATTACAAAAAATATTAGCGTTTTAGTTCCCGATTTTATAATTTTACATTTTCATTACACGATTATTAGTTTGCAGTAACCGGGATAATACATAGACCAGTATATTTAGTCTGGTCTAGTTTTCTGTTCCTCATTTAAAATTTACGTTTGTACTATGTGTGAAGATTATAAATCGAAGAGTGTTAACGCTCCGTATCTAGTGTGATGCCGACTTGGATTAAGCGAAACGTAAACATAAAACATTCGATCCATTTTATCCTAAATACTAATTGATAGAAATAAATTAGGAAACCGGTTTTAGTAGTTAATCTTATGAAATTTAATCTTAGGATTGTAAAACAATATTTTCTTCAAAAACGTGACTTTAAGAGATGTAATAAAATACGATATTCTTAGAAATCAATTGATACAAATACCTGAATGATGAATGGCTTATCGTTACTATGAGCTTCCTTTACGTTAATACTGAAAGTTTAATTGTTACTGTTTGATAAATAAAACCTTCATAAAATCATTATAATCGCTACCTATTCATCAACTTCTGTGTGCCGATAAAGTATAATAATTTGTATTATTTTCCCTCTACCATACACCTTACTCTATGATACAAAATTGCGTTGCCTGTTAAAAAAAAAAAAACGTATTCTTTTAAATATCGACTTGAATATAAAAATTAGTCAAACGATAATTTTATAATTTTACATATATATAATAACTAATATATAAGATGAATTAATTTATAGTCTTTGGAGAGAACCGTATAATTTAATAACACATTAAAACTTATAAATATTTGAGATTAATTCTGTGACCAAATGATTTTAATAAATTAGACTATAAAGATAGTCTGTGTTGAATATTTATACGAATTTGAAACATCTTTATGTTTGCACGGAGCACGTGTTGACATTGACACGACGGACTTGTACTTTGTATCTTTATTAACGCACGGTAAATGAAACGAGTGCTTTATTTTTGTGTCCAATCTGAATTAATTAAATAATTTTATATATAAACTTTTTGGTTAAGTATGTGTTATTGATTTAAAATAATACTGGCAATTTTTATAGCTGTGGATTCAAAGAAGTATACGTTTTTGTTGAAATCCAAATCAGGGTTGCTATATTTAAAAAATATTGATGATAGTCTGAGTCATTTAATATGTAGGCAAAGAAAATAAACATCATGACCATTGTACACGTGTTCTAATTAACATAAGTCTGTCCATGCAGGTACTTTGTTGATTAAGGCACCCAATATACGAGCGATACCTATAGCTATTGCACCTATTTTCGACACTTACTATGAATCAATGTTCCGATTGCGGCCGTCGTAAAATCCGCTCGTCTGTTAGTTACCTTAAACGTGTAAACAGTAAACAGTTAAATGAATCATTCGATTACGCATTTCTCGTCTTTTAAAACCATTATAATGATAATTTTGTTTAGAAACATAATGAAAGTTATTGTTATTTGATGACAGATAAAAATGAAATATAGAGACGAACTGTAGACAGTGCACATTTTGTGTTTGGGCTGGTTCGAGATAATAATATTCTCTCGTAGAAAATATGAGCGTTAAATAGCCTTTAGGAGCAAATCTTACTTGCCAGACTTTTCTTTAAAATTTCTACAACTTTAACAATACAAAACAATCAAAGTAATCTGGTTGAAAATCTTATTTTTCTGTTCTATGATATCATTAATTTAATTTTTTTTCTTCATTAAATAATAGGTTTCACTATGGATAATATATGTACCCTTAGCACGAATTTGCCTCTTATAACAAACTAAATACGTTGACACAACAACGTGCATACATCTATGAATCATAACTTCAAACTCTCTGTGTTTAGTTTCTCGAAGCAAACTGATAGTAAAGGTACTAAATCTTAACTCTCCCAGTAATAGAGCATAATAATATTAACATCTTTTATGACGAGTTTATTCAAAGTTGTATAAAATATTATGTAATATCACGATTGTATTCCAATAAGATGACCCATGACATTGGCACCACGCGACTGACTTAACCGCACACGTTATTCAATACAGAATTAAAATGAAATAATGTTTTGATATTGTTATTTGTTACATTTTTTTTTTATGAAAAATACTTTTATTAAATACTTTTTACTGGTTTTAATAAATATAAAACCTGAAGCACAGTTCAAAATATACTTCTCTAACTTTGAAAATTATTAGATTATTAAAGAGGAGTGTTTTTAAATACGTCAGAAGTAAGGTAATTGTTTCACACTTGTATTAACGACAGTCACGGGAGTATAAAGCGAGGCTAACCGGTCGCCTATAGCAGGGTTGCAGATTATTTTAAATTATCTTGCAGTGTTCATAATTTTTTTTTTTATAAATAAAAACAAGATTTTCGGATACACTACGCGTTTTGTATTACATTTAAAACTACACACTCTCGAAGTTTCGGTTATTTTGCAGCCACCGTGGTCACACTCACGGGCAGACGGGATCAAAGTCTAACGAGACATTATCATCTCGTCTGTCATTGCATCCTTGTGGTACACCTCAGGAACCGAACGACCAACAAGTGTAATATAAATCATATTTAAAAATAGCGTAACATAATTTTGCACGTTTCGTTACAAATTAAACAACGTAAAGTTTGAAAATATTTGCCACCTTTTTCATCTAGGTTCGTTTTTAATTAAATTAATTTTAACAAATATTTTTATACAATGACTCTTTTTAAACATTTTTTTTCTGTCGCTTTTATACAGAATTTAATAATTCCCATCTCCAAATCTCTAGTCTCACGACTGGCTGATTTGGTGAAAAAATCCTTGTAAATGTCACTATTTAGTTTCCCATTAACCGCTAGACACATAAAACTCACAATTATTTAGAATATTACTAAATTAATGCGAAAAATGTTGGACATTTGCATTATTTTTATAGCAAATGATTGAGATAATCCTTAAAGAAATAAATCTCTTGAATTAATCTAATAAACGTGATAAAGATAATATCGCCACGACCTCGACCTATCAGAAAAAAATCATAATATGCTAAATAAATAAATATATATTTGAAATAATTCAAGAATATTTTATTCTACATTAATCCATTATTTTAATTTTTTAGTTATCGCTGAGTGTCTGCTATGAAGATAATATATGGATATAGAAAAAAATACATAATCTTTTAGCTATTTTATATACATTCAGATAACATTTGAATGTGAATTTAGATTTAACTGATAACTTGATAAGGTAAAGCTTGACTTAGCTATTTCAAAATTAAGGTTCAATAGCCGTTGTAAGGTTTTTTAAATTCACAAGTATATTCACAGCACTTCAATAGTTTTATCGTAAACATATAGCCGAAAATATAACACATCACTAACTACGCCGGTATTACAAAAGAAAGCACTTACTTAACTCTTGCCGTTTTATTACAGATCACAAAAAACAACAAAGAAAATAGCGGTCGTTAAACAGACGTTTATGTTTAAAAACGATGACAGATGCAAAATTAGAATATATAAAGATAACATGGTTATTTATTATAAAAAAACAGATATTCCAGGATGATAAATAGGTTTTTTGACGATTAGATAATTGGAGACTATTAGAATAACACACAAAACATTTGTTTACAGATAAATTATTAAAATCAAAGCAAAAAAAATAATACGAATTATATGAAAAATGAGAACTAATTCGGAAATATCGGATAAGGTTTAAATAAAAATTAAAATCCTCATTGAACACGCTTCTATTTATATTAACTCGAGTAATTATTTGTTGTTATATTTTTAGTTCGACAGGCGAAGGCTCTGTCTATGCCTTATTTAAGAATATTTCCGCTTATCCGTTAATTCAGCGCTCAAATTTTTTTTTAAGATATATTTAATTCTATGTATTCTATGTACAATAAGTTTCTCAAATTATTTCTATTTCAAACGAATTGGAAGTTTAAATTAATATAAATTTGAACTTTACAATATATTTTTTTACAAAATCTGTTGTTAACTTTTGTAGATTTTGAATAGGTATATTAATTTAATGCGTTGTTTAATTAAAACCGAACGAATCTTATACAAATTGTGGCATTAAATAAAATTTTAAACGTTAGCTTGTACACACATTTAACGGCGTGGTCAAAAACATGGTTCTTTTTTGACTCCGCGGTAGAATTATTGTAGTTACATCACGTTAAAAGGGTTCTACGCATGCGATATGATTCGTCTCTTGTTGTTTAATTGAAGTACGGGCGATCGCTTCTCAGTTCTCACATAGTTTCGTGCTAACAATATTTTATTAAACTCCCGGGACATTATGAATTGTCATTGTTAAATGCTCAGCGGGGAAAACATTGAAAATATATAGGATATTAATTATATATTAATTATATATGGATTAGATAATAATCAGGATTTATTTATTAACACGATTTTATTAGCTTGGGTTGTATGTGTGTATGTATGTGTGTATGTATGTGTGTATGTGTGTATGTATGTGTGTATGTATGTATGTAACTTAATCTTTTAGCTTAATTATCACCGGTTTCTAGAAGTCTGAATAATTGGAAACTTTGCATACGTATCAAAATTTAAAGAGCGTAGAGTGCATGTGACTACATGTCATGTCTTTCCTCTCATAGAGACATAGTTGCCACTGGAACGCTTGTGACATGCAATATCAAGCACCCCACGCTTTTTACTATGAATTAAACTATTCTGTTGATAACTTAAATTTTATTATAATTTTATTTTGAGGTGAGTAACTATGAGTGACTGTTTGACCTTCTACTACTGTAATGAAATTTCTTTGTAATTGAAAATTATGTATTTGCTACGTTTTAGTTCGATTAGCAATAAAAGCGTATTTTTTTTAGTTTTTTTAAATTATTATTTTTTATTCTATCTGAGAGCCAAAACGTGACTAAATAAATTCGTAAATAATAAATAATTCATGATTATAAGATGGCTTATCGCTTGATTTTTATCTCAAACACATTTGATGCATCAATAAGGTGCAAAAAGCTCGGCGCGGATACTTTTTTGTGAGAAGTTGGAAATTTATTATTAAAAAACTTATCTAATCTAAATTATGTTTATTTGAGACGCATTTTTATTATAAACATTGATATTCACTCAAAATATTTTGTTGTTTGTTGTTTGTTGTTGTTTGTTGTTCAACAGTCCATTAACCTTCACTTTAACTATGAGAACAATAGAACTGTATTTGGATGCATAAATTCTGGGATAAATGTGATGCAGTAGTTAAACTTATTGCTTATAATAACAGCTTTGTTACCAAAACTTTGTTATAATATTTATTTATTGAAACTAATCCTAACAAAGGGAAAACAGATTTGAACGAAATTAATTTATCCGTTTCATATTTGTTTAAATGTTTCATTTTTATATATACATATCGCCGAGGAGGTGAAGACGAGGTACACAAGAAATGACATTAAAAAGCTTTATTTTTGAATCTAACGCAGTGTGCCCTGTGTACCCATTCGCTCCCTTGCTTTCATATCAACAACGTTTTTCTTAGAAATCGTGAAATGTATAATATTGTTTTCCATGTGAATTGATTTTTGAAGTATTTACGACTTAATGTTAACAGTAATTATCTTAATACAGGTGATAGGTGGTGCGCCATGCGAGGGCGCGCCCCGCTTTATCGTCGGACGGCGGTCGCCGTGATAGCACTCCTCGCCTGTGCCGCCCTGGTCACAGCGCTGATGTGGAATTCTGTCTTCGAATTAGCCTTTTTATCAGTGAGTATATTCCTATCCTCCAACCATAACTTTCCAATCAACTGTTTATTTACATACAATAATATCAAAACAGGAATTATTGAACATTTTATCTTATTATAACTTATAAGATATTTATAGGATTTGTAAATAATTTTTGCAAATACGATACGTAAAACAAACAGAGCTAAAAAGCACAAGCCATTTAAAAATCTTTTTGAGTTAACACTCATATATCTAAATACATATTTCTACCAGTGTGTTTAAGCATTAGGAAAATAAAATGACTATATACAACCCTAATTTCCGGGCAGTTGCTATAGAAGGAGAGTGTAATAATTGTATTTCTTATAAAGTTACGAGGGCAGAATATCGGCTCTAGGGCGCTACGGCTTGATTACGATATTTATTTTGAAACCTTAATCGTTTGTAAACCTAGAGCAAAGTAGCGAACAGTGAAGCGTGAACCAACTCATCTTACAGTAGATATTACACAACTATTAACTTTGTACGTATGCCATATTTATTAAATCTCCTAAACCACATGACTGATATGGATTATTGAAACGGCCTGTTCTAAACAATGCTTTATTTTAACTGTTACCACACAACAATCGTTTGGAAATTAGGATTTAAAATATTTTCTTAGCATTTACAATTCGATCATTACTCTTTGAACATCAGAGCTATATGATTTTAAAAACACGTTTTCAGTGTTATTAAGGATTTTGTAAATAACATCTTTATTGTTTTTCCGCTTGGATTATAACCATTCGTACTATATGTAAATATTTGTTATTTGTTAAGAATTGAAATAGATATTACGCTGTGGTGATTTCAGGGTTTCGTGAACTATTTGACAGAAACGTATGCGTAAACATATATTTTGTTTCACACATTTGTCCGTCCGTCATATAAGTTATCTGAAAATGTTTAAAAGCTTTCAGTAATATTAATTAATATCTTACCTCTATTATCTATTCTATATGTTATATTCTCGATTGTCGTCAAAATGAAGCGGCTTAGGATAAAGAATTTTTATATAGCAACACTAACCTAACCGCATACTCTTTAGAATTATAGAGATAATTGTTTCGTAATGTGATATTTGTGTAATTGGCTGACTTAAGTTATACCCAAGACTTTAACGTTTGTGGATACAGAACCCCTACTTGACAAATGAGACCCTTTATCCGACCGATATTAATTTGTATCATAAATTCTATCTCCGATTCGCTTGACGCATATAAAATGTTTATATCAATTATGCAAATATAAATTCCAGCTTATCTACATGACATAAAGTTTTTATGGTTACTAAATATAACCGGATTACGAGATCATTAGTGGCTTAAGACAGTTCAGGATCATGAGAGTTATGAAACATGTACCAACAAGTTGAAATAAAACAATACGTGCTACCGCTTGAGTTACGCTTACGCCACCACTGTGAATATACAAATAAAATATCCGTAGTACAGTTGTCCGTAGTACAGTACAGTACAGTTTGTCCTAATAACTCCGTTTGTTTTTCAATCATTATGTGCAGCTTAAATGTATCCGTGAGAAAAGAATGTAAATTATCATACAACGTGATATAATAATACTTACAAGGAAAATGCAAATATCGAAATCGACAGGACATTTTTTTTTTAATCTCACGAATGAATACGATCAAAAAATATTTAATGAAACACCTAATAATTTATAATAATTATAAATTGATAAATAAAAATCGTAATATATTTCTAACGTTAAAAATAATGAAGGTTTCAATTGTAATTAATTGTGGATAATCGATCAACGATGGAACAATTCCCTTGATATAACATCTGGTTGATCTGGACACATTAAAGCAACCTTATCAATTATTTGGTCTAGATGGCTCAGTTTATAGGTTAATAGATATGAAAGAGTCGCTCCTTAGTGTCCTATTTGATGACAACAATGTTGCTTAAAGAACTTTTGACGTGATGGTTGTTAGCTATTAATAGTAACTGACAAAATTGAAACATTGAAATCAAAAGCCATAATTTCAATCAAATTTGTTTCTTACGCAAGAAAATAGACGACAACTAAACTGTTCATTTCTAATATTAGAAGCAAATATAATAAATATGGTTTGGTTGAGAAAAACATGGACACGTTCACGGCATAAGATCTCTTACTACGGACTAGCCGAAAGTTGGGCTACTTTAACGTACATTAAGTTATGACTATTCACAAAAATCTCAATTTAATGTTTGTATAACAATGGATTATTATATTTTTAATGAATTTTTCAGCAAGTGACATTAACGCCAACTTCCCGCGGCTACAAGGAATGGGTCGCACCTTCACTCCCTCTCTTCTTTAACGTGTACGTTTTTAATTGGACCAACGCCGATCGGTTTCCGGAGGAGCTGCCCAATCTGGAGGAACTAGGTAAAGTTGGCTTAAAGTTTTTTGCGAGTGATATGCGAAGAATGAATATTGATTTGTTCTTATAAGTAATACAAAGTCAATCAGACTAATTCGCTAACAATGAAAATTAGCACATCCTGCCAGACGCTTAGTTAAAAACAAAATGTATGTTTTTTTGTGGAAAGTTTAAAGTATGCGAGAATTCTAAAATTGACTTAAATCAATATATATTATAAAATAAAGTACCCCGCCGCGTCTGTGTGTCTGTCTGTTCGTGATAAACAGAAAAACTACTGCACCAATTGTCAAACGGTTTTCACCACTCGATAGCGTGATTCTCGAGGATGGTTTTAGTATATAATTTTGATAAGTTTTTGTATTTACTTGTGTGTACATTAACGATACTTGTTGAAGACGTCGGGAGAACATGAGCCGTCTGAGAGCTTTTAACGAAAACGCTGCCAAAACCCTTTGAGATATAACAAAACAATGTATGGGTGGAATTGTGTATTTTATATAGGTCTACAGAAAAGTCCCCGGTGGCATATGTTTATACCTTAAGGATAACATACTATATCCATTTTACAACTTTTGAAAATTAGCATTCCTAAAGCGTTTATTGAAAAGCTATTTACATAAATACGGTATTAAGTCTTTACAAATTAATTACTTCGTTTTCAAGCCTACATCAGTATCCGAAAATACTTTTCAAATCATTTAAATCAGACGTACCATTGGAAAGTTATCATAAAATAAGTTTAATAATTCTCAAAACTAAATAGGTTATTTTATATTTTGTAAAGAGCCCGTGAGAAGCAGGGGCTGGCACCTAGTATCTTATATACAGATAAATATGATAACCTATTCCTGTAGCTAGCTATCGTTTTAAAATGAAAGTAAATTATATGAAGTTTTGTTTGAATATATCGTTATAATAATGGGTCCTTTTAAGTAAAAAGCTTGAGAAATGTATATGTATTTGTTTGTATCGGTCTATTTTATTAACACAATAACATATTCTTAAATATTTCATCGAAAAGTTACCAATAAAAGCCCGATCATAACCAAAGAAACCATTCACTATAAAGATTATTCTTCAAAATTTATTTCATTCTATAACTTAATTCAAATTACTAGCAAAAAAAAGGTAATCCTTAAAGCTGCCAGTATGTTAGTACAATTTTTTGAAATTTCATGGACACGCAACATTTATGTAATATATATATTTAAAAGAAAACTTACGTTCTTAATAATTATGACGAATAATACCCGCGGAGCCGTCCTAGCTATTGCTGTTCTTTCCATAAATAAGACTGTTTTAGTGTGACGTCTCCGCAAGTATTTAAATCTTATTTTTATTATTTTATTTGTCCAGATATGTTTAATCTCTCCCCTCCTTCGTATTTGTATAAAATCTGCGCTTCATGAAGTATGTCGACATGATATTGACACTACATTGATTAAATTCTTGCTAAATAACCTTATGTGTATTTTTCTCCTTGCTACTTGCTACAGAACAGTCTTTTTTTTTTAGAAAGAACTATCTGGTAGCAGCTCTCTCTGCTTGCAATCGGGAATTAAAAATATATATATATATATATGAAAAATACAGATAACCCTTACTATTATCCGAATTTTATGAAATTATTTCTCAAAAAATATTGCGTTTTTAGTCGAATTCAAAAAGAAGAAGGTTTCTTAATCGACCGTATATATGCGTTTTTTATGGTGGTTCGCGGATAACTTCGTTGTTTGAGAATCGATTTTGATGATTGTTTTTTTTATTGCAAAGTAAATATGTTAAAGGTGGTCCCATAATAAGCAAACCAGGGTTTGACGAACCAGAGAAATCGAGGTGAACTCTCAAATATTGTAGGGGCGACTAGCTTATGGAACTGAGGATCTGAGGAACTGAGGATATAAAATCGTGAAATAAAATTAATTTCAACAAGAAAAAAAAAACGAGTTCAAGCAGTGAACTAAAAAACAAAAAAATAAATTTACTTCGTACAAAGTAGTATGTATTTTTATTTAATTAAATAGAAAATAATATTAAATAATTATTTTATAATGTTCAAGTCGGTGCCGAGTAAATGCTACAACAACCTTACTAAAATATCAAATTACTAAGTACACACAATAATAATTGAAAAGTATTATTTAAAGAAATTACAAAACAACAACACTATTAGAAAAAATATATTAATCGGTGCCTACTAATTATCAAACTAACTTTAAAATATTATCCTAAGTACTGGCTTAGGAGCTGCTGGTAATGAATTATGATAGAACCTTAGTATGTACAACATAACAAGTGTGAATACTCAAAACGGAATGGAAAAATTAAGAGAAATACGTTTGAATACAGGTATTAGAATACTGGTCGGGTTGGACATCATCGCCGTAGGTCCTAATTTATCGAAAACTTGAGAAAAAAGAGCGAAGATAAAATTTAGTTTCGTTATAAAATATGCATCGCTGATGTACCCGTATAAATAACATCCCATCCCAGAGTTTCGTGGTACAGGGCAAGAACGGAGTGCTTTTGTGTCATGAATATTTTCAGAAATATTTAAATCTGCTACCCATTACAATACTGTAAAAAGTGATTTCTAAAATTAAGCGGTCTAAAAATATGCTGTTTTTCTACTTCTTTTTTTATATTTTCTCGAACCAATGAAACGCTATAGAGGTTGCTCGTGTTACTGGAATCATAAAATAACTTAGCGTTAACGTATATCAATAAGCAGTGCAATAGTTGACTTTTTCTGTATGCCTTAATAAAATACATTTTTATACACTGCCTAAACTTTCGGACCCGAGGAACGGCCCGGTCTAACACGGCGACAAAAAAATATGTTCATTTTTAGCCATTATAAAAATTAATCATCGCGGAGTACTCGAAGCGAACCGAGTTATTTGAAATGATAAAAAATTATATCTCATACTGAATGGCATTCTTATTATATTGAAAAATTTTCAATACTACTAAAGTATTCATATCAACTATAAGTATGCTCAAGGGATAGACGAATGCTGTAGTAAACATTACTTTAGCTCTATATATCATCCACAATTCTTTAATATTTTGCGATACCTAGCACAGCTCAAACAGCATTTGTAACGTAAGCGAAAAAATCACTCTATCTTTTAAGAACAACAGCATCAAAATTTGCCAATTTTTAAAGATCTTACACATCATATATAACCGGACAACGGGCTTTATATAGTACTGGGCACCAGACCCGGCTTCGTACGGGCTCTTTACAAAATATAAAATAACCTATTCAGTTTTGAGAATTATTAAACTTATTTTATGATAACTTTCAAATGGTACGCCTGATTTAAATGATTTGAAAAGTATTTTCGGATACTGATGTAGGCTTGAAAACGAAGTAATTTATTTTGTAAAGACTTAATACAGTATTTACATAAATAGCTTTCCAATAAACGGTTAGGAATGCCAATTTTCAAAAGTTGTAAAATGGATATAGTATGTTATCCTTAAGGTATAGACATATGCCACCGCGGACCTTTTTGTAGACCTATATAAAAAACACAATTCCACCATATTTTATTTTGTTATATCTCAGAGACTTTAGGCAGCGTTTTCGTTAAAAGCTCTCAGACGGCTCATGTTCTCCCGACGTCTTCAACAAGTATGGTTAATGTACACACAAGTAAATACAAAAACTTAACAAATTATATACTAAAACCTTCCTCGAGAACCACGCTATCGAGTGGGGATAACTGTTGGATAATCGTTGCAGTAGCTTTTCCGTTTATCGCGAACAGACAGACAGACAGCCGCGGCGAGGGACTTTGTTTTATAATATGTATTGATGATTGATTGATGATTAATATTTTATATAGTGAAGTATTTGTACTAGTCGCAGACATGTCTCTGAGGCATTATATTTGGTATTTTTCATTAAGTATATTAACAGCATTACAGAAATAAAATTTCTGAACCTAATCTGACATTTATAATTCTATAATCTATTCACACAGCAAATAAATTAATTTATCATATTTTCATTTGACTGGTAATATTGGACTATATCACAAAATAAACAAACATCCCTAGCGCGTTACATGCCAACTAATGTATGTTTTTGGTAAAATCAAATGAAAAAAATTCGTTTCAAAATCAACTCACGAAAAGTTAAAACGCAACTTGCTTAATTTGTCCCGCTCGAATACTTCATGAGCTAGCGTTAATCCCGATTATAAAATGAATTATTTATATAAATATTACTATTAAACATATGATTTGGTTTGCAAATTTCAACAGAATTACTATTCAATACAACTGCGATAAATATTCTTGAATTTGTAATTTTATGCTTAGGTATGCTATCAAGATCAAATGTTGAGATTTATAATATATATATATATATAAAAAATGACAAATACGGATCTATTAATTTGATAATTTGAAAAATTATCTAATAGATATACCTAGTGATTAGTATTTTTTTATTTGATATATATAGTTTCTACAGATCAATAACATTATACATAATAAAAACGTTGATAGCCTCGAATTAAATTATTTTAGCCCGAGACAAAAAATGTATAATCTTTTGCTTTAAAATTTTTAAAACATTTTATCATAATTATTGAGATAAACTTATGACTTTATTAGGTCATTAGAAGTCGAGATTAGTCGATAAAAATTTTCGTTACATATTGTCTTTCATTACAGTTTTTGCATAAACACGAACTTAATGAGATCTAAGACTTTCGCGAGTATTCATAATAACAGGACCAACTGACAGACATTCACATCTCGTCTGCCGTGTTCACGGTTGCTGCAAAGTAGCCGAAACGTCGGGAGTATGTAGTTTTTTATAATAAAATACGCGTAGTATAATCAGAAAAATATTAGTTTCATTTAAACATGACCATGACCGTGGCCATCAAAAGTTTTGTTGTATTAAACTTAGAACACATGTACGTCAGTTAATTTACTTGATGAATTATCTCCATTCTTTTGTTTATTTTATCATACATTTTCTGCATTTTTCACATCAAAGTAATTAATAAATAATGTTTTTTTCCTTTTAAATATGAAATTATTACCTCGAAGAACAGTTGTCAATTGTCTTGTCTTTGTGGTTGGCTGGTTGTTTTAACACGGCTTTGTCTTTCTGTCCTCGATATTTTTAAGGAAAAACGACTTGAAATTTCATGTATCGAATTATTAATTTGCTAAAATTTAAACGAGAAACGAGATGACTTAAAGCACTCAAATAGACAACTTTTATATTGCTACTTAATTTTTTCTACTGAATATAAAACAAAATAAGTATATCACTGAACGTACGTTACCACATGAAAACATTTGATGGGACGATAATTAAATTCAACGAGCGTGTCCGAACGACTTTTCTTATAGAAATATTTTATAAAGATCTGGATTATATTATATATTTCTGTATAATTTCATCTTAATTATTACAATTACTTTTAAACGTTAGGTCCGTATCGTTTTCGTGAGCATCGTCGGCATATCAACGTGTCCTTCAACAACCAGAACCACTCCGTGTCTTACCGAACTCAACGAAGCTGGTACTTCGACGAGGAGTTCAGCAACGGGACCATGAAGGATAACATAACTATTATAAACGTCATAGCAGCAGTAAGTGATCACTGGATTGACAATAAATCCTACTAACTTAAATGCGAATCTTTGTCAGGATGTTTGAATGTTTATAACTCTGCATGGACAAATAACAAGAGCATTTTATTTTAACTATACAGTAATGTATCTTAAATATCAGTTTAAAATATAGGCTGTATTTATCCCGCAATTAAACGTAGTTTCTTTGGGATCATGGAAGGAGAATTGTAATGTGTATAATTCCATTGCACGGACGCTACATGTCTCTGGTGGTGCATTCCAATATTTATTGTTCTAAGATACTTAGTATATTTCTATCTGAACCCAAGTCTGAAGTACACATTAGTATTTCAATAGAAATATAACCATCACTTAAACATAGATTTCAGTCACGAAGTTATAACGTTATAATTTTTATAGCAGAGAATTGTAGGAAAGTTTGTTTGTTGATTAATATAAGCTAAACTAACTTATTGCCAATAATCAATTAGGTATCCATTGAAGAGTAGACATTATGACAATTTCGTTTCTAAAAGTAACTCGATAAAGTAAACAGTCACAGACACAGCCTTCAATATAAATGATGCACGAAGGATAAATAAATTAAAAATTATAAAGAATAATATTCTCATAGTCTCTATGGACTCGAAACACTGTTATTCTCTGAGGAATTGTTACGTTAAATAATTTATATTCAAAGATATAACTTAACATAAATTTCAGTCTGCAGTCTATCGTTCGAGACACTGGGGTTTTATTCAGCAGAAGGGTCTATCTATGGGTCTCGCTATGCTGGGTCAAGGTTTCTCGGTGACGAGGACCGCTGAAGAACTGTTTTTCGAAGGTTACGAAGATCCGTTTTTGGATATAGCGAGGATTCTTCCCTCAACCACAACCGGAGGGGCGCCGCCAGTAGACCGGTTCGGTCTGTTTTACGAGGTATATTTAAATACTAATTGTCTTTGTTTTTCTTTCCTTTAACATACTAAAAAGTAAATGAGCAATAGTAATTTAATGATAGTCCAACATCTCGTCCTTCTAAGAGTCGTTAATATCAATTGATTCTTAAAAAGAGACGGATATTATGCAGATGCTTAATATTTGATACATTACGAATTACATTAGAAGCTGATCCTCAGCGTTTGATTAGTCAATACGAATGTTCATTTGTTGATTGATAAAGTTAATGTGATAAATATTAACGATATTATTATAAGGACGGAGAAAGTAAACATGTCTGTATAAAGATTATAAAATTTAAAAGCTACTCATAATATGTATCCAATAAACTCAACTATTTATTGAATCATGAGGTGTATTTTTAAATAAATTAATAGTATATAAACGAATGACACAAAATTACAGAGAAATAATTCGATGGATACTGAGGGTTTGGTAGAAGTAGCAACAGGAGAGGCCAGTGGAACTTATCCCGGACAGATACTCAGGTGGAACAATTACGAAAGTCTTCCGTTTTATGAAGGGGCGTGCTCTCAGGTAATTCACAGCAAAATCGAGCTTGTTTATAACGTAACGGACAAATTCAGTCTGAAATTACTTTCATAAAAAAATTATGAACACAAATTATATTTAATTTTGATATATATTTTAAGATAACTGGTAGCGCTGGAGAGATGATGGCCCACAATTTGACCGAAGAGCCTTTCACTCTCTTTGTCCCAGATCTCTGTCGGACAGTCCACTTAGAGTATAATAGCAGCGGAAGTTTAGACGGAGTTCTCTACAACAAGTACACCATGACCGAAGCCAGCTTCGATAACTGTGAGTTCACTTGCAGCTTTTAATGATACAACGAAGTATTCACGCGCAGATATATGTTTTTATCGCTGATTTTTGTCGTTCTGTTGCATTGTTACATTTTCATATTCAATTAAATTTAAGTCTTAACAAATATTGGACAGAAATTATGATGGAAAGTTAAATGTTCATGGAACGGTACTTATGTAAACAACTTGGTGTACATTAAACAGTCTATAGTTTATCAAAGAAATAGTTACGAGTAAGACAAATAAATAAAAAATATTTCTTTATATACCCACACACTAATCACTAATAGCTCATCAAAACAACAAATCTTAAGTTGATTTAGAAATTCTTAAAAAAATAACAAATTCGATTTCATCTAAATAAAACCTAGAATGTCTATTACAGCTTCAAGATCTCCCGACAACGCCTGCTTCTGCAGCGGTGAGTGCAGTTGGAGCGGTACAATGAATGTCTCCGCGTGTCGTTACGGCAGCCCGGCTTTCATGTCCTTGCCTCATTTTCTGTACGGGGATCCTGAACTGAGGTCCTACGTCACAGGCTTGTCGCCAGATCCTGAATTGCATTCCTTTTACTTCGCCATAGAACCGGTGAGTATTGCAGCAGAAAGTAGGTGCTCTTCCGGTTAAAAATCAGCTTTCAACAGGTTTCTTACATATAACTTCATTGTATAGTGATGTACCGATTGTTTTTTGGAAATTTAATGGTTCCACATAATTGCATTTAAAACCTATCACCTGCATTATTTTGGTGAAGTCTATTTGTATTTTCTTGTAGTGAAGGGAATCAAATAAATCAGATACACCAAGACAAACTTCCTGTTAGAATTCGTTATGTTTTTCTTTAATTGCAAGTACTATCTAGATTATTCAAGGTGAACCTGCATTGAATATTGGATGGCTATCAGACGGTCTTATCATAATCGTAGTTGTTGAATACATTTTAATACTTGTACTAGGTAAATATTCTTAATTAAGAATTCCAATTTTCATTATTTATGTGTCCTGGCTGCATTAGTGACATTTTAATTAAAAAATTACCTTGTTATTCATTCTCTGTTAATGGATATAAATATTTACCATCTATTTCAGAGACTCGGAGTGCCAGTGGATGTGGCGGGAAGATTTCAATTTAATATTTTTATTGAACCGACACCAAATATTGCGTGAGTTATATTAGTCAATAAATATAATTTTACTACCGTATATTATACAGTAACTAGTGGCCCAAATTGTATTAAAAGACAATACTAACCAAAAACATCCTTAAGAAGATACAAAGTGTGTTTACAATATATAGGAAAGAAACAATCACACATACAATAAATTTAATATACAAAATACCACGCAAATTGTATAGGATGACATTTGGCAACCAGAGGTTCCAAGAAAACTACGAAACTTACTTATATGTATATTATAATGAGAATTACATATTAGAACTTATAGCCTATACCTTAGAATACACGTTCGCCCCGACGTGAGGATAGCAATCCCATTCCCTTGCTTGTGTGGTGTCAGGAATCTTCTGGTTCTCACGGCTTGGTGTTCGTTCCGCGGAGTCAGCAGCGTCACTCGTTATATCATATTATATCCATACAATGATGTTTCCCCAGCGATGTTCATTTATTTTTTAATATGTTGCGCTAACGTAACACGCACAAAATACAATACCATAGCTAATAATTCATAAGTATCGGATTTAATAGTAATTCGTTGTTTTTAAAGACAACATTGCCGACGTCACTAATGTCACATCTTATAGTACGTTCCATAATATTCCAAACTGAAACTTCAGCTCTTCTAAAATCCTCGTATTTCTCGAAGGTTCTTCATATTCATATTGTTCAACGATCCGCACTATCTGAACTCAACTGTCGTTCTTCCAAACGTCGTATTTATACCAAAATTCAAATACATACAATTAAAATACATATACTAAGTAGCTATTTTCCCATTGCAGACTCTATGAAAACGTTCCCCGGATGATGTTCCCGGTGTTTTGGGTGGAGCAAAAGGTTCAAATTTCTCCGGAAGTGCTATCTGAACTGAGATCCGTACGAGCGGTGCTGGAGCGAGGGGGGGCGATCCTAGCGGGAGTGGCGGTGGCTCTCGCAGCCCTCGCCCTCGCTCTTCTAACCTGCTGTTCAAAGACAAGCAAGTACACCAGTCCGCAGGAGATCAAAGAAAAGGACGAAGCGGAAGTAAAATTAAACCCTATGTGATAGTAAATAAGAGCGAGACTCTCTCATATTGTATACTGTGTGTACATGGGTGCGGCTGAATGTATGGATGTATTTGTTTTATACTTTTCTTGGCTGATATTATTATGTGATATTACTAGGGCCTGTTTAAGAAATTTATTGTTTTATGAGAATTTACATAAAATATAATTTTTTTTGAATCAAGACTCGTTTATAATCGTTAACTTAGAAGTAATTAGAGGTATACATGGTGAACTAATGTTGCTGGATTTAATTATAATATTCTCATCAATAGTTTTTCAAACTCCTCTTTGAATAAGTAAGTAATGAATCATCAATTTATGACTGTACATGATTTTATTAAATCCAATTTAATTTTGTTTTACTTTTAACTCATTTTAATGAAGATTCCACATATCATACCATCAGCATGAGCGTTATAGATAGTGAAAAGTATAGTTTACCCCGTTAAAACACTACTAACGGTAATAAATGACTGTGATCTCAAAAATTTGAATAATTTTCGTTAACTATAAAGCTCATACTAGGGGTACAATTTCGTTAACAATCTATTGTTAGTTTGTATTATTTTGACTGTTCATAATTTTGTTAAATATTAAATTAAAAATATGCATTCCAAATAAGTACAACACGATGACAATTATATTTTAAATATATTAATAAGGTAAGCGTTTCTAAATGTAACTGACCGTTTATTGTCGTATAAGATTAGGGAAAAAAACTTAATTATTTGAAAATATAATATAAAATTTGTTATTCTCGTATCGAAGCTCACAATTGTTATTTTTTATCTGGATAAAAGTTGAATTAAATATAACATTGTGTAATAAGTTACCATCACAGGAATTCTATGGATATTGAAATTATATATATATATGTATAAAACTTTTATAAACAGACCAATTTCAGGCCACTTCAGAAAGAAATTATATTAAACAATGAAATTTAAATTGTTTTTTAATTATCCAAAAACGCAGCATACATGGAATGTACAGCCTTGCTGACTCCCCGACTAAATATGTCGTAAGTCAAAAACTCACAGTGATTGAACTGTTGTTGCATTGTGGCATAACCACCATCATTATCGGAACTTATAATCAACGGATATAAATGCATCATATCCTGTCGTTTTGTTGACGACCTGACGGCCTTGGCGAGAATTGGGCAACCTTTCGACAAAAAGTTTATTCACGATAGAAAATAATGTTGGCCGGTCAGATCCCAAGCTGTATAGTTTACAAATTTAACAATCGTTATAAAAATTCATAGTCACTTTTGAATCAAATATGTAATGTTTCTATTGTTTATTTTAAACAAAAGAGAATTAAGATATAGGTCATAAAGGGAACCAAAAAATATATAAACAATAAACATATCGGAATACACCTTTATTAAATATACTCGTACATTACTCGGACACCATCTTTCTGCCGGCAGTTTATTTTATTTTGATGGAAATAAAGAAAACTATTTTTATTGAGACTAGTAGTACAAATATGTCATATCAACTTATATTTACTTTTTTAGTAAAATATGTAATAAAGAATTACACGAACAATCTATCAACAGCTTTTGTGAGAGATGGAACTAGGGCAACAAAATCAGACGTCAAGCCTTACTCTATCAATAAATCGTCTTCGGATTGGACTATAATGGCGAATACCTATGAGAAGCAATATAAAACCCCAGAGGATATTTGTGTATCAATGTCTCGACCAGACATATTTTTATATTCGTGAATTTTAAACAACATGACCATGCCATCATAGTCAACAAGTACCAAAGGTCAAAAAGTATTACGAGCCCACTAACGAACTCACTAAGGATAGATTCGTTGTAAATCTGTACGCGGTAGGAGTAGGAGCGAGATGCATAACAGCTAAATCTCTCTACCACCTACTAAAAGACTTGGGCCTGTCCATGACTAACGTCAGTTCATTCTTAGAACGTTCGTCGAAGGCAGACCTAGTAGGTTCGTTTCAAATTTTATTAGGTAGAGAGAGGAGCTTGGACGGTAGAGGTGAGCGTTTAACGCTCGTTAGATAGGGGCCCCTTAAACCTACACCTGGGTCGCAAGTCCCAGGCAATGTTGAAGTTCCTCTCTCTGCGACGGGACGGACCCGCCACCCACAGGATGAATTCATGGAATGCTAAGAGGTCTCGTCTCTGTGCAACTTAATGACAGGAGTTTGTTAAAATGTTGTTTATTCATCTTTATGAGACACGCAGTAAGGCACAACTGACAATAATGAGGTAAAGACAAGCGTCTGTAATATAGAAGCCTTTATAATGTTGTAATAGTTAAAAAAGATCGTGAAATGAGATTCGTAAGATCACTTTTGGGTAAAATGAGGAGGTATTCACTTACCCATTAAGGACCTCGTCTGGGATTACATATATTAAATACATATTTAAAAATTCTGTATAAAGAAACAGCTTTCTTTATTCCTGATGTGCAATATTAATTTTAACAATACATCTCAGCCTTGAAAATGAATTTAGATTTATCCGGATATTAAAAAAATATATTGAAATAAGATGTGTTTGACAAAACGTAAATAAATATTCATATTTTTAAAAGAATTATTAGAAATACATAATAAGAAATAATTTTAGGGGAGACTTTTTGTTTGCAAGGAAAGTTCTCTCATTTAAAATTGTCAATTCTGTTGAGGACATCATGGGAAATCGAAGTAACAAACTTTTTACAGTTGACAATTTTTACAAGCAATTTATATAATGAGATAATTAGGAGAAAACATTTAATTCTATAGACAGTCGAATTATGTCGAGAACTTAAATAATTTTGATATATTATGAAACTATTTTAAAGTACTCGAGGCGTTTACCGATTCATTAGAATGGATCATCTAAAGTTAAAAATCTGGCATATTTTTAGACAAAGTATTAAGGGTCTAACCTTAAAAACCACGAACAGATTTTACTTGAAAGAAAAAAGGAGAAGGGAGTTATAGCGGTGAATGGTACTTGGGATCAGAAAAATATTAAGAAAAATAGTTCCTTTTGCTCAGTGTTAAACTATCCTTTATATATAAAGAGATAAGACGAAACTTTTATCTCCGGATACTCAAAGTATCTTTCAAGCCAAAGAAACTCCATTAACTTTTGTGAAATAAGTTTTTGGTCACTTCCCTTCTTCTGCGAATTCTTAATGCAAGAAAAGCTCTTAAGACTGACTCAAACAGCCTCATAAAAAGAAACGTCCAGCCCACCTCCTCGAGGGCACCTTAGGAAAACTATTAATTTCAACAATTGAAAAAATATGATGGAAACCCCAATTTTAGCGGTTTTTCTTCTGATGTCCTAATCAATTCCTATATGCGTGCATAATTATCATGTACCTTTGAAAGAGAAATTAATTACTAGACAGACTCAAGATGTGATTTGGTTTTGCTCCTTATAATGTTAAGAAGTCATTAACAACTTTGAGAAAAAAAATTGATAATAAAGCATTTGCAAGACACTGAGAACTTTAAAAATTCATCCCGGGACCCTTTCTGCATTGCCCAGCTCATGGTTTAGGTATTTCCTGGACTACGAAATCTGAATATACTTGGTAGGTAGGAGTGTAAAATGTTATATCGTGTAAAGAGCATAATGAAGAGCAACGCTATCATACTTATGACAATATGAAGACCTTTAACAAGAGTGTTATGTTACTTTATAGCTGGCTTAAGTGAGCGTTCCACCTTATCATAACCATCAAAAATTTCAGAGTTCTAATCCTTCGATAAGGAGAAGATAGTAGAGCGTCTCGCTACATCAATCACTACACCGGCCCAACGAAAACTTGCTGGAAAAGCAGTTTTAGTGATTAAACAGGCGGCCCACATACGGCAGTACACGATGGTTCTTAGATGTATTTTCTTGTCAATTTAACCATAAAAAAATGAATGATTACAAATCCTAATAAACTTATAAATGACTACATATATTTGAAATATAATAACAGAAAATAGGAAATAACATTAGTATGTACTGACATGTTTTTCTCTATAGAGTTTTGATATGGGTATACATATACCTATTATCTTAACACATTTTTATCAGACATTTCAGATGATACCACTCAATTATTTTGTCAGTCAAAGTCTTCATCTCTACCGATGTAAAAAAAAAATATTAAAATTTTGTTTGTAAAAAAATATCTAAATTTTATAAAAAAAAAAATAAGGCATTATAAAAGATTATTTTTGATTTTTTTTAATTATATTAAGAAAATGGTACAAAAAACTGTCAAAAACATAGTGCTATTACAACTTGTTAAATATTTTTCTTCACGTTCATGCTATTGTCTAGCGACTAGTCTCTCTCTGCTAATAGTAGCGGATCGAGACTTGTTTAATACAAAAATTCAGGCGCAGCCGCGTCGAGCAACTAGATTAGATAAAATCTCTGTGTCCTTGATATGTTACCAATTTGCTTGTTCGCGACAATCGCTTGTAATTGGACGATTGTCCAGGTGGCTTCCTGCGGTACTCCCGACATCCTGCGCCAGTCTCCTCGATCCCTGGGACGACATGTTCGCCTTTGTCGTGGCTCTGGCTTTATCAGGTAGGGATTATTTAGGGGTTATTATTTTTGGATATAATTTTAGCGTCGAACGGAAACGACGGGTCATTTTGATCATGATATTTTTGTATATAATTCTAATCACTTTGACATTCACTTGTATCAATGAATTTTTATACTTTGTATATTATAATGTGGTATAAAAAAGGGATTTTTGCAATTAAATTACGCAATTATTCGAATTCAACAATTAAAAAAGTATGTGTAATATTAAAATACATTAATTCATTACTATCATTATTATTTAAGGACTCACAGAGAGGACGTACAGGTCATTATAGCTTTAATTACCTTTGTGTTTTGTTGCTTTCTTCGTTAATTCAAGAATTAAAAAAATATTTTTCATTCTATAAAAAATGCAAATATCAGCAAAATTAATAAAATGCATGCCTAGGTAAATATATATTGGTTTTTTATGAATTAACTACTTAGATGTCATCACATTTATCATAGAAAAACTTTTTTTAAGCACCTCCTTTTCTGTATGTTTCTAATTGCAATGTTCATAAATTAAAAAAAAAAATATGACGTTATTGTTAATTTTTTAAATAACTTACACGTTAGTTATAAATATTCTTAACTTTTATAGTAAATTAAATTAATATCACGTGACTTATTAGTTATAAATCAATGGCAATAAAGTTATTTGGGTCGCGGTAATGTTATATAGCGTCTTAATTTCGAACCACATCCGAAATTAATAGCGAACTGCATAATTTATTATAAAGGAAACCGCTTCAAAGAACGACATTTATATTTCTTACATTGTTTATGTTACGCGATCTCGGTTTATTTTTGCTATAAATAACTAAAACCTTTACCGTCTGTTGCTCTATTGACACATTTGCTAAATTTATAGGTCAGGCGCTGATTAATTTCTTTTCTAAATCTTATTTTATAGATTATTTCGTTAAAAGTAGGTTGAGTAACAAATTTAATTAAACATATGGAGTAGGTATACGTAAAGTAAGGTATAAGGTATGCGTAATATTTGAGAAAGCAAGTATTTATCGCAAAAGAAGTAATAACTAAAGCAATGTGTTTAGAAAAGATATAAGTTTGAAAGTTTTAAACTTTCGATAAAATAATTAATCCAAGTATAATCGTGCACGAGTAACTGTTAGATACTAACAACCAGCGCCCCTAGCGGAAATTAAAAGAACTCTAGTAAACGTCATTGCAATTTACCGATTACGCGCATCGCGACCTTCATTGAAGTGTTATACAAAGAAGACGACTTCTATGTTGCATCTTATATCAAGCCACTTATTATTAGTATACGTTTGCTAATATTATTACGTAAGTACAATTAGAAAACTTCGTATAACTACATAGTATTCATTTATAATAGTTGTGCTTTCAATTACAACTCAGCTGTTTCCTAAAATTGACAACTGACAAGTGACTTCAAACAACATTTCTGTCAAAAGAATCATTTGTTGCTTTTTTTATTTAGATATGGATTCCAGAATTTTAGTAATGCTTAGATATTTTTTTTCCTGTATATTTTTTATAATGTTATAACAGTGTGAAATAAAATATAGGTATCATTTAATGATTATATTGTAAGTTTTAGTTTTAAGCATTACTTTATATTTTGAAAGAAATTGTTTTGACAGTGTCCTGCCATGAAAATAATTATGGCTATTTAATTGATTAATTTCGTCCTATAATAAAATAATATAATGTTCATATGCACGAATTATATTTTATTTATAAAAGAAATAGCGTAAAATAATCTTATAATAATCAAAGTTTCCTTACAAATAACAATTATTCTAAATTTATCAGCCCCTGTGGCTCTTGCCGAAGAGGAAGCAATGAAGAATCTAACAACCGTGACCTGGGCACACGCAGTTAACAATAAGACATATCTAGAAGCTGCATTAGCTAGTAAGTATTCGCCCTGAAATAGCTCTTTGATACCACAACCGCAAACGGAAATTGCGTGTATATATTCGTGACTCGTATTAAGAAATAACTTTGAGGTGATTTTAGAAGATAAGTGATTATATCGAAGGAGTAGTTTAAAATTCTTGACTGCTTATTTTACTTTTTGAATGTTATTGTAGGCGTTTTATCTTTGTACTGTATAAACGAGGATTTTTTTAAATATCAATTTTTTTTGTAGGTGAACTGTCGATGCTAGAAGCCGATGTGGTTCTTGGTCATATTTCCGGTAAGGACGGCCCCCCCATTCCTATAATGGCGCACCCTCCATTGACCACTTCAGATCTCAGCTTGGGCGACTTTCTCACCGGCGTGGCTCAATATAATAATGTCAATGCGAAGCAAAAAGGCGTCAAGCTAGACTTCAAGAGCATTGAGGCCTTTGAGAAGGCGCAGGACATCATAGCACCGTTCAGTAAGCCCGAGGTAAGATTCGTGTAATACGACCACACAGAGGAGTTCTCTGTTATTTTAATCCTGTTGCAGAGGCTTACTCGCATTATTAATTTTAGTCCCATTAAGAGCTCATGAGGATTTATGGATATTTTTTGGCAGAAAGTGCTCAAATACTTTTCACAATATTTCACAGTACTGTGGCTTGGATACCAGAATTAGATATAGGCTATGATTTATGCGTAAATCGTTTGTATTTGACGCGCTAGACACAGACTGTAGCTGTCGCTGCCGGTCGGTTACCATATATATTATTTTTACCCACTAAACATTTCTCTGATATTAATTCCCAAATCCAAGCGGATGAAGCCGGAGGCAAGAACTAGTAGCGATATAAAGTAGACAATAGATAGAAATTAATCACCTTATATCAAACTTATACAAAATAATAAACCTTTAAGGTTTTTTATGATCACTAACAAAACACAATTATATATAATTTTATTAGAAATACAATGTTATATAAATTCGTATCTGTTCCTCTTAACTGCTGTATCATGATTCACGAGTACCACAATAAAAATGTCAACCTTATAACCTAAATATCACACTAACTCAGTTGCCCCTGTGTAAACGCCATGCCATTGCAATTACTAAGTTACCCGTGAGTCATTCTATAAATAAGCTTGTTAAGCTCTTATTACTTTGAACAAATTCAGGCAATTAAAATCGGCTTAAACACGGCATGACATTGAGGATACCGCTGCAAGGGAAAACCAACCTAATTGCATATAATGGCCGTGCATCTAAGTTGGTAATTCTTCCGTACGATCCGTTATGGAAATCGAACAAGCAGGGAACGGCGATACGGTTCACTTTTAAGGATGTGCCGCGGCCCGTGGAGTATTAATAAATAGTGACTGAGCGTGTGAATTATGAATTTGAACGTATCGCGTCTTTCGGTATAATTGCTCCCAATAAAAAGTAAAAAGCTTAGACGCGGCCAGCTAGTGTTGCCAGTTTATTTATAAACATTGTTGTCATTGAATATTCTTCACGATCTTAATCGGATTTGGCTGGAATTTTTATTTCTATATCCTTATTATAATATGTCAATATTTCATGTCAGCCTTATATAACGGGTTTTTTCTATTACACTTATGTCCTCAGGTGACGTTTCCACTTTGGTTGAATGCGGACATCCTTCCTGGTCCTATAAAAGCTACGACCAAGCCGGTAGACGCCGAAAAATTCATTCAGTTAGCTTCCAAACACCCACGGGCAGTTTTATCTATAGGATGGACCACCAACTATGGAGGAAACATAACTGAAGGGGAATACAGCCGGGAACAAATAGGATCCATGCTTCGTTTAGTCAACGAGCACAACGTCAATCAAACTGTTACCTTCCCGGTAAGTAAATTAGTCATTTTAATAACATACGCTGTATTTCACTAACAATGCCTACACTCTACAGCGCATCTCACGACAACTCAAGCTATAAAACATTGGTGAAAGTAATCTTCTCGTCGTCGTAACATGTCAATAAAAATCTCCTATTCTTTTGATGCTCAATTTTCAAGTGTTTGAATATTTTTTTTCTAGGTAAGGGCTGGTCTCGCATCAAATAGCCAACCGGTGTTACTAGATTTAGTTCGGGAGACCAGTTCCCTCAACTCCTCAATCACGGTCTGGTCGAGTGAGGGTGACAACGTGGAAGTAGACCGACTGCGAGCCCTCATCCTCACCATGGGCCTCGAAAAGACGTACCTGGATGTACCCCACGAGCTCGCCGCTAAGCTTCATTTACCACCTCCCACTAATACTAAGAATTAAATATGTGATTGTGTATTGATAAAAAAAAAATATTAATATTATAGAGAATTAAGCTGTCTCAAAATGTCACTAGTATAGTATTGTTTTATTTCCGTACATCCACAAGAGCTAGCGCGAGTAACAAGCAATATGTCTTACAATATTCCCACGGAGAGTTGCGATGAATTCCAATCATTGATCGCTGGAGTCTAGGAAGTGTCTTATTAGCATCGCGATAAAACCAGCTGAGTATCTAGCAATGCCAGCAATTACTTGAACACGTGGTGCCCATATGGGGACGGGTCGACATACTTTCTACCATCGCCCCATTCGTTTTCCTGGATCTCTATCGCCTAGACATTAGAGTCTAAATTACAATGTACACAACAAACCCTTCGTGGGTAGCGTGATCTCGGCAGACAACGCGGCATTTTGCAGCATGAAATGCGTTTTAATTCTCGTTTTTAGTATTTTTTAACTAATTAGCTTATCCTGCTTTTTAGATTTTTAGAAGCGAGTAATTAATCACGGCCTAAGTTACAAGTAATTTGTCATGTCAATCATCGAGAGTGAAACAGAATTAAGAGTTAAATGTGAAATAACATAGTCTCTTAAATAAAAATATTTCCTTGAAATAGGTTAATTATAAACGAAATATTTTCTCATTGAGTAAATTTTATATTTTGAATTAAATTGTCACAAGTGTCATTCTCTCTTACATCGTTATCTGAAAAATTTAGATGACTTGGATTGTTACTCATATCTATGTTTTAACGTGTTATTTTTGCGTTTACTTTTAAATATTTTTAGTTTGAATTATCAATGAAAGTTTTATGAAAAAGTATCTTCTTTATTCCTATATTTTTTAAAGAATTTATTTAACGTGTTTCGTTAAATAATTTGCAAGCACTTACCGATTGTTATAATAAATAGGTATGTTAAACATAGTATTAGTTTAACAACACCATGAAAGCAGTGTTGTTTGTTGCTGTTTCTGTGGAAATGAATTAAATTAAGAAACAGTGTTCATTCTACAACAGTGTTGCCATTCTCGGAAGTGACCTGATACGTTCGTTATTTAGAACTTAAGGTTCCTGAACATGAAATGTCAATGTCGTAAAAAAAATCGTTACTCTTTATAAGTAAAACATGAATTTTCCTTTTTAAGTACCCATTAATAAATAATAAAATAGGAAACAGACCAGGTCTTAATATTAATTCAATAAAAATGTAAATTCAAACATTACATTCTTGGAACGAGTATTTTTATTTTAATAATACAAAGAATTCGGAGTCAGATGTAAAAAACAATTTTTCACCCGTCAATTAGATTAAACTAATTAGTTTGAGGAACAAAGAACTGCCGGCGGATGACAGGCGCGTCTGAGAGAATTATGTCATTGTATTTGTTAAAGAGAAAAGACATAAAAAATCTTAATTAAAATAACGATTAAGCAACCTAACTAGTTCGCATTTGAACATGAACTTTAGTACGAGTTCGTCGCTTCATAGATACTTTAAGTTTGGACGTTTATCATTAATAAGGCAACGACGAAACAATCCGTAAGTTTTCTGTTACATTGTTTGATACCATTATGGAATGACGAAATAAAACAATGAGTAAGGACAGAACTACAATTTCAATCAATACAGCCAAAGATAATCAAGAAAAAACACAGCGGCGATTTGTGTAAAAGATACCCAGAATACAATAATATCCAAGATAGAGGAAAAATTCTTTGAGAACTTTTATACATAGATGTAACTTTTACGGGATGTGGATAACCACAGTATGAAATGACCACAATTAATGGACATCGCAATATGCTCTGCGACTATTTCTCTTTAAAAAAAAACTATTTCTACAATAATCGAACAAAGTGTCCAACACTAGTTCAACTCCACAAGGTAAAATTATACCTATTGTATCATACATAGCTTTCAAGGACGAATTTTTAGTTGTATAACAATTTCTTAAAGTAACTATATTACGTGTTTTTGTTCCAAGTGATCCAACGCCCCTATATTTTTTTGCCCATCTATCGCATGACGTACTACAGACGGTCGCAGAGTAGGGTTTGAGTAAAAACCACACAGGAGAGCCATAAAGGTTATGTAGGTTTGCTGGTAAGACGATGTCACAACGGATCAGTAAATCGTGATAGTATTAAAAAGTTTCTGAACCACTTCTAGTCTTGGAAATCATGAAAATGAGAACAGCAACCGAATTTTATTAGTATTATTTAAGTTTCACCTACATACACAACCATAACATATTATACATGTGTTAAATTATAATTTAAATTTATAAAAATAAACCTGATTTAGTCTAAATGAGCTCAATTAATAACAGGACGAGCTCAAATAGCGTTCACAACAAGTGACGTTCAGGACATATCACAAATTTATATATCAATAAACGTGTGACACGTTGTCAAAGAGTTGTAATAGTCATTCCACAGTTAGTAACGTCAATTTTATAGGCTCACTCTTCATCTAGGAATTGTTGGAGCAATTAAAACCTATCTAGTTTTATGCCGTTTTAACTTTTATTGAAGCGTAATTAATAAATATTTATTGCCAGATGGATTTCAATTATGAGTAGTATAGAAAATGACTAGTACATGAGCCTAACAAAATTAAACGCCTGTTAAAATTAAGTTTTCGCTGTACGATTGTAAATTATATTTTATCGCTTGTGGAAGCTGTTATGAATGTAGGGCGTTTAATGTGCTCGGAAATCTATTGTGCGGAATTACTGTAAACTGAAATATGTTGTATATTGAACATATTTTTTTTAGGATTTCATACATGTACAGAATCTATATGAATACGACGTTACAAGGTCTGAGAAATAAATAAAAGATTCAAACCTGTGGAAGTTCAGTTAAAGCAAGGATTCTAACTTGAAGTGGACGACCAAAGAATTTTCAACCATAAAAAAGTAATAGGGATAAGAAATAAGTATCACCGAAGTAATACTGCTTGGGTTTATTGTTAAAGGAACTTGTTTTAGTGCTTCGGCTATAAACGCGGATGAAGATGAATTTAAAATCCTTGCTATAAAATGAAAGTTAATACGCCACCTCGATATTATACATTCTGTGTTAAAACCTATTTAATTTAATAAAATTATAAATAATATATAAAAAAATATATTAATACATTCGATGTATTTTTATGCATCTAAAACTTTGAAACTGTCAGTATTATATTAACCATGGCAACCCGTACTAAGGTTACTGTAAAGAAGTTTATTTTTGTTGCCTTGTAGTAATGTTAGCCAACAGCCCACTGTTATTAATACGCAGTCTACAACGCCTATGTTATTATTAAGCAATTTTAATAATTTTAAACAATCGTACGCGGAAGTTGTTTCCACGATTGAGTTAACCCGAATAACTGTTGGCACTTTAATTTGATTTTGCATATAAGCAAAAAAAAACTCATAAACTTTCATATTACCGTATTCTGTAACCAATGATGGACGAACAGCTATTATATTTACATGCAGCGAAACAAAAAAACATGTAACAATATTAAAAAACGGACGTAGATTTAATTATTGACAGAATTTAGATTAAAAGCGGGCAACATTATGTTACTTTACATAACTTTTAGATTTCTTAAATTTTTTTTTTTTTTTTATGTTTATAATGTTATGTGTAAGCTCTGATATAGATTTTTTAAAACTCAGTCTGTGTCTAAGAACATCTACATCTATATCAATGAATATATCATTACAATATTAACGATTTTATTAAAAAATATTTCATAAAACTCCATTTTAATGTGTTTTCCCTTCGCAGAGAGGCGTACCATGAATCCAGTTAATGTGATAGAGGGTCTTAAATACATCTTAAACATGAATAAAATCTAATGATTGCTGCACAAGGCGTATTTTTTTATTTATAATTCTTTCAACGCTTGCGAATCTCAGACCAAAGAGCCTCGTTTTAGACATTTTTTTCAGAACCTAAGTTGCTCAGACTTACTTTTATCTCATTTCGTTGGTCTCTAGTCATAATATTGTATTTTCTAACTTCTTAAATTCAGTTTTAGTCATTTATAACTTGGGCACATCTTGATACAGAGCCTAATGTCGTTGGTTTGATACAGGAAAGGGATTCAAATTGCTGCTAAAACAGTCTGACACGAGCTTTAAGGATGTGACAGTTAATTTTTATATAGTTTTAGTTAAACGTATAAAGTTAACACATTACTATTAAAACGTCGTGTCTAGTGAGTGTTTGAGTCGTTGTTTGTAATATTAATGTTAATAATAATCATTTTTATCAGCTGAAATCAATCACCTGATCCTTTTTAACCAAAAAAACTAAGCGTAAACCATTTATGGAAGACCGTGTATTGTTTTTCTTTCAATTAATTATGTTCTCTGAAAAGAAAGGAACATTTTAAATTCGTCATTTTGCTTAGATGTGTGGAACGTATTTGTTAGTAACAAAATAATGTTAAAGAAAACTATTGTTATGTTATAATAATAAAAAGTTAATATAAATATAACACATCGTTAATTAAAATGTATAGATACCGAATGCGTTGAGCAAAAGGAAGGAAATGAAAGAGGATTGTAAAAAAAAAAATTAAGCAAATGCAGGCATGCTCGGAGCGGTTCGGCGAACTCTGACTTTTACTACACTCATGGTGGTCTACCCCATGCCATACCATACCACGGATCGCTTAACTGATATTCATTTATAAGTTCTTCCATTAATACTAATTTTGTTGCCTTCGATTTATGTTGGTGTAATTTTTTTCCGCTTATAAAGTGGCAATTTCAATGAATGAAGTCATATTTTAATTATACGACAATATATTTTACTAGAAATGTTTTCGGTAACCATGTTAACCAGCTATCACGTACGTGGAATACACTTCGGTCCTGAAGACATACAAGATTTTCACTTCTGAAGAAACTCATAGCCATATTACACAGTCCCTACACGACATTCTGCTGGTCAAATCCATTTCCACATATATCTATGACACCATACATAAACGTCCATAATATTTTTGCGTTGTGATTCCTTCGTCCAAGGGCCTAATACTATTAATTTTATTACGAAAAAGTTTAACTATATCGAATGTTCAGATACCTAATCAAAAAGAAACTCTATTTACAATTAGTCAGGACGATCCCTGACTATTGAAAAATAATGATATTTGCTTTATAATTTTATATAGATTTGTTTTAAATATATTGCGTAGCTTAGTGACATAAATTTTACACTTATTCCTTTCCTAATCGACGTGTTACTGGTAAGAGTTATTCTTATTACTTAAAATAATTGCTATCAGCTCAGGACTATCGGAACTCGTAATTAATAGAGCCGGTGCCTTTTGATCATTGTTATCAATTTCAAATAAAATGAATTAATTTACTGAGTTTTTGTAATTAGCTGTACTGGTTGACTTATTTGATGTATAAAAGGAAATAATATGGTCTGTATAATAAAAGTAAATGTATAATTATATTGAATTACATAATAAATGCAACTAAGGACAAATATAATCAAAGAGCCAAGAATAAAGGATTAACTGTGCGGATGGAACATTTTGAATACAGACAAAAAATAAATTGTCTGTTGTAATTAGTTATGACACTAATGTTAGATAGGTTTCTTAAATAAAAGTATTAAAACTGCTCCAGGGCTTTTTAGTGACTATCTCTATCTCTCTCTTGTCGTGTCAACATGGGCGGGTGTGCTCATGGCGGGTTGCTATAGCGATCACAGCTCTCCAGGCTGTTCAATAATGAGTCATGTGGATATTGGTATGCAACTTCATCCCTGTGACCTCCTCTGCATCGGTCCAGCGCATGGACATACGTCCTCTACTCTACTTCCCCTCAATGCTGTTAACTATAGAGAGAGTCAAACAATAACAAGACGATGAAGAACGAAATATTAAAGTGTTAAGAGTGAGTACAAGAACTTGCTAGAACTGAAGATATCTGAGACAGAATTTACTCATTAAAACCCATACTTTAGATGGTCACGCTAAGAGTGATATGATTTATAAGGAATAAAATATTTAACTAATAAAATATATTTACCCCGATGTATTTGTTTAATTTGCTTCAGAAGTCTTATAGAGTTGAAGATGTAATTATAATAAGGTATTGTTTAAACATAATTATAAGTCCCTACAGTAATTAATTTTGAGATATCGTAAATCTTTTAATTTTTTTATTTTTGGTAACATGTAGAACTAAAATCATAACAAAAAACGGGTTTCCCTTAAAACTCGGTTACATTCGAATGTGTACACGAAAATTTTATATTAAGATATCATCATTCACATTTCTTGTTACCCGACAGCTGTGACGACACAAAGGGTTATGTTTTTAACTTGTATATATGCGAGCGTATTTAAATGTTCGCCACTAACTAAAAACCGGTTATCATATGCCAGGAATTGAATCCTGGAATCTTTCCTGGAATCTTTATAAATAATCTTAGCATTTATTTAATAAGCTAATAGTATGAGAAGAAGATTAAACAGAAATTTCAGTCAGCGGCATGTGTATAGTAAGGAGGACCTTAAAATATTATTCCTATATTCAACACTAATATATCTCCGGACATATTTTTAAATTTAACACCCAGTATGCAAACGCCATGCAGTGTGAGCCAACAGAGCTTGGATAAGGTAATGATAACAAAGTTATGACCTCAATCTGAAGAGAAATCGACTTGACTTGAATATCTGATCACATGAATAGCTCCATAGGCCATAAAACTAAGATATGATGTGATTTATTCAAGATACCCGAAGAGATCACGAAGTTACTCTAAAATGTAATTTATTTTCCTCCTACTTAATGACTTTATTCTAGACTTATTTATTTAATTTCTAGTTGTTTTTTTCTAGAACTTCGTTCGGAAATGCAGTATCTTAAAACATTAGTGGTAAACAATCGACAGCGTCATTTGTAGTCGGCGCTTCACAAAAAATACAACTGTTAAGCCTCGATCTTGCGTTAACTATGGGCTTTTTTGGTATAAATTATAACCTATATCTTATTCTGACACCTAAACTACATAACTGTAGTGTTCCATCGAAATCCGTTAAGCAATTCCTGCGTGAGAGAGCAACAAACATCCAAATATCCTAAAAATTAGCATTTAAAATATTAAGAGAACAGAACGGGATTAATTGTTTTGTAAGAAACGTTACAGATGTTGAGCTGTTTTAAAAGCTTCAAGTAAAGTAAACTCGCTAACGTCTGGTTCGTTCCGAGGCACGTTTTTGTTAGACCACACGCATTCTCTTGCTGTGTTATAAAAAGTTGCTATAATGGTAATCATAATGGCATACGTTAATGAAAACGATATGATGTTTAAATTCAAATTACGGCTGGATAACGTCGGTTGATTTTAAACTTAACTTTTTATTCGTAAATGATGTTTATTTCGTATGTATTCTGTGTAATGCTCAACGCTATTATGTATAGTAATTTATTTTTTTTATCATATGTCCAAAGTGTGTCACATTATTGCTTAGTTTGCTTATTGTAATGTCATAACCTTATAAAGCTTAAGAAAGTTTCCCGCTAACTGTTACTAAAACAGTGCGAACCGTGTATAGAAGTCTTAATATAAAATACAATACCCCACGGCAGATTAACTAAGTCTGTTTTGTACTAATTTATGTTTCCTCTCATTTACGTATAACGTTGATTAAATTTATCAGTATGTTTTAAACGTTTAGCTTCGTAAGTAAGATGTACACGAACCGTGAAACAAATAGTTTGATCTCGGTACAACGATCCCCAACCGAAATATAGACGGTATGAATGGGTCGCAGACGAGTTCTTATTTATATCTCACATATAACTACTCACGGACGCGGGACGGGGTAAAAGATGAGTCTTTGACTCTGAATTTATTAATGTTTATGACACAACAAGAAAACAACAGTTGTTAACTCTTTACTCAGTATAATAATGCAGAATAAAGAATCTTTCATTTTTAGGATATTATAATATAATATTAATATAAATTCAAGTGTAGTGTGTTTGATGTTATTTAGTTGATAGTTGAAGTAATCTAATGTGAGCGTCGTCCGCTGTATTCTGTAACCCGCGCACTGACTACGAGGCATCTCGTGCGCCAGCGCCAGTGTTCGTTTGACCGCGGCGGCATCATGCTGCGTCTCTCACTCCTGTGCCTCTTAATATCGAGTCAGATAACCGCACATGTCACAGAGTCGCCGACGTTCGCCGAACGACTCGATAAGTTGTACGAGAAATTAGAAAAATTCACTGTCGCGCCGAGATACAACAGTAAATTGTACGCTAAGTTGGATAGATTAAACTCGTTGACACCGGACCGGGAGTTGAGTGATGATGATGAGGAGCTTCTGTCCGCGATGCAGATGTGGGGGAGCATGAGTGATGAGCAGCTGAGAGGAGTGGTCCAGGAGCTGCAGAGGATTAATGATGAGAGAACAGACAAATACACCGACGATTACTACCCTGATTGGAACGACGATGTAAGTTGTGGTGACAAGATTTTAAATAACCTTCTATGTACGTACGACTAGTAAAACCATTTTACGATTTATTTATTATCAGATACATATATCAAAATATAAATTAACCACGGTGTTTGACGATCGTTACGATAAATCGACTAGTAATTCCCCAGTCGAAAGGCGGAGAACTGATTTAAATATATACTTATAAAATAATATGTATGTATGTCTGTTCCGATGCATTCCGATATCATTGATAGAATTATAATGGAATCGTGATAGTGATTTGAGGATCCTCGCGAGTATTCCTAACAAAAAAGTATTTTATATGTAAGTCATTATGTTCCATTATAAAAAAAATATATACAAAATATACTTTCAGAATAGTAAGAGTAAGATTTATGTTTAAATGAAATTTTTGCATTAGTGAAAGAAGGTATTTTTTTATTCACTTTGTACCTCTCTAATAACATCTTAGGCGGTTAATCCCCGGACATAAATTAAAGGTACATATATAGATATAGAATCAGCTTGTAAAAAGAATTGGTATGTAAAATTATTTTATTATGTAAAATTATATAAAATCATTATTATATTTAGCACAGAGCTTCTTTTTTTCTATTTCTTTATACTGTATTCTTGTTTATGCTTAAACTCTCGAAAGTTAATTGCTCGTCTATACTACACTTACCCGATATACTTATCGGGTTAATCTCTAATTAAGGCTGAAAATTACAAAACGTGTATCAAAAGAAAATTCTAAGATTAGGCGTTGGACAAACAAACAGACGTTCTATATAGATAAAGTTCCTAGAACGTTGTTGACATTACAGTGCTTTTGCATGAATCATTTTACTAATATAACACTTGGCTTAATATCTAGACTCGCAATAAAACATTAAATATCCATAAAGCAAAATTATTATCACAAGATCCAATCGCGATGTACATAACTTCATAAATGTATAAAAATATATACACACAAACAATATAAACAGTAAATGCATTTAAAAATACTATAAAATTAGTATTTATTTAAGAAAATACATGAATTCGAAGAAAAGAAGGAATTAACAAATATGACAGAATGTGAACATCTTTATATTTCAGTGTCTGTTGAACATATTGTTAAGACAAAAGAATAATCTCAATTGAGATTTAAGACACGAGAGAACAATACGGTGGTCCGTTCAAAGTTCTTGTTAGTGTCTGAATGTTTTAAAATATATTTCAATAACCGTAGCCGTCTGGTCGAGCTTTGAGTTCCGAGTCAGCTCGAGCAAGCCATTCACTTCACCGTACGCAAGCCGCATGAATAATCAAATCGTAACAAGTCATGTCTGCTTCATGATTATTAGAAAAATAACTACATTTGAATAAGTTATAAATCATTTTGAATGCTAACAACTAACTAACATGAAGGACCATGCGTTCTCTATTGACATATTAAACTTAATTCCTTATTTGCATTCAATTGGTTTAATATAAATATATACTAAATGTGCATTTAAATAAAAGGTATAACAGCCAAATCTCTCTACAACCTGCTAAAAGACTTGGGCCTGCCAAAAACTAACATCAGTTCATTCTTGGAACGTGCGTCGAAGGCACCCCAGTAGGTTCGTTTCAAATTTGGTAAGGTAGAGAGAGGAGCTTGGACGGTGGAGGTGAGCGTTTAACGCGCAACAATTAGGGCCTCCTTAAACCTACACCTGGGTCGCAAGTCCCAGGCACTGTTGAAGCTCCTCTCCCTGCAACGCGATGGGCCAAGCACACGCACAGTGAATCCATGGAATGCTGAGAGGTTTCGTCTCATAGTTTGAAGCTGTAAGACGTTTTTTTATTCGATACGTATACATCAATTGATACAATTCTTTAATGTTTTACAAATATCTGAAATGTAAAAAATTCTTCTCATTGCTATTACATAAAAATGTACGCGAATACAATTTATTATGTAACTTCGCCTGTTAGAGTATTCTAGATGTAAAAATACATAATGTATTTAGTAATAACTCAGAATATAACAGTTAAGATCAAAGTTTTATCAAATCACAAATATTCCGCATATATATTCTTCTATTTCAGCGGTATTATGATCAGTTAAAATTAACCGGACGCCTATGCCAAGTATTGTGGAAGATATATTGATTATCTACTAACATGACAAGTTCGAAGATTATAAATAGTACGCACTACGCGTGCAATTCAGACCGATATCACTAACGTTATAATGATTATTAGAAAAGTGGAATCATTTAGAAAGGTCCATTCACGTACACGACATATGTATGTTGATTAATACCGCATCAGTCAATGAGTCTGTTAGTGTAGGTCACGACTCAACGCAATTTGAATTGCAAAACTCAAACCACTGATGGAAACCACTCAGCAGAACAAATAAAGCGAGCGATTACTGCGCACACGTCAAATTAGCTCGATAGTTGTCGTAAGAGATACAAGACAAGTAACTTTTACTGATTTTTAAATTATTTATACCAAAATAATGTTATCACTTAGTAATTAAATATCGATATACTTAGGTGTATTATTAAAAAATCGATACAAAAAAAGTGATAATAATTCAAATAAACAATATGTCCTGAAACTACAGCCGTTCATATTTATTATCGATCTAATATATTATTATTATTTTTTTAATTTTATACAATTAAAGCCTTGTTACGAAACGGTAAAAAAAATATATTGAATTTAGCGACGCGAAGTTTGTGTAAATAACAACGTTTGCAATGTTATTCTTAGATGTGGTAATATTGTCAGTAAACGCATTTACAAATAACACTTAAATTTAACAACGAAACCCTAGTTCCAGTGACATTTTATTATAAAATTAACTGTCCGTTTATTTTGTGTAGTCTCCGGCTGAACCATCCTCGTTGAATTTTCTGGAAATCATGACATAATAATAGTCAGACAACACATGCAGTACAAGGTGAATTCAAGACATATTTACTGGACGGTCTGTATTTTCAAAGAGCTATATTTGTAAATTACGGAATAAAAAATCATATAGAAAATAAATAATAAAAAGTCGAGTAAGAGCAGTGCTCAACAAAAAAGCTCAAAGCTCAAAAATGTAAGCTCAACGTTGATTTTATATAAAAAAAAATATTATAGGAATGTATTTGAATTCTCTAACTTTGTGTTTTATATGTATTTATAAAAACAAACGAAATTTTCATCCATTGTAACATCATAGCTTTTACTAAAACCTTAATGAAAACTACCAAATCGTTACGATATCCCGTAAAATTTTATAGGTAAATTTAAAAAAGTCTCAGACACACTTTTACGCGCGAACGTTTACAATTATCCTCATTATTTGAGATAGAAATCTGTATTTGTAGTTATTAAATAATACATTCGTAACACTTAAGTCCCTTGCAAATAGTTTAAAATTAAAGATATCATATAACTCGCAAAAGGAACTTTCATTTCATTAAGGGGTTTCTACTTAGACGTTAACAAAGCATTAGTTTTAAATTATTATACCGGGTACACCAAACAATGAATTAATATATGAATTATTAATAGATAATATCCCTAAATATATAAAATATGTAATTTTTACAATTAATACGTTTTTCGTGATATCTCGATGACATTTTCTGTATCGTAATATATCTTATTGATTTCATATCATAGTTAACGATTGAGTTATTTTAATATTTCACGCGTTTTATTTTATATAAAATACTTTATATAAAACGTATGAAAACTGATATTTCTTTTACGTTAATAAAAGGTCAACTCAAACGACTATTATTACTCGGTTTGTTACATGAATGTCACATTATATAAGAGTTTTAAGTAATAATACTTAACAGTCATCCGAAAGGTGCTTGTAACTATTCTCATAAACAAACAATTAGTGTACCATTTTAAGTAATAACTTGCAATTTAAAAACACATTACCGCAATTGAAATTTGAAAGTTTCTTATACGTAATCATTACGTACCCAATATTACGTATAAATACAAATTATATATATTCCTATTAAATAAATAACGAACTTTCAACCGTGAGATATTTTGGACTTGAAGTTCGAGGCTGAATGTGTGTAAACTCAGATCACTAGTCCTTAGACTGATTGGCATCAATCGACCTGAAGAGGTTTTTCTTTGCGAATAGAAGCTATCATTGACATACAGGTGTAACCACAGCTTTAAATGTCAAGACGAGTAATTAGAAATATTATAAAAATATCTTTTAAATTCCAGATACAGATAAGATACTTTTACACGCGTTATTAAGGTTACCTGTTTGAAAAAAAAACAGTGTTGCATTTTAAAATTTTAGATTAATCATATTTTGTTCTCGATAATAAAATAAAACGCTTGAAACATTTTGTATTAACCGAATTGTATTTTTAATTATTTTATCTATATTTACTTCATCTACTTATATTAAAACACAAAAAAAAGTGAAAAGTTTTTTTTTCTATCCTCACCAAAAATTACTTTCTTTATACATCAAATTGAATCTCATTTTTCATTTATTAATTTACTTGAAAATGTTCAGGTAATTTACAATTATCGTAATTCAAACGTTAAGTTGATTTTTGATCTTAGCTTTAACGGCCTCTTACATCCGACACGTTCTAGGAATAATACTAATTCTTAGAGTACCGCCAGAGTCCACTGTAAAAGCTAAATTTAAAAATACATTCACCTTGCTGAGATATTTCAATCCATTTGTATATATTATTTTCATAAGATAACCTCCTTATCGAATTGAACTTAAGGCGACGTCTTAGCAATAGTTCGGCTAAAAATTCACTAATGTTTGTGATTCTTATAAAGTCTATTTGAATTTATCCTTCATTTTATTTATATTATGTTAAAGTTTTGACGAGATAAGATTTTTTTTATGAATGCTATCATTGAAAACCCGAAGTCTTTGATCTACTGTTCATTATATATATATATATATATATATATATATATATATATATAATATACGTCCGGAAAATCCGAATGTTAACAGTAGGGCTGTATGAAATAACTTTTGTTTGTGAATTGTTTCAAGCTAATGTATATAAAAACCAGTACTACAAACCGCACTTAATCTATTCTACGTACGTTAAACGCTATTATATATAAGTAAGAACGTTTATGTTTTGTTTCTTAGAATTGTGACATTATATAAATATGTTTTCAAAGCGAGAGACAAGTGTACGAAGGCATTTCGAACAATCAATTTGTAATATCTATGTATAATGTTCGTGTAATCCCCGTTGAATATAATAAAATACTTTAAATAAATACGTGAACGGCTTGTGTTTGTATTTATCTAAGTAAAGTTTATTAAATGTCTGAACAAATTAACCGTTGCGCAAGTAAATCTTGTTAGTTTAAAATTGAAGAATTACCTAACGCGGCCCAGTGATTGCTATCTTACGTGCAATTCATAAAAACTATTAAATAAGGATAAATAAATATTATTATATTTGTCTGACTTATCCCTTGTTAACCTACAAACCGACTACGATGCTCTACAAAAGGGTAATGTTGTGTCATGCATAGCATTCAAATATTTATGAAAACCACGATCAAGTAAGTTGATTTTCATGGTGCCGTATTTTTATATACGTATTTTTGATTATCATATTTTATTCTTATAACACTCGTATCTTCTACCAAACGTCGCATTACTCAGAAATTAATAGACTCCATTATTTCATACCAATGTTATAATTAGCCAACATTTTCCTGGTGTATTGATATCTAAAGGTAGATTAGTAAATATTATTCAGAAACATATTTACGCTTCTTAACACATTACATCCGACACGCAAATGTCTCAAACAAGAATCTGTAGGTGCGAGCGAATGGCAATATTTTAATTACAATATTTTGTTTAGCGCAACTACTTATGTTATGTACTGACATTTGTCAGTCTTATAAGTATGCACCTACTATAATAGAGTATATACTTTAGAGGTCAAATATATTATGTCAAATCATAGTTCTATATCGCGGTTTTGTTCTGTTAGCAGAAAATATTATAAACAGATTTATAACAATCAAATGAAAAGACAAACTAAACAAAACACCAAGAGACTACAAATAAAAGATACATTTTTTATTCACAAGAAATATTGATATTATAAACGTTAACTATTAAAATATATATACATAAATTGATTAATATAGACGATCTGAATTTTGAAATTATGTTGCTTATATTGATAAAATGTGATGTTTATGAGAAATTGCTAAATAACTTAGTAATAACCTTGCAATCGCTACTTGAAAGTCTCATAAGCCTGATGCAAAGCCTTAAGCTCTAAAGATTTTAATCAACACGTAATTTTTCGTTTTAATATCATATAGAATACAACGTAAATATATAATAATGTGATGACAACGTCATGAAGAACAAGAATAGGCCCGAAATGTCTGCAACAAGCAATAAGAAAAAGTTGACGTTTTATATAGACAAAGAAAAGAAAAGATTTCGTCAATCGTAATTTAATTATTGCGTTGCGAGATAAAGATAATAAATTGATTACATTTTTTTTTAATTTTGTAAAAAAAAATTATACTGCCAAACTATTTGAATACATTCTCGTCACAAATAAATGTTGTTAATGCCAAGAAAAAAAAATGGTCGTTTATATAAAATGCTTGTATGTAAAATTTATAGATCTATATTATATAGTTCCTCGTACTCTCTCAAGAGACGTGCATCTGTGGGGATTTTTTTTTGTCTGCACATTGTTTAATTTCTTGTTTACTCTGTGCTTTATTTAGCTCGCTGACCTTTGATGTTTTTGTTCAAACAATGCTAAGATATTTTACATTTTGTAATTAACTAACGATTCTATTCCATAATATTTACCTTAGCTCCGTCGCTAAGTGGGAGCTTTTGTATAGAAATATTTAAATTTAATTTCAAGATAGTCTTATCTTTTATATATATAACAGATTTCTACCGATATATTGACTCATAACGATGTCTCTGGAACCATGAGGCGGATAGTACGAAATTCTACACACAAAAGGTGTTGCGAGGGGGTCAACAATAGAAAATCCTTTTTTTAAAATAAAGCTAAAGTAATGTTTTTGTTATAAAAAAAATCTTACTATAATAGAATCGGTTTACTATAAACCACAGAATATTTTAACCAGATGTAAATAGCACTGTTTAATACAAACGATAACCTCCCGACACCGCGTTGATCCCTGTTCACTTTCCTTTCGACCTCAAAACTGTGACCTTTGCCGCTTTACGTTAATACCTACGTTTAGAAATACTATTTAAAAAAACTGAATAATTGTTAACTATTTCCGTTAAAATCGCAAGTGGACTAAGATTTTATGAATTAATTGAAAAATGCTCAATAATGTCACAACACATATATTTTGTCTAAATATTCCTTAAAAACGTCATATCTCCTTACTTCCACTGACTTTTCGATTGATAAATTAAATTTGTAACAAAATAAGTTAAAAACGTGAACAGGGTTTTCTTAATTCGTTATCTGCAAAACAATATCAATACGGAAATTACAGTACCTGAGTATCAGGGACAATAATTATCACGAATGTGATAAAGTTATTACGATTATTGATAATACATGTACACATATAACAAATATTTTGTAAATAAACGGCAAAATATATGACAGCATTAATGTAAGCAATGAAACTTCGTGTGCTTTGTACCTTTCATTTAAGCACTTTTCATATTGTCACTAAGAACATTAACATTGAGAGTTATCTGCAACAAACTCATTGTTGGTATACGAGTTTGTACCATATGTGACTGGTAAGTAATATTTTTTGTTAACTCTCGCCGTGCACACAAAAACTTTCTTCTATCATAAAATAAATGCATTGCAACAAATAAGGCGCTTAACTTTCATCTCCTAATACATTTTCTTTATTCAGATTTTACAACCGGTCGTTTAACTGCTGAGTGTGAACACAAATCAAAATTATCATAAATTATGATTGTCAATAAAATATTTGATATTTAATATTGGTTATATATTTAGGTTAACGGAAATGATTCATGGCCAGTTGCTTTAAGGCAGTAAAATCGATCATAATGAAAAGAAACAGACGTTCGAATCTATTCCTGGAACATTCTTGTAAAGTGAGCGCATTGGCTATACAAGGAATTGTTTCAGTACTCAGCCGGGAAAGGCATCCCGTCGACTGGCATGTACATGGAGCTTATTAGAATAAGTCCATTTTTAGAATACTAAAACTTTATAACAGTTATCTATAATAAATAATTCGCTTTCATAAACAACTTTCAACAAAATAAATACATTAAATATTTACTACAGTTTGTAATCAAATAAACACTCGTACTTAATTAAGGATTTTGTCAAGCTTATCACAGAAAAGCCTTAGGATATTAAGTACGAATTTATTTTATTGTGCTATAGATTAGAACCCGCCTGTATAGGGTTGCGGATGTAGGTATTACGATTGCGCAGTCTTAAATTGGAATCGCACTTAGCTGCGACCACATATATTGTAACTTGAGCTTTAAGATGACTTAGAACAATTGACGCAAATAGCGCATTATGTTGCCAGCCTGAGGCTGGGCACTAACGCAAGTGGTCGACTGTTATATTGTGAGAAACTGTTTTGTTACAAGGATTTTATTTAATGTTATTAACATGCATTTTTATTTTATAAAGAACTAAAATATTTCTTAAAAAAATTCATAGACAAACGCCAATTATACAAAATGTTTCAGTTTTAGAAAGTCTACCAGAAGGATGAGATAATATCAGTTATTTTTTACTCTAACGCTACAATAATATTACAGGATCTAGATCAAGAGGGTGATGGTGATTACGCGAACGACGTTGGTGAGGAGTGGGATCCCTTGGAGGACGACACCAGCTCCACGACCAGACCCTTGCTGGGAGTAACTCCATCAGCCATCACTAGGCTAGATAGCTACAGACACACTATCGTCTCCGCAGTGGACCCAGTAGCCGCTACCAATGAGAGGCCGAGGATATTGGACGACTGTAAGTAACGAGAGCTCCTCTTCTAATATTTTATACACTATAATCAATCAAGATTTTAAATAATTGTAATGTAGTTTCTTACCAGGCTTATATGTCAATAAAACAAAAACAAAAACATTGGAAGTAGAGTCCATTTAATTAGTTAAGTTTAATCCAACGGTTTCGTTACTGTATTGTTATTTGGTAAACATGAAATTCGCCCTTTTAAATTTAATCCCGTATGTATCATTTCAGCGCACGCCACAGCCGAAGAACGTGTGGCAACTAGAAAAGCTGTTATCGCCAATATCGGGAACGTTGTACGAGCTGGTAAATGTCTCACGCCACAACCACGTTGGCTCTCAGTCAGGAAATTGGCCCCGGCCGCTGATACCGTGTATGTATTTAATCATTTGCCAGGACAAAACCCATTATACTGTTTAGATTTTACGTCCAAATTATATAATAATTGCTTATTATTTCAGGTACATGCCTCCCTGCGTGCAATTACATCGCTGTGCACCCGACTCCGGTTGCTGTTATGACGAATCTGAAGTCTGCGCTCCTGTAGACGGCAAATATGTAGCGCTGCCATTCTTTGTAAGTTTAATCAATTTCTGCACTTTTTTGGACATGAGAGATCATTATTCTAGGCCATTACCAAACATATGTATTGTTTTATTTCCAGTTAAATAAACCAGACAAGAATCTGACAGCGGCCCGGATACTGTTCTTTAACCACACGAGATGCGCTTGCGTTTCGCGTGACACTTTACAGAGCACTGCTCGCACCAGAATAGAACATAAAGAAGAGAGGAAAGAGACTCGAGACAGGGAAAGACAAAACGACTGGCAAGCTCCTACTGAAGAACCTGTAGCGGAGAAGGACGAAGCAATAACATCACCGCCTCTGCTGCGCAGGTGGGAGAATGATTATAATAAAATATTTTTTTATAATTTACACTTCTCACATGCCTGTGAGAAGTCCTCTCCTTTAATTATAATTCAGGAAAATTAATAATGCTCATGTATTTTTGCTGTTTACTTCCAGATGTACATGCCCAACGCTCTTTAGGAAGCGGATCAAGGACGACGTGTGCAGCTGTGTGTGCGACTGGCCCGACGTTAACAAAAAACGCGACTGTCTCTCGCTCGCTAAAGGGAGGGAACACTTCGGACTAAGAGACAGATTCTGTGTGAAACAGGGCGACTGCACCACACCGAACTGCGAATACGGAGCGTATGATAGAAGCGCGGGGAGATGTCCGTACAGAAGATTTAAGAGAAGATTCCATTCAAGGAGATACCAATCAGATAAACCGGCCGTTTGATGAGAGTTTACGATTTATTAGCTATGAGCGCTAGTTCCTCTCACCAGCAGCTGTTTGGTAAAATATTATATTAAAGCAAATTCTTGACGAAATTAACTACGAGAGGATAAAACGTATCGTCTTAATATTTGGGAATGCGATCACTTAAGTTGTAGACTGAATAGAAGAGCTTCTACTGTTTATATATAACAATGCCATAACGAAACTAATAAAAAAATGTGGAAGCTCAGAGTCAACGAGTAACAACCTAGTTTATAAGTATGCGAGGTATTATTGTGGTAATATTTAATTATTTACAATATAAGCAAGTTATTTTACTTTTAACCTTAGATTTTATAGCCTTTAGTTTAACGGATTAAAACACTTGTCTTTGTGGTAAACTCATTAACGAAGCGGATCCAAGTTTGAAACGAGATATTCGAAAATGTGAAATATTTTGTGATCATCAACGATTTAAGACTCCGCCTCGCTTGTACACACTTTTTATTCAATGTATTACAAGTTAGCTGCTATATTAGGTGGCATTTTTTATTCAAAAATTTATTCATTAATGTTAATTGTGGAAAATAATTCCACATTTTGCCGACCGTTCACTCAAACTGTACGTTTGTATTTTATTTCATTTTAAAAATATACGCCTGCTTATAGTCAGTCTAAGATGTAAATAAATGTTAAAACGTCTATATTCTCTTTCATTTGTATTTTTTACCAAATATACATTATGAAACAATAAAATAAAACACTATTAATTATTTATCAAATTTATTAAAACTAAATAACACAACTTTATCTGGCTTCGCCTAATAAATAAACTCTGCAGGTTAAATGATTAAGTTAAAATCAAAACTTAGTTTAAATAGAACTGGTTTAAGTGGCCAGAGTGCAAAGCAGCGCGGTGCCTCGCTTGACCCAGAAATCGGAAGACTCCTTGCCGGAGTGAAGGTCGACGGCCACCACGAAGGCGCCCATACGGAGAGGGTAGTAGTAACAGGGACATACGTAACGATCTGGAGATATATATATATATATACTATGTGTATATGTGTGTGTGTGTGTGTGTGTGTATGTGTGTGTATGTGTGTGTTTTGGAAAGAAACTAGTTTGAATGTGCTTCATAGATTTATAATAGGTTGTCAAATATCTCCCCCCTCCAGCCGTTTTGTCTTTTGAATTCCGCGGCTATGTACAAAGCGCTAGCGAGCTCGTATCTGGTCAGTCTGTACCTCGTGTGACAGGTCTCGACAGAACCTCCAAGGCGACGCTATGCATGATCAGTTCGGGTGTTGCGTTCAACAGTCATGGAGGGGTATTATGAAGCTGCCGTCTAGACTAACTAACTTTGAGCCAAGTCCGATCACTGGGACACTTTTTATAAAGAGCAAAGAGGAAGGGAGATATTCGACAACCCATAACGTCATCACTCTCTGCTTCATGGATCACAGCAGTAGAGGCAGGTTGATCAGAATTAAATTGTCGCGTTTATTACTTCTCAGGCGCCTCCCGGTGGCTCGTATGGGCTTGAAGTGTATCGGAGTCATGGGGAACACCAGCTGCATGGGAAGCGGCTCCTGCAGGTGACCGTCCTTCCGGAACCAACTGGCGCCCTCCAGGAACAGACCCCTGGTTTTGCATACACAAATATTGAACAGTATTCAGTACAATAGAGTCCAATATTGTTTGATATTTGTAAACACTCACCGTATGTAAACCCCGCCGTCTCGGGGCGGTCTGACGAAGGCAGTCTCCTCCAGCGGCATGACTGTGAACTCCCAGCACAGAGTGTCGATGGGCCAGCTCTCCCCGCGCGCTGTCGTCTGATAGAGAAGATAGGGAGCTTCAATACATGAGACCAATAAAAATGCAGCATAAGATTTAATACGCCGCCAGATAACAATAGAAATGTCGCTGAAGTATTTAATAATTTCCTTTTGCTCGCCTCTAACTTCATCGGCCGCGGTAAGTGCGGTGAGATCTAAGACTGTCGGATTAATACGTGACATTCACACCTCGCCCGATCGTGAGCACGGCTGCTGTGAGCTAACCGAAACGTGCGGAGTGTGTAAATTTTAAATAATAAAATACGCGAAGTGATCAGAAAAATATTAGTTTCATTAAAATTTGACATGGGCCGGATCTAAACGCCGAAGCAAATTAATTATAAGAGCTACATATTCAAAACTGAGTATAGCCTGCTGGTGTGTCTGTGTTCGTCGTCACCTGCATCACAGCGGTGAGGAATCCTGTCGGCGCGACGAGGGACGGCAGCCAGCAGAGGGTGGGGGGAGAGCGGGGCGCGTTGGACCACGACGTCAGGTGAGAGCCGCGGAGGAACAGCTCCCTACACCACGCGCCCAACGGCTTTATAGACGGACGACCTAAACAAGCATACCCTAGACTTAATATCTGTACAGACTAAACAAGGGGAACTAACGAATAACTGTGTCGAGAGAAGACTTCAAACACGTGAAAGCGTTGATTTTTTATTGTTCTTAAGGAAATATAACATTAAAAGGACTAAAACCTTTCTGCCAGAAGGACGGCACGCGGCCCTCGAATATACACGTGTACATGATCTCCAACATCTCTGACATCACCACCAGACCCTCAATGGCACGTCGCAGTTCCTGGAACAAACGGATTCTCATGAGATCCGAATCACGAATACCAATATTTAATCAAGAGCTGAGACGTCTCTAACTAAAATATGGCTAAAACGTCCCGATAGAAAACCCTTAATATAACAGCTGCCAAGATTCTGGACAAGATATAGAGAAGAGGAGCTTGAAGATGGGAAAATAGGAAAGGCTTAGAAAAAATTTAGTTACAAATAATTTATTTGCCATTAAGGAGATCTCCCGGCGTCCGGTGTATTTCTTACACCTTCTGTAAGCTATAAGAAGTCGGAGAACCGTTTCCTACCACCCTCTCACACCACGTTCAGGCTCACCTTGAGGCCGGCGATGATGGTGCTGATGAGCACATTGTAGTATCCGATCTCCTGCAGCAGACTGACACACATGGGCATCACGATCTCCGGACCCATCATCCTCTCCGTGGTCTCCACGTCTATACGACTCGGCAACTTGGACAGCATCTCCGCAGCCAGCTCATCGACCTTTGGGAAGTTTTTACGACATATAACTATATGTCATACTGTTGAACTTTTTGTTAAGGCATAAATATTGGCCATTATCAATATTAGAAAGCCACAGCATACTTTTGATATATACATATACATATACTATAAAAATGAAAAAAATACTATGATAGCAGAATAATGTATGTCTGCACACATAAAATAACTTAATGTACAATGTGAATACAGATAATGGAACATAAGTATAAACCCTGCAACACGCCAACCTTTTGATCCTCCCCTCCCCCCGCCCCGCCGCCGCCGGTGGAGGCGAGCGCGAACAACGTGGAGCACATTATGCGGGCGTCCTTAAACAGTAACAGCTCTCAATAAGACTAACAAGAACATGTGACTTCAAAGGCTTCAATTGTGACCAGTTAATAATTTTGCCTAGAGCCATTTCAAACTTTGAATATCAAAAATATATACGAAAATTCACTTCCTGTCCATTCTGATCAAACGAATTTCACAAGTTTCTTATGCCTAATGAGTACAAGATAGTTTTGTTGGAAAATGTGACCCAATAACCCAAAAGTCGCAGATTTTGATCACATCCGCGTTAATTAATAATTGTTGACATATCTTGTATACTTTTAAGGTTGATCAACTTTAGCTGTCATTAATGTGGCTGTGCCCAAAAAGTTTAAGCATTCGTATCATGCACCTGTGCGAGTGTCGCTACATCAGCGGAGGCGTGCTGGCCGACGGATTCGGCTCGCTCGGAGGCCGGCAGGAGGTCCAAGAAGTCGCGGTACGATTCAAGGCTACCGTCGCGGGGGAGGTGGTAGGCTGGGATACTGGATAACCTGAAATAACGTGGCGAAAGATAAACGACTCATCTATAAACATTACTTAGGACGGGTGCTCGGTTCAGAGATAAAGGGTTAGCGAATTAAATTTTTTTTTTAATGTAAGTTCCGCTGAAGTACCTAAGCTCTCTTTCTTTGGTATCGGAGCCAGTGGTAACAGTGAAACTTCATTTTAAAACAACTCATAAGTATTTATTATTTAGTGTTTTTTCAATATAGAACCCAAAAAGAAATCCGAAAAAATCTCTTTCTGTATACCTATAGAATGGCGTATCGAGGGCTTCCTCACAGAAGAACTGGTTGATGTATGCGATGAGCACTCGCTTGTCCCAGTCGTCGGTGATGTGACCGCCGTAGTTGATGATAGAGAATAAGTAGCGCAGGGCATCCCAAGGGACCTCCTCGTACTCTTCCAGATAATTTGCTAGGAGGTTATCGGATACCTGGAGCGTTGAATAGTGTGAGAGACACTAATAAAATTATAAACATCCTTCGGCTGTGGGCCAGCAAGCATTCGATACAGCAAGATTTACTAAAAAAAATCATGTTTAATCATGAGTACACACAAAATAAGTCATTTTAATCAACTTACTGAGTGACTTTGAAATCAGGACAGTTATTGTTCTCTCTATACTTTAGTTTATGTACACTATCTGTACTGGCAACTCCGTCAAACTATTTTTCCACAGCAGACCACCACAAACACTTCTCTTTCAAAATAACGATTTAATATGGAAATAATTCTAAATCGCAATATTCACCTCAAAATCAGAATCGTTGAAGCTGTAAACAGCGTTATATCCAAGTTGTCGGAACCGTTTGCGAGCTATGAGGGAACAGTGGAAGAAGGACACACAGAACAACAGACGTCGATACTTGGGGGTGGCCTGGTCGAACTTCTCCTCGTTGAGGTTCGCGAATATACGGACGAGGTTGCCCTTCAAGCCCTGCAAAAAAAATGTTAACTTAGGGATTATACTTACAAGATATTAAATGACAGGATCTTAAATCGGTGACAAAAATGGATGTGAAATGATATGCAGATAAATAAGTGGACACAAATACATAAAAATAGATCTCACTATAAAACTAATTTACTTTATTTACTTATTACGTAAAATTCTTCTCAATAGAGATGCCACCATTTTTTTTCTAAATTATTGTCACAATGTAATTATTAAAAATTTTGAGAAAAAAAAAGTTTGTGTTGTAGATTATATATATATATTTTTTTGAGGTTTAAAGACGATTTCACAACTCGGTATCGATTAGACACGAGTGTAACGAAGATTAAGTAAAAACTACAATATGATCGAAGTAGTAGAGTAGGTCATCGCGTGTTAATAAATACTATGATATGAAGTCCAGACTTCTGGCAAATTTGAAAAAAACAAACAGTTAAAATTCTTACAAACAGATTTTCCATTACATAGCCCTAAGGTGAGCAGAGCATTTTCTCCATCGAATTAACACCCATGAATCTGATATTCTCTGGTGGTAACTCGTACTCGTTATATGGAATCTATACCTGAGGTGGTTCTGTGGTCATCTTGATGCTCCTCTGCAGTATGTTGAGAGGGAACTTGTCATCAGGCATCGACGACAGCCACAACCTGAACCGCGGGTGTATCTTGGGGTTGTCGAGGCCTCGCAGCGCGCCGAGCCATACGCACGCCAGGTGACAGTTTGCCAGGAACACCCAGCCACCTTCCTTCATACCCTGACTCAACATCCTGATGAAATGTATGATAATATTTATTTTTGTGATAAGTGAAAAAAATCTAATCGGTTAGAACCATTACTATCATCGGGGCTTCAATTTTTCATGGAATACAAAAAAAAATAGTTCCAGAGATAGACTTAAGAATATGACTTGTCGCAACAAAAAATCGAGAAAAAATATGATAGACCGAAAAGTAGGAAACTATGGATGAAGCGTTTATATTTAAAGGGTTGTTACACATTAAATAACAAAAAAAAAATTAATCTATGTCCACCTTAATTGAAGGAAAAAATAAAACATCCTTTTTAGTAGTTGTTGTTCATCATACTAGCAAGTTTTGTTAAGTTGGTGGTCAAAAGTCTTACCTGGCAGCAGTGGGCGCCTGACCTTGACCCAAGCTAAGTGATTGGAACTTGTCGAACATCTTTGTATCAGTGGCTAGCTGGATCAAGGCCGACGTGGGGTCAACGCCCGGGGACAACACGAACAGCAGAGACGTCTTCCAGGTAGACTCTTCCCAAGCAGCCTGTAAGTAACAAAATAAAAACAAAACACAATTTATTCATAGTTTATATTCTATACATTAGATTTGCCATTTTAGCAACCAAACTTTCTATTGTGTAAACATTGTCTTTCTTATTCATCAATCAAACAAAAAACAACTTAATCGGTCGAAGACAACACAAGAATATTAATAGATAAATAAATATATGTACTATCAGTAAGCAATCATTTCTTACTCACCAATATAAAGTCAACTAACCCGTATGTCCAGGACGGGGGGTTCGACGTACCGCGGGCCGAGCGTGTTAACGACGTAGGCCGCCACACACGAGGACACGCGATCCACGCGCAGCGACCGAACCAACAGGATGCGTTGGAACTCGTTGCAAATCTCGTTCCATTCGCCTGGCGAACAAACAGGACATGCTGCTAGCAAAACTTTGGCAAATTTCGACTAAAAGAATTATTCCTACAATGTGCTACCTAAGCAGTCCTTACTGTCAAATCCCAAAAAAGATATTTCTTTTAAGTTGTAGGTATATTTTCCTACAAAACCCCTACCTTATAGACAAAACCAAAGACCTTGAGAGATTCAACCGAAGCCTGTTCCCATGATACATCCAGCAGTAAATAATTAATGAACTTTTTTTTTTTTCAAAGTCACTCATAGCCATTGATTCGCGTTTGGCGTATAATTACTATAAGTAATCCAACATAAGGTTGTCAGACCTATGAGCGGCTGTGACTCCGGCTCAGGATGCAGGTACCACTCCTTCCACTCCTTGGAGAAGGTCTCAAAAGTATCACAGATGCCGTGGAAGCCCGGCAGTTTGTCCAGCTCTGTAATGTTGTCCCAGCAGTCTTCCGGCAACCAATCTTAACCATATCAAGATCACATTAGTAATCACATGTCATTCAAATACTAAAAAGCTGCATAGAAAATATTCTCTAATTCTCCGCCTATCTGTGAGCAGTAGTTACATCAGTGATAAAATTAACAAAAAAAAAACAATATAGTATAGGTAATAATTGACAGACTGATTAATTTTGGTATTCAAACTACTTCGGTCACCAACACGCGCTATACCAGTGAATATAACTAAACGTAGACAATACGGCTGGAGGAAATAGATTTACTGGTAGGATTGTCAGGTTGTTCAGATCGGTCCAGCACCACTCCGCCCTTCAGCAGGAACAGGTACTCGTGGTTGCTCATCTTGCCGGCCTGGAACAGGATTCGGGACACCATGTGGAAAGACAGCAACAGCTTGTGTCTCTCAAACACCGCGCGACATGTGTTCCTGGGGGATAAATATCCGCGAGTCAAAATTAAGCAAATGGTTTTTCATACGTTATAGATCCTAGTAACTAATTAATGTTTCTATGATTCTGATCCTAGTAACTAATAAGTTAATGTTTATGTGTCAATAACGTATTATGGAAAAAATCTATGGTAGAATTTGACATTACATATAAGAGAAGAAGAAGGGAATGTGGAATCTATAAAAAATATTTAAAAAAGCATTTAACTGACTTGTACACGGCGAAGGTGTGGAATTCATTCAAGTTAGTGATCCGGTCCTCGAGGTCGCCGCCCTTAGGGCTTCGGTCGATGGAGTAGGTGAAGAGATCGTTGTACGCGTCCAGGGAGAACTGGTACATGGGGTCGATACGAGCTAGGTCGTTGAGAGCGAAGAACAGAACCGCAGCTCGAGTTGCTACGGGTACGTAACCCTGGACATCCAGAAACATTTTTTTTGGGGGAAATTATAATGTATAAATTTTATTGAAATACAAAAATTTTCAATTAAATAAAAAGAATATTGTAAGATTTTATAATATATCGGTCACCTGTCTCGCCGCATCGATTTCTTTTTCAGTATCTTGCGAGGTGATGAGAGCTTCCTTCACCTCGAGGGATGTCCTCTGCGACACCTGCAACGTCTGGAACAGTTCTTCGTTCTCCAACAGGGGCACCTGCGACTCGTACATGATGCGCAGCAGGTCGTTCTCCAGGTCCATCTGATAAAAACATTAGCAAATTTGTAATAAATATTTAACAAAAATATTACTTTAGTAAATAGATGACTCTGGTAGTACTTACAAGTACTTTCTTATTGTTAGCTATGGTCATGACCAGGGTGTCCTTCATCTGCTCGAGCTGCGGCCTCTCCTTCCTCACCACGATGCTCAGCAGCTGTGACGTCAGACCCTGCTCCTTCACCGCGAAGTTCACCATCGTCGTCTTCGTCAAGGTTTCCGGACTATAAACAGGATTACCTGGAGAAATGATAACGTTGATTTCCAAGGTTAAAGTATTCTTTATTATCTCATTGCAGAGAAATCCATATATAGTACATGATATTTCCGCTTACTTGCCTGCACGTGTGATATGAAATGCTAATTGAAATGAAAAGCTTTCCAACAGACACGTATTAACCAGAGGTCCTGATTTTAAGTTTCCTTAAAGTTTTTTGTGTACTTTTTCTCATTTCCTATTTCAAACTTTCTGTTTGTAAGTTAAGTTCGTTAAAGCATCGCTCACCTAACTTAGTGGTGAGGTACATCTTGAATTCTGGATTGTATGGGACCATTTTCTCATTGAACTTGATGACCATATCGGAACCGATTTTGACAATCGCTTTGTCCAATATCGGAGCGATGGACGGATCGAGAACTTCCCCGACGTTTTGAATGATGATAGGTTTGCCTTGCGATAAACAATTCTCCATGATCTTAAGGTAGTTCGGCTGACCAAAGTCCACTATCTATAGAAACATCAGAAATATATAGAAACATCAGAAATAATAATAATAAAATGTAATTTACATTGAAATTAATACTAAGTTTTTCGGATACTACGCAGCTAGCAACAGACACTTTCATCACGGCTGCTGTGAAGGAACCGAAACATCTGGATTACATAGATACGAATTAATAAATAAACTCATAGTATCCGAATTTATTTATACTCATTTAAAGGCTTTTATTAAATTGCAAAGACTGAAGTCTAGCAAAACGAAACTACGTGAAACGAAAATCTCTTAATATAATTTTATTGCAATCGAATTCCAGAATCAACGACGTTATAAGACCTCGACGTGCATAAGGATCTTGTATTGTTTACGTGTCAGACGTCTACTTTAAGGCACAATATATGTCATCAAGTGTAAAACATCCGAACATTTAGTCATATAAAACTATTTCCATGATCCTCAGTCTATTATCATCTATGGACCTGTATCTGGTTGTTTTCCTCCAGGCGTGAGATCCAAATGAGCGCCTGTCCCTGAGGGTCGACCGCCAGCGGCCAGCGAGTCGCTCGGACTACGATGATACCATTCTCGGCGCTGAAGTTATCATCTGATAGATATCGTTAGCTAGATTGCGTTCCAGAAACATTTTCTGAACTACGTACAGTGATGTGTAACAATGTGCGACTAGTACATAAAAACTACATCAGACTCTCCTACATGTAGCTAGAATGTGATACGACTACGTTTATTACCAGAACTTAGACACTGACTTGCACTGAAAGTTTTATTTCATCGTTTGTACGCGCTTCAAAATATAATTATTTTTTATGAAAATTAAAAATCTACCTTCAATTTAATCTCTACTCTGAAACTTGCTTTGACAACTATCTGCCATGAAACTAGTCCGTCCAGGAATAAGAAAAGACAGTCACATTCATATTTATAGCATTAGTCAACACGAGTGTCTTATTCGCATTGAAATTAAGTGTCACAAAAAACCGTGTAAGTTTATAACCTGGCAGTCCCATATAATTCCAATCTCTGAGCGTAGCGTCATCGAGAAGAAACGTCTTCATGCTCAAGTCCATCGTCACTGGTAGAGTTTGGTCGAAAACCTTTTTGTACAAAGAAATATTTAGCCATGATTTTGAACAGAATTAAGAAAGTAATCCTAAAGCACAGCAGTGTTTCGATTTTCTATTAATCAAAGTCATTTTCGAAAAGCTAACTTTATAATAACTTCACTTCTCCATTTCATAAAGTCACAGATTGATAACTTTATAAAAAAAAATACTACGTTACAGCTTAATTACAAATTCTTCATCACCTCTCTGAACCAGTCACCCATGAGGTCTTCCCGGTATTCGGAGATGAAGGGTCCGAGGTAAGCCACAAAGCCGGTCGCAATCAGACAGTCCCCTGGAAGGTTCTCGAACTCCTTGTCGAGACGTTCCACGGTTTGTTCCCATCTTTCCCTTTCACCTAATATGTACATCTTATTTATGAAGTTGCTACCAAAGAGGTACACAAACTTTTGTATCCGTCCTTTGTCACATATGACGCAGGGAATCTCAACTATTATTATTTCAATCGCAGTTCTGAAGTTACATCAGTTGTTTGCCAAGGTCTCATTCAAGGTTAAATACAAATCATTTAATTTGTATCTGTTATTGAATATGAACAGCTAACCAGATAAGCCTGTGATGAGAGCCTCAGCTCTCTCCAGCTTGAGCTGTAGCAGACGCGACTTCCTCTCCAGCTCCTCCTTCTGCGCCAGTTTCTCGTCGTACTCCTTCTGCAGGCGGGCGATCATCTCACTCAGCTCCCTCAGCCTGGCGCGGGCTTCGGCCAATATCCTTTGTTTCTCCCTCAAAGACTCCAGCGCTTCTTCTAGACGTTCCTTTTTCGGTTTCACTATTCTGTTTACGATTGAATTAAAATGAAATTAAGTTTATGGTGAAATACGCTGAAAACTCTTTGATCTTTTCTTTTGGTCATTAACTTAAAAGCTTTAATATATTAAAAATTGTATTATTTACACGACAAAGTTTAGCAGGTACTTACTTGTAAACTTTCCCATATTTCTCTATAGCCCGCACCCACAAACACAGCGACTTGGCCGCTAGCGACACAGTGCCAACGATCTCTGGATCAAAATCTGGCTTGGCGGTGTAAGTTCCAATCTTTTTCAACGTCTTGTCAGATATGTTATCTTTGTCGAAATCACGCAACCGATCTAAGAAGTACTGATCACCGAGTTGTCTCTTCGCCTCAGCCCAGGTTGGTTCTTTCTAAAATGTGACCGCCACTTTAAAATACTTAATCAAACCATATAACTATACTTATTTGCCCCAATCAGATTGTAATATTATTAAATTGAGGATAACACATCGGCATACAGATATTAATTAACTTTACCAAATAGATACTACTGTTGAATTTATTTTTTTTAACTCAAACTTTATGCGTACTATTCTTAAACTACAACACTTACGAAGCTAAAATTGTGTTTATTGTAAAGAAAAGGTGCTTCCAAATATTGTCAAGCGCATTTTATCATATTTTGAACCTATGCTTTATTCATGCTGTATGTAGTAACCTGGAGCAATATAAGCACAGCTTCCAAGACCATCTCCACCTTCTGCGGCGGCTTGGCGTAAGACTTGACCTCAGTGATGTCCTTCTTGTTCAAAGCGTCTAAAGCCTTGGGGGAAAGATGATCATCATTTTAAACTGGCATCTATGTAATTCCTGTCCAATAGCCAAATATGTAAACCCTCAATAATTTTTCTCTTCCTTTTAAAATTTCACATAATTATCTATCCTGCGAGTTCGTCAAACACGATTATTAATACCTTAGTTAATTTACCTTAGTCGCTAGCAATATTTTATTTTGAAGTCCATCTGTCAGTTACCCGTGTAGTGTGTTGTATAAGAATTAAAAGTTATCAAAAAGAAGAAAGGACAATAGGATTTATATAAAAATAAAATAAGAAAATATTTAATTTAGTTATTCAATAGGGTCAGTCTGTGTAACAGCTCTTCCTTTATCCCCACCTTAACGGCTTCCTCGAGAGCTGGCATGGCGCTGGCGAGGTCTCTCATGGCGGCATCGGCCAGCTTCTTGCACTGCACCTCCTCCTCCATGGTCTTCTTGCTGCGCGCGGCCACACTGCGTTGCTGCTCGTCAGCGTTGCGTTGCTGCACGTTGATCACGCCCATATACTCTATACACTGCTCCGTGTACTCCGCGACTTGAACCTGTGGAGTTCATCGTAGAAACGATATTATTTTTGATTGTACTATAATTCAGGTAGAGAACATGGAATGAGAAAGTTCAGAGACACGATCGTTCTCGCACTTGTAAGCCTCTGAAGTATTGAGTTTTCCAAGTTACTTTTCGAGTGAAGCGAGCGGTACGCTATACTGGCGACTCGGTCATTCATCCATGATAATGATCTCGGCGACCGGATGTCTGATCCAGTAGAGGTTTTTTATGTTAGATAGCCCTTCTATCTGGAATGGTTTTTATTTAAAAAAAATTGAACGGGCCACCAACTTCAATTTTACGGCCGGAAAACGAAACGATGAGGTCGCTTCACTCGACTTGCACCGAGAGCTTTTTTTTAAGCGAAGCGAGAAAAAAAATGCGAAGATGCATCTCCTAGTGTTTTTTTATGCACGTTGTCGATATAATGTTTTGTTATATTGGTCACCTGAGCGAGAGCGAGTTCTTCTGACATCTGCCCCACTAAGTTAGTCGTCTCCTCGACCTTCCCCAGGCCGTTCCGAAGCTTGTTCGCTTGCAGAGCAATCTCAATTCGTTTGCTCTTGAGCATTCTGTGGATATTAAAAACGAAACATAGATATTTAAATAACTGACTGAGCGACTCTTAATAAGATATTTCCACTTTAATGTAATTAAAATAACAGTTTATTTACTTCGGTTGTAAAACATTTGATTCACATCACTATACTAATAGACTCTTTAAGAAAATCATATAGTTATCCGTGGTGTTAGTGACTGCATAAGGTATGTGACCGATAGGACTCGGCCAATTTGCTCCTAACGCACAACATATAAATCCTACGAATCTGACGAAATCACGACAAAAGAAGATGTACACGTTACTTTTCTCAGCCGAAAGAGTAATAAAACCCGTATACATCACAAACATGATATGAAAAAAAAAATATTAATTGTGCGGCCACAATTCGCCAAAAGAATTAACAATCACTTTGCTATATCAATATCCTCGTGTCGTAAATTCTTTTCATTATTTACGCTAGAATCATTACATCAAAACAGATCTTCCCATTAGTTTCACATTTCCTTTCTGCTATTAATGGAGAATATTTATTCATAGTCGTTGACGTTGTCGTGATATAAACAGCCGGCCAAACTTCTGCTAGGACACTAACTCCTTGTATCCGGCCACCAGCTCGAGGTAGTTGGTGGGCGTCACGTAGTTGGTTCGCCTCATCTCCTGCCACATCTTAACGGACGCGCGCCCCACGGACGAGTGTATCAGCGACATTGTCGACGCTACTGCCGCCCTCATGCTATCCTCTCGACTCTCCACCAGGGACTCCTTCCTGCGAACCTGGACCATAATTCACAGCGATCAGTGAACGTCTTTGGGAAAACTTAGAAAATGGTGGAATCCCTAACTCCAAAATGATCTTGAATGAATTTTTCAAACAATTTCTACAAGAAAAACGATAACAGCTAGTCAGAGGAAATTCCTTTGTAGAAAAACACAGTGAAAACCCGATTAGAAAATAGTTTAGTTATTTCGAAATATGACTTTTTTTGAAAATATTTCGATAGAACGGCATCAACATTTTTGAAATCAGTTAATTTATATTGAGTACCCTGGTTCCAGTGATAGAAGCCAACAGCTCTACTCCATCAAGAAACTTATAGGCGACCTCGAGCAGCGCCTCCCGCGGCCATTCCAGGAACCAATTCGTGGTGGTAGCATTGATAAGTGCAGGGTACTGACGAATGCGATTCCTGATACAAACATTAATTCATTGTCCTCAGACTGGAGCGGTCCTTACAGATTTGAAATAAGTCAAACTTAAGATTTCACATTATACAGATTTTTAAAACAAACTTCAAGTTACAAGGCTCGTACATACACATGTTACGTGATAAATGACCTTACGTAGCATCGAGATGTCAAACAGGAAGACAAAGAGCATAACAAATCAGGATTCATAAAGGCAAAGTGATTTCTAAGATTTTCGCGTGTACTAATTTAAACGAATCTTAGTTTGTGGCGTGCTCCGCTCTTTTTACTATTTTGTGTCTACATAAATGTCTTTAAAACACTCTGATAGCGTCCGCCTGTGATCACGGTCGCTGTAAAGGGACTCGAAACTATGGGACTATGTATCCGCAACGGATAGTTTTATTTGAAAGTCATAAAGGCTTACCTAAATTCATCTCCAATGGGACTGAAGCACAGCACTATCCGCATGTTGGCTCTCACTCGCTCTACCAAGAACAGATACACGCTCTCAGCTGTCTGTAGTATATTCGCGTTCTTCATGGGCTTCTCCAGAGCCGATTTAATCTATTTGGGGATGATGAAACCTCAGTTAATTGAGAAAAATTCTTCGCCAGATATAGAAGAACTATAAGACTCTCCAATATTATTCCAATCGATTACAAGTTTTTTTGTAGAAAACTGTTTGAAACTAACGTCTTCAAATTCATCAGGTTTGTAAAGATTGGTGACCTCTCCGCTGCTGAGCAAATTGTTGACGATCTCTGTGAATGTTTCCTCGACTATTTGAGTGTCGCAAAAAATAAATGTGGTCTTCTTAGTGTCTACTCCGCAGCTTGTGTATAGCACCTGTGTATTGGGTTTGTTAAATTATGTACAACAATAATATTCTTTTCAGTGTTGGCCACTTGAGTTGTTAATTTTTAAATCATTAATGAAATTCATTCTCATATGGATTTAAGTTAAAAAAAGTTGTAATTTGAAAGTTATTGACCTTCAAATCTTCTCGGAAATCTTTGACGCCGTAGGTCTTGGTAACCACGACTTGGAACGAGTTGCACTCGCAGATGTAGGACGCTACTCGGGTTAAACTTTGTCGCCCGGAGCCGCCTGTGTAACATACCCAGTTACGATGGGAAATAATAATTTTATTCCCTTATTTAATATAAAATTAAGAAACTAATAGAAATTCTATTTGGCGTCCAGCACAAAACGACACTACACTGATAAACATGCCAATTAAAATATATTTTCAGAAGTTGTAATAATTTATACATTGTAAACTTATACAATATTTTTCATATTTTTTACCCTATAATTTCATAAAAAATTTTGTCCAAGTAAAATATATAATAAATATCAGATCAGCCGACCGATGCCGACGCAGAGCATGTTCCCTCGCTGCTGCGAGATGACGCGCACGATGCGGCAGATGTGTTCGATGGCGTCCTTGAACAGCACCAGGTCCATCTTCACGACGCCCGGGCAGCTGTTGTACTCCTCCATCTGGTTCGCTATGTACCTGCAACATAAAGACCTAGAGATAAAATACCTTACATATAAAGTTCCATAGCAAACAAGAGGTTAAGATTATGATAAATAGGAGTCACAGAAACGAATGTTGTTACGGAAACAAAAGCATGGCATTTTTTATTGTTTTTTTGTTTGAATTTCCACGCTTAATTAAAACTGTTGAATAAAATTCGTTGGTCTCATAGAAAAAAATCTTTTAATATGAGTCTATCAGTGTCAGCTGTCAACATACTTTCTTAAAGCGTTGGGGTCATTCAAATCGTCGTACACCTCGAAGGGATTGAGGAAGTGTCCGAAGATGGGCGGGCTCTTGGAGGGGCAGAGCGCGTGGAAGGTCAGCTCGAAGTGCTTACCCAACATGTCACCCATGTGATTCATGAACCAATCTCGGTCCCTGGATGCAAGGTCGATAGACCATTACTACTTCACAATTATTACTCAACAGCGCCTCAACATTATATACAAAATACACAACATAAGGCAGGCATCTATACTGGGTATGGATTTCATAACTTCGTTTTAGGATTTAAATGTATTGACATAGACCTGCTGATCCGACACTAGCTCTAATTTGACTCAAAGCTACTAACTTTTCTTCGGTCAAACGATCACCGAACACTCTGAAGCACTCGTGGACCCACAGCCTTAAAAACCGTGGTTTAGTGTTCTGGTAGTCTTTGTTGCTTCTCAGTAAACCCTAAAACAACTCGTCGTTACAATTTTAGTAATATACCTTAAGATGGCTCCGTAACATCGCTTACCTGAAATATTTTGGATATGTCTCTCAAGTTAAACAGATAATGCATCTTGCTGGGAGTTGGCAGCAGCTTAGCAGCTATATTGTTGAACATGTCTATGGTCGCTATTAATACAATTTTTCCTTAAACAAAGAAACAGTACCACTCGCTCAGATCCACGAATTAAAAAATATTATTTTTTGGTACAATATAATGAAATATGTCGGCATCATAAGCAAAGCTGATCCAATTACCAACGGTCTTAGTTTCCTCATCAAAGTCCTGCAAGTGCTGCGACAGCATAGTTCCAAAGATGCGCACGAGTTGTTGCTGTGTGGGAGAAGGCAGGAAGAATGAGTGGAAACAGGACAGCAGTCGCGGCGGGAGAGGAGAGCGAGCGCCGCCAGGTGGACCCGCGGCACCGCACAAAACCATGTCCTAGAATACATGGTAGGAAATATCATTCTTATTAAAAAAAAAAATCGCAAATTTTTCTGCATCTCAAACATGTTTTGTCTAAATGTAAACATCACTGTCACACAAGAGCCACATCATTGTCCTACCACAGCCAATTCCTTCCACGTCAAGAAACCATAAAACCAATTACGCCTCAGCAATCACAACAATTCCGTTTCATTAATATAATACCTTAGCTACAAAAACTTCCTGAACTGCTCGCCCTAAAGAGTAGCGCACACACACACACACACGCACACGCACACGCACACGCACACGCACACGCACACGCACACGCACACGCACACGCACACGCACACGCACACGCACACGCACACGCACACACACACACACACACACACACACACACACACACACACACGCGCGCGCGCACGCTTCCGTGATATTCATATACATATGTATGCAATCACAAACCTTGACATTTTTCCTCCACTGCTTCTGTCTGTCGAACCAGTACCCGTAGTCATACCAGAGCCGCACCAGCTCCAGCGGTGGCTGCGAGCCGTAGTCATCGCGGACCGGCATGTTGATGTCGTCCATGAAAGCTATCATCTTCTTACCTTCAAGTTGGTCGCGGATGAGTAGGTTAATGATGATGAGGATGACTTGTGACTAATTAATGATCATGATAATAGTGATAATGAAGTAGAAACTAAGTTAACGTAACACTTGTTAAGTTCAAATCATCAATTAGTCACTAGGTCCACGTTCCTAGGCCCACAAAAGTATAAAATAGACAAAATCGGTTTTTCCTTAAATTTTTTGTAACAAAAGTGGTATTGTCATATATCGTTGTCGACAGTCACCTCCAGCTGGTACATAGTTGCCCTTAGTTCTTTTCTCGAGCCTGGCCTCTATGATATCTTGCACGTTAGCTGCTGTCGTTTGAGCCGACATGTTTATTACCTGCGTGCTATATCTGGAAAACAATTATAATATCCGTGTATATGTGTTACTAAAGAATTAATTACATGCCGCAACAATAACGAAAGGAGAGTCGCACAAATGTCGCACACATTTTAAAGGAAGACAAGATATGACATTCCAACTTTACAAAATATCCTCTTGTTAACATTTTTATTACACGACATGTGTAGTTCGAGGTAACGCAGAAGATGTTATACTTGATGGGATCGAGTCCAGCCAGTGTTCCTTGCACCAGAAAGGTCTTCCCGGTCCCACTCGGTCCGCCGACCAGCACGCCATGTCCAGCTTTCAACGTCTCCAGAGCAACGTTCTGCACACGAACCAGTTCCACGGTCGGCACCAAGATCGTGTGGAAGCCCAACCTGGGGAAGAGATTGATGCCAACTTTAGCGTTATATACCTCTATATTGGTGTTATCTCTTTAACAGTGCCACGAGTTTCGGTCTTAATTCTTAAGAATTATTGTATATCTGAAGTTGACCAAGCGGTACCTACTACATAACAATACGGTACACATCATTTGCAAGGTCTCCTTCTTATATTACAAACAACACCTTGTATAAACTTAAAAAATCCGTTTAACTTAATCGAAATATTAGTATGAAGACAACTTAAACATACGCTGGATTGTATTTCCAATTATCCGGTAACTTTTCCTCCCAAGACTTGAACTGTCTCAGTCTTTCGTCGACGAAGTAATCGTAAACGGTGTCCTTGAGTGGGAACACGCCCTCATGCTCCCGGATCCAGTTGTCCAACTTCCGACGAGATTCTTCCTCTAGAGTAGCGCATACGGACCAAATCATGCTGAAAGTAGAAAATTTATTCAAATGTCAAAAAAAAGCTGAAATACACAATGCTTTGTAGTTTTGCGCAGTCTCCTTTTAACTCCCAGAAATGTAATGAATCAAGAGAATTTTATTTTTCCCAAGAAACTTAATTTCTAAAAAATATCGGTTCAAGAATTTTATTTCAAACTTTAATACAGAGATGATACTATGAGACGAAATCATTCAAATGCAATCCGGAAGATAACGCAAAATAAAAAACGAAGCAACTTTACCCACTAAAGTGTTAATCTCACCATTCTTTCTATTGTGAGCCACCCAACACTTCAATACCTAACGATGGAACACTCACGCAAACAAGAACCTCATCTTGGAAAAGGTCTCGTTGTCATCCTGGTCGGGAAGGGGAGGAGCGGGCGCTGGCAGAGGGTCCAGCAGGCGGCACAGAGACCTCACACCTGTCAACTCCTGGCTACGAACACTCTGTCCCTCCACCAGGTGCAGCCGCTTCAACTCCAGCACTGGGGTCAAAATGTTCTGGAAGTGGTGACGTAGCTGCGAGAAAATTAAAAATATGAAAACCAAAAAAACATTTGTTTTGTTACACCAGGGTGGGCCGCCGCTGCAAAAAAATGTATATCGTTAGTGATATAAAAGCAAATACAAATTATCGGTGTTTATGCAATCCTTAAAGGAGCCGCGAAAGCCTTCTTAATGCGCTGGAGTCTGGACCAAGACTAACATAATAGTTCAATAGATTGTGTCTTATAGAGTTTATTATCAGATTCTATAAAAACAACAATCTGAAAGAAATGTCTTCCCTAGTGACGAAAAGAGTAAGAGAGCATAAACGTCTTTTTGTTCGTTATATTCAGCCAAATTTTTATTCATAACAAAGTTTGGTCCAGCCCAAATGGACAGCTTCCGCTAATACGATGAATAATATGTATTAGAAGCACTAATTGTATTCTACCATTTAGGTATCTGAGACATCTTCTAGGTGTACAACATACGTTCTCTCTATATTCTATATCAGACACGGACTCCAGCCAGGAGTTGACGAACGGCCACCAGCCCCAGTCCTTGTAGTCGTTGTAAACGATACCATTCCGAGATACCGTGGCCGGGGACGCTACCGCCAGGTCCAGGGTCTCAATCAGCAAGGACACCTGGAAACAGATTAATTACTCGGTGCTGGACCCAGAAGGAGGTAGATTATGACATTGATCAGGACGACGAAGTGACCTTTGGTGTTCTGTGTGCTATCACAAATGTATATAATATTGGTGATAATTTATTTTTCTTTCTAAAGCGAGAGTTCAATTTTTTTGCCAAAAGTTAACTACTGAGGAAACTGCATACTATTTATTACATTCTGTCTTGCGTTTAACATATCTACAAGAAATAGAATCTGCCCGTAAAAATTAAAATGTACCAAAAAGGAATTTTTCCCAACAAAACACCTTTGTTTTCTAAGCCTTGAACGCGGATCGTACATGAAGCTAGTACAATATATAATATGTAAGCCACTAAGACCAAACTGTCCTGTCCACCTCCTCACCTGCGATGGCATGGAGATCCGCTCGCTATTGACGAGGGTCAACAGCTTATTATCATCCATCACAGAGTTGAGGTTCTCGATCCAGATCGCGTCCACCGGACCATCGAAGATGATCCACTTTTGGTCCGGAGACTCGTCTGCAAGATAAGGACACTACACTTTACTTTAATAATTACTAGCACGAATGATTTAGACTTGTTAATAGTGAGTACTATTGATAACTACTAATCTAAAAATTAACTGAAATATAGATATGTATGTAATTTAATATAGTCCATACAACTGATAATATTTTTTTTTGTATGACATTGATTTTGTTGGTCTTCAAACTAGCACTTGTAAATCATCAATTGCCATGTTCTGTTCCTAGGTAAGGTAACTTCTGAAGATCTTAAACCTTGGCAAGTAGTCCTCATGATGGAAGATAGCACTCCGTCCTTCCACTCTCCTGTAGCCAGGTTGTACTCCCCATACAGCTCGCCCAAGGTCAAAGCCTTGGGGTTCATGGGGTGGACCTGAACGTTCTCGAAGCCCGGCACCTTCTCCCGATGCAGACGACTGAGGGTGGCCGCCAGCATCTTCCAGGAAACGCTCTTAGCTGTGTTCGTATCGCCCAGTAATATGCTCGAGTGCCGGGAATTCTGGAATTAACAGGAATAAGGTATCATAATTGAATAAAAAAAAATCCTTTACATTCACATAGGCAATATAAAGCTCTTGGCCCTAAGTATAATTAAACATAAAACTGATCTTTGCTAAACATTAACTTTGAAAGCCTGAAAAAAACAATAATGAGCCCTAAGTCAACAGCGGTTGCCACACCTTAGTTTCATAAGTCTGTATAACTTTGTGCAGAGCGGCCCGGACCGGCTGTAAGGTCAACGCCCTCATCTCAGCGGAGATGGCCGTTTCCAGCATCTCATAGTCCAGGGTGGGGATCTCCACGTCGGGGAAGATGTCTCTCATGATCCCGTCGAACAGAGGCACGTCCTTGGCGGTCAGACGGGCTACGTTCATATCGCGCATAGCGAGTATTACCATCTGTTAAAAGTTCAACTTTATAAAGGGCGTCTACAACTGAAGTATTATTTGCAATGGGGATTAATGACACCCTAAATATTTCCCCTTCTCAATAACATGAATACACGATCCTAAAGATAAATCTTTACCCTCGATCTTGATATAAATTATAACATTATTATATATTATTATTTACCATTTATTTACATTAATACCTTTAGGGACCGTGTTTCTTTGTGTGTGTTATGATTTTGAACATCCATATACAAAAATATATAGAGGTCTGCAGCCATGAGTGTATGACGACACTAATTGCTTGGTGGATTTCAACAAAATCATTAAGAATTTTTTCGTGGACACTTACATACATTTATTAATTACATTTATATAAAAAATTATCAGATACAATTTTTTTTACAAACACGATATCAGTAACGGGTGTTCAGTAATTGCTTGAACAAAGAAAAACCTCGTAAATATATCAAAAAGCGAGCGGTATCAGCTAGCTCATTATAAACATGCCTAGACAATACTGTGAAGGAGATAGACGATGTTTGTTTCCTAATTTTGATAATGCTATTGGCTAGAAATTCAAAGTCCCCGACAATCCACACTAGCCTCTTGTTCTGGTAAGTTGGGGTACGCCCTCCTCTTAACTCCAGCATACCGGAGCAGTGCTACCATGGACCTCAAACCGAAATCATAATGCTCTTGCTTCGATAACTGCTGCATCGCCAGTTGGTACAAAGTGAACACCTGGATTTTAAATACATCAAACATCAAGACATATAGCGAATCAACTCATTTTTAGTGCACACAAATTGTACCACGGACGGGAGTCAATAGAGATTTTTACCTTTTTAGCATTAATCTTATAAGCGGTGAAGCCATCTGAGAATAACGTGTTTTCAGCTATAATAAGCGAGTCGGGCACGCACATGGCGATAGGCCGGAACATCGACTTGAGGTTGTCCGGTAACTCTGTTCGTCCAGCGTAACTATGTATACAATACAAAGAGTATGATCAAATAGGTCTTAATATTACGGAAGCTTGCTTTCTTTTCGGTGAAAGGACTCCGAGCAATGAAAACCATCGGATGTAAACTAGCTATTAAACATAAAGCAAGTCAATCCGTGAATTTATTGCTAAACGGATCAGAGTCCAAACTTGGGTATCGACTGAGGAATTACTTTACACCAATAAAAGCAAAATCTACCCTGGATTCATAGTTATGAAAATCCCGCAGTTGCCGTCCAGCTTGATGTCCGCTCCTTCGAACACGAACCGCTTCATGTTCAAGGAGAGCGCCAGCAGTACGGCCAGGATCTGCTGGGCCACCACAGACAACACCTCGATGTTTATACGATTGAACTCGTCGAAGCAGCCCCAGCAGCCAGACTGAGCTATGCCTGCATGTGCAGTGTTTTGGATATAGGGTAAAGAATAAAAAATTTTTACATCGACCATATTATTCAAATATTGCATTTCCTAAGCTTTTCCATAAAAGATCGTTGAAGAGTTCATTGGCCTTATGCAGACGGTTCGTCATAAGGAATATTTATTTAACCCTTTAATCTGACGATCCAATAATCGAGTTGAACCTGCAAAACACTTCGCCATGGACTTGTAGTCTAGCCCATCCGAACAATTAGTGACCACGACCCATCTAGCCAGCGCTCTGCCGAGGTCCTTGGTGGTTTCAGTCTTTCCCGTCCCCGCAGGCCCCTGAGGACTGCCGCCACGGAATAGATTCAGGGCTGTGGTGAGCGTTATATAGCATCTATGGAAGAAAAGGTTTGAGGATAAGGGTGCTCTTGAAACCAACGATTTCACGTCATTACAAATGTACGGCTATCGACGGAGTACCTGTCTGTGAGCGGGGTGATGACAAGTCGACCAGAATTACCGATATACTCGTAAGTGTATATGGAGTTCGTGTTCGTTTGACGAATGTAGCAATCCTCCCGCTCGCGGTCCCAGTAGAACTTGAGCTGCGAGAACCACTCGAATGTACTCACAGTCATGCAACCTGAAATATAGTTTGGGATGTCGTTTTACTTAAATTACTAATGTTACATTAATATCTGTCATAAAAAAATCTTTCTTCCTTTTAAAGAGCTTAGGATATAATTTTCATAATGATCATCTAGAAGCTATTAGATATTTTCTATCCAACAACAGCAAAAATATGTTGAGAATCCTAACGCTAATGTAGGTACAAGGAATCCTGACAACATTCATAAGATCAAAATATAGAAATCATAATGAGATCTGAGACTTTCGCGAGTATTCATTTAAATTAAACTAATATTTTTCCGATTACTACGCGTATTTTATTATTTTAAAAACTACATAATCCCGACGTTTCATGTCACATACATCTCGTCTGCCCGTGATCACGGTTGCTGCAAAGTAACCGAAACGTAATAATAAAATACGCGTAGTAAACAGAAAAATATTCGTTTCATTTAAGAAATCATATTAAATTCAAAAAACATGAAATAAAACCAAAAAGATATAATAATATTCAGTCATTTATATGTTCATTATTGTACATTTACGGTCCCAACTAACCCATCTTGTACATTCTGTCCACAGTGTCTCTCGAATGTATTTCAATAACACACAGGGCGTTCACTTTGCAGCGCAGTATTTTAGAGATTTCTTTCCTGGACATGTTCTGCAGCGTCGTCAGGATCAGATTTTGCTTCTTCCTCAGCTTTTTTAATGGTTTCTTCTCTTTCATTATTTCGCAGCGACAGAGCGTTCTTGTGCAGTCGGAAGTCCATTGAATCTTAATATTTAGATTTAACATAAAAAATTGTATAAAGACTCGCAAATATTATTTTTTAATAGCGGATACAATTACCAAAAACGTTACGCAAGAATGTTAATGTAAACATTGACTAAGCTCTAGATTTCAATGCCTTAATACCTTGCTGCAAGTGATGCCAAGTTGTCCCGGCCAATCGTTGATCCACTGTTCGCGCTGATAGCGACACTTCCTTAGAGCAGCACGAGTCAGAATCAGTTGCTGATAAAAACAAAATATTCTCAACCACTACCACATGAGTACACTTAGAGTAAGCAATAAATTTGATAGTTATATCTGTAGAATATATTTGGTAAAAATCTTATCTGTGAAATTTTATTGTACCTCTCTAAGTACAACCCTCATGGTGTGTTCCAAACCCAATAGCCAGACCTCTGCGGGACCATCCAATACCAGATTGTATTTCCACTCTATGCATTCACCATCTTCGGACATCATGGCTTTTGCCACCGGCAGACCAAGAGCATTCTGATTTTAAAATACCAAAGGTAAGATATTTACAAAAAAAATGTCTATCTCATAAACAATTAAAATAGTATTTGCACTAGAAATAAAACAATTATATGTTGTATAACCTTTTATTAATTTCTTATCATAATAAAAACAGTTGTAAAATTACATTTATTAAATATATTATTAACTTATAATGATCCATAGCTTATTAAAAAAACAAGCTATGTATGGACTCTCCTCTCACGGTACAACTTAATCTCACAATGACTTAAAAAGCTCGATAACTTCAATCATTATTTCTTCCATAGATTTTCTCAGTAAGTGTGAGTAAGGACTTATAAATTGCTTTCTTATCTTGTTCCGAGCGACAGGATAAAACCATGTGCAAGTAGTCATTTAGTAGCGACTGGGATTTTGCACTCGGATGATTCATGAGGAGAATTGTAAGAGCCTGTAGGTAAAAAATATGATATAGATAGGTTCTCATACTGTTAATTTACTTTTACTGTCTTTAGAAAATTTTATTATTCATAAATGCAAGCTTTTATAGCTGAGGCATAACATCCAGTGGAATTAGCAATTAAAACATTTCAATCATTATCATTATTGAGGTGGAAGAGCCTAGCTGTAGTCATGTTACTACAGCCCAACATGGGCTGGCTAGACCGGGGAAGTACCACCCTCTCACAGAAGATCGGCATCAGTGTAAAGTTGTCTTTAATGGCTGCATTTCGTCTGATGAGTGAGAGAGCCGGTTACCCTTTCCCTTTTCCCACCCTTTCTCACCACTATCAGGTAGGCTGTCTGCTTGTTTGCCCACTTAAGCATAAAAAAATGAAAATTGTTAAACATACCCTTATATAAATAGGATATTCATCAGCTTTTTCGGTGGCATGTTCCCATATTGGGGATTTCTTCAATAGATACAAAAGTTGGTTCCAATTATGTGAGTAAATTGCTCGCCTCAAAGCCATTTGGTACGCATTCCTCCAGTTTTTTCTTCGTAAGTCCGTTTCATATAAACTTTTGCAAGTTTGTAAGTCCACAAGGTTCCTTTTACATCTTTTATCTCTAGCTCTGAATGGAGTTTCCATCAAATCTAAAACCTTCTTCTGCAATAATAGTCATTTACTGGTAAGACATCCCCAATTAAGAGGCATTCCAAAGATATTAATATTTTTATTTGAATACACATTTACTTTTTAAACATTCATAAAAAGTAACTCACCAAACTGCTCTTTGGGACGAAATGACAATTTATTATGTTCTCTTCAGACATTTTTTAAAGTGATCTTTTTTTATATTTTCACCTAATTTTTAATTCACGACATACAAGTATTCTATACTCTTGTTTATCATAATTCATGCACCGCGTTTTGTAAAACTTTTGACATAATATAAGAATTAAGAAATTTCAAATTTGACAAAGACGACACTATTATTGTTGCCATAATAATTATACAACATTCATAATTTATTAGAACTTGTCGTTTTAATGCTTTACTATTTATTCAGTTTTAATGCAGATTATACCGATTAATTACTTAAATTCTAAAAAACAAAAATCATAAGGGCGCTTACCTTGTCAATTCTAATTTTATTGACATTATCAAAAAGCTTCTTCAAATGGACTTGAATTAATTGTGGCTTTTTTGAATTTCCTAATATCTCGAGCAGATCATCATTTGAAATAAAATAAAATCTTGGGAAAAGCTGTCTCTTGGTTTCGAGATACTTTTCAAGAGCTCTTAGAATACCATCTAGATTATCAACCATAAGATTGAGCTTATTAAACAAATATGGTGCCGGCTTGTAGAGACATGCTTCAATAGCATTTTTTCCGGCGTACATGCTATTAACAAAAATATTTTATGAACATTTTAACCATTTTGCAATTAAAATATATACATATGTATATATTACAAACAATATGGGACAAGAGATGTATTTTAATAAAAATATACAAACTTGCTAGTTATTTCTGTCCAGTCAGCTGTTAGCGCATCAAATATAAGAACCTCATTCGGTAGTTGTTTTCTAATGTCTTCTCCACTAAATATACTCTCGAGATATAAATAACGACGCTGAACTTGTAAAGCAATCTAAGAGACCAATAAAAAAATCAAAAAACACTAATTATTTTGTAATGCTTCGCCTATATCTTATAATTATACCTCTATACATTCCGCCAGATATCCCAAAGATTTCTCCCAATAATCAACTTCTTTTATAAAAGGTTCCACATACTTTGTTGATTTCATAGAAGATAACTGAACTTGATGGTCTTCCAAAAACTAATTTGACAAAGAAAAATATATATAGTATTTCATCGAGATGAAACCTCTTAGCATTCCATGAATTCACCCTGTGGGTGGCGGGTCCGTCCCGTCGCAGAGAGAGGAACTTCAACATTGCCTGGGACTTGCGACCCAGGTGTAGGTTTAAGGGGCCCCTATCTAACGCGCGTTAAACGCTCACTTCCACCGTCCAAGCTCCTCTCTCCACCTAATGCTTGACTATCATTTAGGTATATACCTGCATAACATCTTCTACATTTTTTATTCTATACATTTCACCCCTATGATGTTGCATTTCGTAGGTGGTAGCTTTCCAAATCTCGCGAATAGTTTTAAGACCATTCTCAATATTCAATTCCATCGTCGCAGCGTTAGATATTTCTGCGATATCTTCAGCGTACGCTTGGAAATTGAGTCTCATTATCAATTCGAGTTTGAAATCTTCAGAGTTTTGATCAAATTCTCTATAATTTTTTTAGGTATATCAATAGAAACGAACTTAACAAGGAAAATTTTGTTTTATTTTATCTATATAAATTTTACATTGTTAAAATAAAGGGAACAAAATAAAATCATTAATTACTATGAGTACTGTAAGTAACTTGTAATGTGTAACTTACACTCCCATGAGAGTTTTTATTCTATCCCAATGTCTCTCCCTCATACAAGGGTTTTTGAGATCATTAATCAATGGCAACGTGCGTCGAAATGCATCAACCTTGACCCTAGTGGTATCAATGATATCCCAACCCTTGTCTTTCAGCTGGCGTGAGAGGCGATTAAAGTTTCTATAAAATATTAGATATATATTACAATGCTTGCAATAATATTGAGGAGTTAACAAAATTTTGCTCTCGACTTAACCTGAAGAGGAACATGACGTTGTCTTCCATTTCGTCTGTCTCCATTTCCCAAAATGTCTGTGTTTTATATTTCTCCCAAGACTCTTCCCATTGGAACACCAGTCCCCAAACTTCCTCCAATTTTTCCAATTCCTTTTCCATCTTTTGTAAGTCGAGATTGACCGGCGTCCTATAATCACGGATTTCAAAATTTGTTATTACTTCAATAAACGGAATAAATTGAAAACTGTTCATCACATCCAACAGAAATATATGTTCCAAATATAACTCTTGTTTGTAGGATAATTAAGTAAACACACTAATGACAAGTACAATTACAAGATGATTCTCTAACTAATTGTAATGAATGCTGTATAGTCGCTAGTGAACGTTTATGCATGTGAATTACGTCAAATTAAAAACTGCAAGTCCATCTCTGATCTGTTGTTCCTGAGCTCTGAGTGCATTGAGGTGGTCTCTATAAGCCTTGAGTTGGGACAGTGCATCTTTGCCAGTTATATCGGAACTGCAGGGAGCAGTTTTGTAAAAATCTTCGCAAAAATCTTTAGCCGCCTCTTTGAATTCCTTAATTAGCGAAAGACATACAAAGTAGGACGGTAAAATTCACTTGGAAAGCAAAATTACAATATATTGTTTGGATAGATTGCTAACCTCAGCTTGTACAAGTAGTTCAGTTTTAAACTTATCCTTATTTAACTCCAATGCTTTTTTGGCCTCTTCCAAAAGTGTCAAATATTCAGACCACATCACGGGAATATTATCATGTCGAGCGGTCATATCTGAACTGAGTTCAACCTCAAATTTAGCTAAAACAAAACTAAATGAGCACCATTATTTAAAATAAGACAAATTTCTTTCAAAAATTATTTCTCCCGACCTAAAGTCGTCATTTTCTCGGTTATCGGTGGAAAAGTTTTCTCAATCGTCGGAATCTCTGACACCAAACGTTCATACGTAGCCATGGCCGAAGCCAACTCTTTCAAATCCGTCGGCATCTGGATAATGAGCAGGACATCGACGATAATTTGAAAAACCAAAACAAAATTAATTGAAAATAATATAACGACAGCTCACAGTCATGGCTTCAGTGCTGCTTTGCTCGGTGTAATTATAAACGACGTCAATATCTGTTTCCGTTATTTTCCTGAGCAATTCTCCCAATTTAGTTTGCCAAACAAGACAGTGAGCAATGATTGATTTTTTAAGTTCACTAGAGTTAAGTGTTACGAAATGTATCTAAAAAGAGAACGTACACAGTTGAAAAAAAATCACTTTTTTTGTATTGTGTATTAATAACAGACCTGGTTGGTAGTTTCCTGTATTTGAACGGCGTTGGCCAGGTCACTGTAGTTAATGATCAAGGCGTCGAACTCAGCCGCCGTGTGCTTTTCGTTACGATATTTAATCATGAATTCGTCTTTGTTTATTTTCCATATATGAGAGTAAGGATCCCACATGCGTATGTGATCGTTTATTAAAGAAATATTGTACTCGATTTCTAAAACCAATTCATATTCTAATAATGAAGTCAAATAAAAATTGAGGGTTTATGAAATAAAAAAAAATACCAGCGTCTATCAGTGACTGTAGTTTGTTGCTGTCTGCGTCTGTCAGTATAACTTCTTTAAACTTCTTGAGACCACCAGCCGGCAGACCAAACTTTTCATACAATCTTGGAACTGTTCCAATGAGATGGATAATTTCCTCAAGGACGGTTGTAAACGTGTCAATGAGTTCGTCGCGACTGGGTATATACACTATCGTATTGATACTAGACAGATACAGGTTCATTTTAATCAAAGGTGAAGGTGCCATTGTACCTGTCAAACAATATTATTTCTTCATATCCTGTTTCTATACAAAAAATAATGCTGGTTTATGTACTTATATAACTCTTATGTGTCTCGTTTGTGTGTTTTATTCGAGGTGATCTTTGGTAAAGCTTTAGGTTGACTTTAATTAAAATGCTTTTATTAATAAATAATTTAAACAAAAAAGGATCGTAAAAATGTAATATCTTTGAATGTCATGCCCAATTAAGGTAGAAATTAGCTAGCAACCTTAAACATCACACATCAAGTAAGAATAAAGTTGGTTCTACCAAGCTATGGCAATATCCGGTTACAAAAGTGACATTACCATCTCCGTGAACTGCCTTGTACATATTTTGCATAGTGGCCTTTATCGCTAAACGGAGGGCATCCTCCAATAATCTATCCCATCTCTTAACGTATTTAACCCAATGCCCGGCCATCTACAAACGAGGAAAATATAATTTAAATAGTTTTATTTAATAATCAAGTCTTTCATCAAAACATATACTTCTATACTTCTCAATTGGTTAGTCTAATAAAACTCTTTTCTTTGTTCAATAGAGACACAGAAAAGAAATACAAACAATAAACAAATTGTAAAATACAGAGATTTAGTAGTTTTTTTAATAGTATTTCGTCACCTGTGTTATGTATGCTTCGAATCCTTCATAAACTATAATCACGTAAGTTATAATTTCTTTATACATATCCAATATGCGAGCAGCAGCTACTTCTTGCATATTTCTTATTGTTTTGCGCAAAAAACTTATCTCAAATACATTGTAGATATCAAATTCAATAAGGGGTGTGTCGCAGATCTTTTCCATTATTTTTACTAAATTTATATTGCAGTTTTTATAAGTGGTGAGGAAGTCTTGTAGCTGGAAAAAAATGAAGTTACAAAAAAATTCAACTCATCAATCCTTAAAGTATTAGAACAGTTTTATAAATTACATACTTCGCCGATTTGAGTTACACAATCAGCTATATAAGCATCAGACATTGTGGATGTCCATGTTAGTTTAGTGATACCAGGTTGAACTTTTTTCTCGCATGCCTACCAAGTTAAATACAGTATTAGTACAAACTTCATTTTGCTTCAACAGTGATTTGCATTTTCTTTTATTATAATTTCGCCCAAAGAGCTTACGAAAACCTCATATAAAAGCCTTCGCCAAAAATAAACTTTTGCTTAAAGATAGGTATACTTATACATGTGGAAGTGAACTTTGCAGGTGAGTATTATAAGTCTGAATTTCATTTTTAAAGATTTAATACATATATTTTATAAGCAGGTAGCGAAATGAACTCAATTTTCAAGCTAAAAAGAAGCTGTTCTCTAATATTCATAAACTTTGGTATGAATTTCTTTTAAATGGACAGTGACTTATGGATGGTCTTTTGTATAAATAAATATAAATTTGAAATTAATTTCACGGCCTGCATACGTTACTCAAGTCACCTGCGCGAATACATGTTGTTTGCTTAAAAAATATATATATCATACAGCATGCTTTAAAGTAGAGATATCTAATAATACGAAATATTTAAGCTAGTAATTATTCATTGTACAAAAATTATTTAAAGTCAGTCACTAGAGACAGCTGTTAAAAATAATTTAAAAATTTTGACATTTGTCTATCACGTAAACGTCAATTTGAAATCCTGCGCTAACTTGTTTTGACTTCTGAAAAGATTAAACTAATGAAATGAAAAGAAATGAAAGAAATAATGAACTTAGCAGACCCGGAATTGGAGCTCATAGACCCGACACCCAATGTTCATATGCTGTTTATACAATTCGACAAAATATTCTTTTATACGAAACTTGCAAGCAGAGCTGTGGTGCGATGGAGTAAAAGAATGTATTCTTGTGCTGGGATATGTTCGTACGTATTATTAGGCCAAACCGTTTGACAAAATATATAAGTGCACAAATACCATATGGCTAGCATTATCTATTTGCAATGAAACGAAAATGCTTATATTTTATGAGTAGGTATTACAGAATGTTTCAAATGCTTATCTAAATTTTATTAGGTATATCACTCTTCAGGTATGATAGGGGAGGACTCTGTGATATAGCTCTCAGTGAACCCCTGCTGAAGTTGAGGCCTCGCAAGGATCTAATTGAGACACTTCTGCATGAAATGATTCATGCATACCTGTTCGTCACATGTCAGGATCAGGACAGAGATGGTCACGGACCCAATTTTAAGTCACACATGTATAGAATCAACAGTGCAGCCGGCCTCAACATCAGTATCTATCATGATTTTCATGATGAGGTAAATTTTTTTTAAAGTTATTTGGACTCATTTTATATTTACCTTTTTATACAATTAAATAAAAAAAATCTTTACATAATTCTTATTAAATATTTTAAACATACTGTATGGGTTTGTAAATCTTATTTGTAGGTGAAACTTTACCAAACGCACTGGTGGAGATGTGATGGTCCATGTCAATCAAGGAAACCACACTTTGGTATTGTCCGTAGAACTAACAACAGAGCTCCAGGACCTTCAGATTACTGGTGGAACGATCATTTGAGAAAATGCGGAGGTACCTTCATTAAGATAAAAGAACCGGAAAATCAAGGTAGGAAAAAAGCAGTCCCTAAAGTTAATAAAGGAGATATCACAAAATACATCAACAATAAAGATAAAATAAAGGGTGTCCCAGCTGAAAAATTGACCAAACCAATATTGAAAGATAATAATATGATAAAAAATAATTCAGTAACCAAGAGTAATGGCAGCGGGACAGTTGTTGTTACTAAAAAGAACAATGTGGTGTTTAATCCAAAGCCAAACAAACAAATTGAACTCTTCAGCGGAACAGGGCACACATTGAGCGGGAAGACCACAACACTCCTGGATATTGCCGAAACTGTTAGAAGTATTTGGGCAAATAAAGAGATACCCACCATGGCACCCGATAGAAAAGAAGTTAAAGGTATGGTAGGTAGAAAGAATGAGAATTCTGTATCTGGTAATAAGCATAAAAGTGATAGTTCCAATCAATATTCTCCGCCCATGAAAATCAAGAAAATTGATGATTACTTCAAAAAGAGCGCCAAAAATGTCTTAAAGGATATCTATGGACAAGACTTTGATATAAAAGAAGTTAATGCAAACAAGAGATTGTCTGTGGTGGCAGTTGAAAATGACTTAGTTGATTGTCCTGTTTGCAGTCAAAAAATTGCCAGTAATCAAGTTAACCAACATTTAGACGAGTGCCTTAATAAAGATATAATAGAAAAGATATCCAAAGATAGCATTCAGCCTGTGATATTTAGTGAGATAAGCAATAAAGATGTCGAAAAGTCAAAAATAGAAGTCAGTAAAACAAATGACGTCAAAGAAACTTGTAGACAAATAAATAAAAAGTCAAAGATAAAAAATGAAACGGGTGTACAAATTAAAATGGAACCCGGGACTAGCTGGGACATAAAAGTCGAAGCTGGAACGAGCAAATCACTTAATGAACAGAAATGTCCGTGCTGCGAAAAAAACATAAACAACACTATGGATGAACATCTGGATGAATGTTTAGCTTTCTTGAGTGATCCGACAACAGCGCCCGCCGAGGGTGACACCAGTTTGATAGAAACCATTGAAATTGAAGATGATCTGGATGAATCTCTGACCTTCAACTCCACCGGCACCAAATGCCCTTGTCCCTGCTGTCTCCAAATGATTGAGCAAGCCAATATGAATTCCCATTTAGATTCATGTTTGAGTTGATCCATCACCATTATTATCCTATATTATGATGCTGATCTCCATGTTGTGATAGCATTTTCAATGACATTGTTTCTATCATGTTCGTTATTATCTAATTTGTTATGTTATTCGATTTTTTACTTACATTCCTATAGATATACATATTTAATAAATTATTTTTCTACCAAAACGCAATTTTGTCGTTTTATTTATTAATATTTTCTTCGTTTGTGTTCTAATTAGTTTCATCTTACCAGTGTCAATGGCTTGAACAGCAGCCTTTCCTCTTCTGAAAGGGAATCTAGTATCTTATTGTAGCCCTTCACGACAGCCAGGACACTTTCATAGACATAGAAAACTGTCTTGCTCTTCATATAAACCTGTATCATATATATGTGAGTACAATATCATAAATTATTTTGTATAAATCTTAGTCATCTGCTAACCTGATAAGCGTACAGAGGTATATCTAGACCGAGGTTTTCCCAGTGACTGGCCTCCTTGCAAAGTTCTAAGATATTCCTGAAATACAATTTGTTTTTTACCATAACCTTATACTTAGTTATATGCGATGCAATTAACAATCCTGAAGGATTAGAAAAATATCCGACTAGTAACATAATTATATATATACTTTTCCTTCGACTTGCTTACACGTCAATGTTGCATTCCAGCAATCCAGGGTTTTCCGCGCTCTTACGCATCAACGTTTTATTCAAACCAGCCGAACACTTTTCATCCAAATTGTGCTGTAATTTTAGTGTCCCATAATTTTTACCTTACTGTTCTCAAATCAGATTTTGAATAACCACAAATTAATGCATACAAAGCAATGTATATTAACTATCCAACACCGTTGAATGTATACTCACAGTCCAGGAAATCCACAACTCTCTGATGGCTACATCCATGGCTCCCATTAATCTATTGACATGCATTACCACGTCCTCAGAGTTGCTGCAGGGCATCATCCACACGGACGCGTCGATAAGAACCTGATGAAACACCACTCCACATTCGTTTTTTTGGGACATTAATAAATTCACATGTTTGATTAAATTGTGTGTTGGTACAAATTAGTTATACGCTTCTTTTATTTTCCTGTCGATAGGTAAATAAGTACCTATTTTACAGAGGTCTCTATCAAGAAGTCTGCATATCTCAATTTCTTTTATACTACTTTTTATTATTTTTCCTATTTTTCACGATGAATTTTATACCACTTGTTAAATAAAGAATATGTAACCGCATTGTTAAACAATAAACTGTTTATCATTCATTTCGTCTTTGGATAAAATGGAATAAAAACTTAAATAAAATAGAAAATTCATATCCCAAAAATGTAAAAATAGTATGTCTTTGATTTGATAAAATTGATAACCTTTTTGAGATACGCTAGTCTATTCCTGCGGACTCGAAGCAACGCTGCTCGACCAGCGAAAGACGGAAGGTCTGCGACGTATGTCCCGCGAGACGTCACAGTCTCCTTTTTAGCTTCTTGGACTTCATCACTGAACATTGCCCACACCTGTGGAAATTCGCACGACACAAAGTGCTAATTATAACTTAAATTAACAGCATTACTACATCTAAAATATTAAAATGTTTTGGTTTATTTGTTATTTTTATTGATGATATTTTATTTTCGATATTTTGCTAATCGGATTAAATTTACTTAACTCTGCAGTCTTTCTTTTGAATATGCGTTTCAGATTCTTTCTCTTAGAGTAATTATGTAAGGAGAATAGCGCAATGACAGCCTCCTCGACGTGATTGACACCTTCGAATACAGTTTCCACCAAGTTCTCGATAATTATCTATAAATGTAAATAGTATTTGCAGGCTCTAAAAATATATCTTTATAATGAGTCAAATTCAGCCATAGTAATAATGGACTTACCTCGATATCCTTAATAACCGTTCGAAACTGAAGTATATCATCATACCAGGATGGAGCCTGAACGTCCAGAATAGTGTTGGCAACTGCCTTAACATTATCCAGAGCATCATGAAACATGTGCTCTATCTGGTCGCATTTAGCTTCGAATTGGTCGCCATGGGCTCCCCCAAACATAGGCTTGCTGATAACTTCTAGCTCATCAATTCTAAAAATGAGTTGATTTTATATAAAGCAAGTAAACTATAAACACTTCTTAACGCTCTTTATATTTTATCACCTCACCTAGCAAAAATAATCATACAGTTGCATACATCGAGCATATCGAAACATCTCTGTACGAAAGAGTCGATATAGTTAAATATAGAGCCGGTATCTAACTCCCAAGTCCCAGGGTTTTTTTCGCTATGGGCTTCTGCCATTAGGTCATAAATTTCTCTATATTTCTTACAACAATCAATGCATTTAGTGAATTCCCCCAGTGCCTTCTTAGTTTGTCCATCAAACAATTCATCTAACTTGATATAGTTCTTGCACAGAATAATTATTTGGTTGCTAAGTGCTTTGAAGAGGTTTGTGATGCGCGTTTCAGAGTTGTAGAAAGGCGACTCCATCCAAATAAATCTAAAGAGGTTTATTATAGTGGGAATGTGATTTGAAATTTCGTCCGGATCAACCACGCACTCTAAAATAGCGCACGGTTGTTTTATCACTTGCAAGTATTCGATGTTAGACGTAGCTTCCTTAATTTTTTGCATGATTTCTTCACAAAGAGATTGAAACTGGTGAATAAATGTTGAATGGGTCGTGACTAATATTTTGGTTATATGCTTCACTGCAGGATTTTGCAGTTGATGGGCTAGAGCATTCAGGTTCTCATCTAAAAATATTTAATATATTTAAAAAACTGACATTGACTTACACATATTTGCCAGCTTCTGAGTTCATTTTACTTACGCCTGTATACCCAAAACTCATATTCATCGCTAGGACATAGGAGTTCTTTCTGAGAGGCAACCGACGACTGATCTTCAATGCAAGATTTGATCTGGTGGGTCCAGTAAACTACCACACCTTCCAATCTCTTCACTAACTCTCTATTAGTGCTCGCCTTTTCGAAAGACAGTTGTTGGCCTTCTCGTGGAATGTATAGAACAGTGAGGCCAAGCATTTTATAATACATATCTGTTAGTTTTGCCAAAAATGTATGCAATTGAGAACAAAATTCACTTTTCACACCTATAAATAGAATAATTGTCAGCAAATATTTGAAAAAAAATATTTCTACAACAAAATTCGTTATAACATAATCCTATTAAAAGACTTACTGTCTGGCCATGTGGTAATGGCAAAAAAATACGGAGCGTACATCAGTTCCAATATTTGTATCAAATTTGCCTCAACAGAGTCCACGAAAGTGCCAAACACAATATCGTCATGAAATGTCTCAGCTTTAAACACATAGTCCGGTTGTCGCAAAAAATACGTCAAATCGTAGACAGGAGACATTGGTACATCACTAGAGGCTTTAAGTTTATCGGCTTTAAAATAAACACAAAGAATTAATGCTTTCGGTTCAGTCAGCCATTCCTCAATGCCTTTCTTCGCCTCGTCGTTCCAGTCTTCGTCTCTTAGGTCATACAAGGTAGTCATTTTCATAATGTAGGTAATCAGCTTTTGCAGCTCATCGGGCTCGTAGACAGGTTTCACGGGCTGCTCAGCTAATTCTCGTTCAAGTTGTGCTTGTCGCTCCCGCTCTTAAATACGTAAAACAAAATATTACTAAAAATAGTATTCTGTATCTCCTATTTTAGTTAAACACATTAATCATGTCTATAGGTGTTAATTCGATCGTTTTGTGTTTGAGAATTCCAATCGTAATAAAACAAAAGGTTTCTCACCTCTGTCTTCTTCTGAGTTATGACTCAAGTCATCACTCCAAGTTACTTTCACTCTTTTCCTCACATCTAAGTCAGACATGATTGGCGATAAAGACTAATTCAATAACTTATTAGTTACGATAAATTAATTACTTTAATGTAGCCATGTTTTCCAACAAACGGAAAACAAAAGACTAACGGCAAATACAATATTCTGTAATGACGTATGTTGTATTGTATGTGGCCTATAAGATCCTAACAAACATTCCAGTTACTAAGTGAAGAATTTTTTATCGATTTAATATTTTTAAATAATGTATCGAAGCGTATGTTTGTATTTGTTTGGTACAAATTAAACGATATAAGGTTTGATAGACGTTATTGTTGATGGCTAGTACGTAAAAAAGACATTAATAAGTAAAGTTGACATCACTCATACGAATGATATTACAACAAAACAACAAGAAAATTGTATTTTATTAGGAGAAATTGCACACTTCCTTAACATTATTTTTGTCTGTTTATAGAATAAAGTAAAAATTTTTGATAGTTTGTTTTACGGAAAATAAATAGGAAGTGAATGCCATTGTTTTTAATTATAAGTGCTTTATACTTCGGTGGGCGGAAGGTATACTAAATAAACGGGAGGATGTCAGACCATGCGGTTGAATGGCCTGGCAAGTCAGGTTCACGAGAGATGGCAGACAGCGCCTGGCCGGTGTACTCCGAGCGCTGCTGATAGCGCAACTGGCTATTTCACTGGTCATGGTTATATTTTGTTATAACGTGACTGTCAAAGTAATGTCGCTGTTGAAAAATATTCATAAGGTACGTCTCGGCGAATATCAATAATCATCACACACACATCATCACATTAGGAAATGTTTTCTTAAACACAAGATTAACTTCTCCTTTACTAAGTATTTTCATTTGGATTACATAGACATTTCGCATTTGTCCTTGCTACAACGTCATTAGTTACATTCTTGACTTTAAGGTAACAGTAATGCTGTTCTACGCCCTTCTACTACTTCATGCGTACTGCATGAAGCTTCACTACACGAGCGGTTTCCGCCTCATCTCTTGGCTACTCCGATGTCCTCACTGGCCTCGAGCTGCGCCAGTCACCCGTCTTTGGCTCATCAGCGGTTGCTTAGTCGCTCTCAACGGCCTGCTGGTTCATGCTGCTTGTAAAAGCACACTTAAAGTAATTTTGGATGCAAAATTCTAAACTACCTTATATATTAGCTTTAGCAGATTGCAGTTTTTTGTTGCAAGATTTTTTAAAGTTTTGAGTAACAAATAAAAGCTTCATAATTATAAAGAAGTGGGTGAAACTCGCATACTTTTTAGGCATTAATGAAAGAATTGTCGTCGTCACTTCGAATCGGTATATCGCACTACCTGTCGGAGCCGACGTGGAAACGTATCATGGACACCATGCAGGTATTCCCAGATGTGAATATTATTATTTTTGTTCTTCAATAAGTTTCTTTTGACGCTATGATATTTCTCACGAAAGGTAGAACTAAACTGCTGCGGCGTTGAGAGCCCGAGCGACTGGCACGAGATCCCCTGGATTAATATGGACTTCCTTAATGAAGATTCAGAACTTGTTATGAAGTAATTTTTTACGTAATTTTGATAGGATTTTAAGGACAGTACATAACTTTACTATTGATATTTGAACCCTTTGTCTCTACTGAATTTAATTATTTCTATTTCATTTTGGATTATATGTATAAGTGATACAAAAAATGTTCTATGATTTAACTTTCACCCTGATTATATGTTTTAAGGTTATCAGGAACTGATGGTAAGGCCCTGCCGCCGGTGTCTCCTTACTCTTGCTGTTCGCCGCATGTGCTGGCAGCGTGCTGTCATGACCCTTTACAGCAGGTTTGAAACTGACATTTGTTTTTTTATTTCAACTACACCATTTGTATAGTTTTTATTTTGCAATAAAAGGTATGTATACAACCTTAAGTCAGTCTATAAAATTTGAAATACATTAAAGAATATACTCTAACAAGCGATCAATTGTAAAATTACTTGACCTAAAAGTAGACAGATACATCGGATTCTGTGTGAATTATTTGTTGTATCAGTTCGAGGACTCCTGGTGGGGCAGCGCTGCGGGTGCTACTCTAAGCGCTCGGTCGTGCCGTGACGCGGTGGGCGCTCCGCTGGCTCGCGCTGCACTCGCTATACACACATTGAGCGCTCTTGCCCTTGTTCTGCAGGTGAAGATTTTTTTTTTTGGGTTTTATTATTTGCGATCTGTCCCATGAGTCTGATGGCCGATTTCATATTTCTTTGTCACATCCTTAAGGATGTTTTGGAACAGCCTCAATAGCTATAGATTTCATGGAGGATAACCGCACCTCAACGTAACTGAACGTATTACGAAATGAAGTTTCCTAGCGTCCATTTCCTAACTCCCTTGGCTAGTGCAACCTGACATGACCACTATTTGGGCGGCTTTTTTAGGCTTTTGTCTTAGGCTCAGTGGATTTCCAATATAATCAAATTTTCTTACCAACTATATTTCTTAATACAGGAGCTGAGAAACAACATGTGTAAAAAATTGTTTTCTTATAACATTAATTTTGAAATGAGGAAAAAAAATATTTTTGTTCAATGTGAAGTCTTATTTTTCGACGTTAAAATCTGCTGCTGCTAATATTATGAAATGCCTTTAAAACTTTATATGATAAAATATGTGGAAATGAATTTCGTTGTATCAAATAATGGGCGAGTCTGGTAACATCTGCATGTCTGTAACGTTCTTTCAGCTGGTGGTGGTGATGGTGACTCAGCTCGTGGTGCGAAGTGCACTGCAAGCCGTCGCCAGGGGCGACTGGACCGGACATCACGATCGGGTAATATATTACTGCAGTATTACCGGGTTGATTACTGTTATATGGTACACGGGAAGTTCTCCTCTTTAAACCATTAAGAGTACTTAGTGTGTTTGTCGGAATAGATCAATATATAATGCACATTCGAGGCTACCTATTCTATTCTCATCTTAGTAATGTTATGTACAAGTAGGCTAAAGTTTTCACAGCTGTATGGATGACTATATTCAAATATAAATATTTTTATGGCACAACGTAGATTATATATCGGAAGACATAGATTATAATTCATCCAAAAACCTATTGTATACACTGCAGCATGACTTCATAGCAGTAGTATAGTAACAGGTCCCGTTGAACTCGCCAGAGAGGACTCCGGCGGTCGGTAACCACAGCTATTGTTAATAAGCCTCACATATTTCTCTCTCATTCCAATTTAACTCTCAAATACATAAAGCCACAATCAAAAATTTGTATTCATATACACTACTGAAGTGTAATTCTGCAAGAGAATTCGTTGAGTGGTTTTTGTAGGAAACATGTGTGCATGATAATGCATACGTACATGTTCTATCGTTTATAATATATTTATTTACATAATTTAGGTATTTTATTTATTTTAATCCACACCGAGTGTTCTTGCTGTGTAACCTTGATATTGATGCCTCTTTTAAATATACGATAAATAGCTATCCGTTTGCCTTTTCCCAGGAGTCAGTGCGGGACAGAGAGTGAGCTTGAGACTCGTCGAGAACGCTCCCTCGCTACATTGTAAGGTTGTTATTGTTTATATGTACTTCATGCTCTATCCTGACATTAGTCTCTAGTAAGCGATTCTTCCTGTTCCAGGTATTCGATCACTTCGACCTTCTCCAGCTGTAAATATGTAATAAATTGTGAAGTCTCAAATAAAACATGATTATAATCAATGCAAGGCTTTATTTTTATATTTTCGTAAACGTTCCTTACACACTAATAGTCGACAGTTAAGTAACGATGCGTGGATCCGTATACAAGCCGTTACGATACGATACAGTGATGCGGCGCCATCTTTAAATACGGTTTACATAAATAACGCGCGGCACTTCGATACAAATATACAAAAACTCGGTATTTACAGGCCTAGCACCGTGCTGTGGAATGTCAGGGCTCCGGGGGAGGGACCCGGGGGCCGGGGGGAGGGGATCTACATGGGGGGAGGCCCGTGCGGGAAGCGAAGGACGGGCGACAGCGAGGGCCCCGCGCGGCAGTCGGAGGGGGACAGCGGCGCGAGAGCCGCAGCGCCCAGGAGCAGCAGCAGCAGCGCCTGGAACGGCAGCGACGCCCTCGCCACGCGCAGCACGAACCGCAGCCCGCGCCGCACGCCGCCCAGGGCCGCCGCCTCGTGCTCCGAGCTAGGGACAACCCTGAAACGACGGCAGCGGTCACGTCATCACAATGTACTGCGAACCACGCGGGCTTGAGGAATTAAAGACTTACTAAAAAATAAAGCTCATTTGATTTCGTTATCAGAGTGATGTTAAATTTTATAGAAGTTTTGTAGACTTAGGGAGAAGTTTTATTAAATCATAATGTCATATAAAATATCAGAAGCCAGAGAACCTGTTCAAAACTCTACTGATTTGAACAAAACTATAAGAGTCTACTTTTACTCAAAATAAGAAGCTGTGTTGGTTTAAGGTAGGTGGTTGTGTTGGGGGGTGTTGAGGGTGTAAGGGTGTAAGGGTGCACTCACCCGTCATCCAGCGGCAGCGCGGGCTCCGGTTCCTCCAGCAGCTACGACAACAAAACCATTACGTGCCAAGCGACTAATTACAGTGACAATGTACATTCATTTTCAATATACTAAAAAAATTTAATTGAAAATAAATGTCAGTCTTCAATGACTCTATCGTTACTGACAAGACGGCCAACGAGACGCTGGCGTTACTCAGTAGGGAACAGCGAGACTGTCTACAAGCCGGCCTAGTCTGTCTGTTGGTGCGCGTGTTAAGCGGTGTCAAGCCAAACATACTATTTACTCTTACGGTCGTAATTTTTAATGAATTTTAAACAATGACGGCCATGACTACTATGGATATTATTCAACGTGTAATCCTCGGGTAACGTAATTAACTTTAATGTTTTTATTATATTTATTAATAGTAGTAAGATCTTCCGCCGTCTGTGTAATCACCGTCAGTTTGGACATTTTTCCTCAATACAAACAGGCTAGTTATGCATTCGGCCCCCTCAGGATGGGCATTGTCTGTCTGTATGTAACACTTATAGGTATGTATATTATCATGTATGTTGTCTCTACCTGAGCCGAGGAGGAGGCGGCGGCGGCCATGATGACGTGCGTGTGGGGCGCGCCCCCCGGAGCTCTAGCCAGGGCCGCGCCCAGCTTCAGGGCGTACACGCCGGACAGCTTGCGGAGGGACTTGAGACGGAGACGAAGCTCACTCAACCTGGACGCAGGAAACCATGGATATTAGATATCACATCCAGAGACGATGCATCAAACGATCGTCATATAATATGCGCTTTGTATGAATCTGTGTGAACGCTCAGTGCACTCAGTATGAGACCGTTTGTATCGTACCGGTCCTCACAGCATCCTTAACTGATAAGTCGAATCATACCGGAAGCAAGGTAACAAGAGAATGACGACAGCAAAGACCCATGTCTGGTTTAAATCGATGAACCGAGATAGAGACAGTTTTGCCGGTCGAGGTCAACACTCGATATATTCCGACGATATAATTTCCGTCAAGTCTTTGTCCTTTCCCTGTGAAGCCCGTACCTGCGGCAGACATCTTCTCCGTCGTCCTTGAGCAGCTGCGCCGCATCCCTGAGAGCCAGCACCCTGGGTTCAGCTCTCGCCAGCTCGTCCCTGAGCTCCGTGAACCGCTGGAAATCCTGCCGCAGCTGGTCCGCCGGCCGCGTCAGTCTGAGCGGCTCGCGGGCGCGGACCGTGCGCTCCGCCGCCGCCAACTGAGACACCAGCTCCACGACTATAAAAAAACATTTATGTTCTTTATGTAGATATAAAAAACATTTACGTTCATACGGCGGAAAATGTTTTTGTTACAAAAAATAAAACGTTCATCGAGGATAATAAACGTAATTTTTTTTAGTAAAACACATGACCGATCTCAATACCATTTTCTAGTAAACAATATAAGTTTCAGCTGCATTTCGTTTGACCTGTTGTGGGGGTCGGAAAATTAGTGTCTTTAATCCCAGAGGTAGAGGGATATAACCACTTTGTAGTTTTTACTGCTATACACTAATAATAATCTAATAAACATCTCACCGATGTCGTGGAACTCTCTGTTATTGATGAGGGCAGTCTGCAGCCGGGCGTGCCAGTCAGCGGCGGCGCGACAGGCGGAGTCCCAACGGCGGTTGGCCTCCGCGAGCCGGGCCGTCACCGCAGCCCCGTCCGCCTCTCGCCGAGCGTGACCCGCCACATGGGATCCCACCAGGTTCAGCCACACCACTAGCGACTTGTGCGAGTCCAGGTCCAGCAGGAACTCGCGATGATCCTGGACAAAACGGATAACAAATAATTAAAGCAAAGAAAGATGTCGATAGATTCAAAGATACGATCACATTACAGGTGCTTGAATTACGGCGAGAGCTTTCTGAGGGTAGTGTGGGATTTATAATGCGGTTTTGTTTTAAGGATTGTTTAAGAGTAGTTTAATACTTGTATGAGAGTTATTATAATATCATACCTGTATTACGTCCTCCAGGGCTTCGTAGGCCTCGGGAGGGTCGGTCCGCGCCTCTTCCGTGGCCTCCGCGAACTGCAGCCACTGCTCCAGCCGCCACAGATCATTGTCCAGTTGACGCCAGTTTCGATCCGTACATTGAGGACACGTCAGTTTACCGGATTCACTGCACATTCGACCATCCGACCAATTGTTATTTGTAAATTTATATAACACGGCAACAGCTCATGTTGAAACAAAGGCCCGGCTCGCCGAGTAAATTATTGATTTAAATAAAATCTCTCATTAAATTATTGATTATTAATTATAACCACTGCAACATCAGGCCAAACGGCTCTGGTAAGACTGCGTTTTAAATTACTTTTCTGTTTTAATCGCTGAACTTTTGATTTTTGCCGGGAATTTAGAGCCTTGACACTGAGTACATGAGATGTTTTATTTTCATCTGGTTAATTATATGAGGGGTTCGTGGCAATGTTAATCAAGTAATGTTTAATGTTATCAGAATTTATATTTCTTTGTATTAGAGTTTTATATTGTATTAATAAATATTCTACTAAGACTGTTTGACAGCAAAGTCTAAGTATAACAACGATACAAAATTCTTTTACAATAATTAAGTATTAAGTGCATCGTTTCTTGTTAAATATTCTAATTAGTATTGCATTATTTTAATAAATCATCTACACACTAAACACACATGCAAAAACACACACAAAATATATAATTATACCCTAAATCTACAAAACTTCGAGTCACAACTATCCATAGACGTCATATAACTTTCAAGGGTAACTTGAGCTGAATCGATTTTGCTGCCGATTTTCCCGAAGATTTAAACATCACAATCATTCGTTATACTCATGGGTAACTGTGACCGAGTGTGCGTCGGTTATAAACAGATAGTGTGCAGAAACCTAGTGCTGTGAGAGTGTTCTAACATTCAATAAGTACGTGTTTTATTTAATATATATTTGTCCAATATTGGTTTAACTCTTCTTGGATGGCGGGAGTTTTATGAGCGAGGGAGGGAGTAGTGAAGGATTTCCGATGAGCATATATAATATTATGAAGCAGTACTCACTGTTCGCACGTGAGAGCGTACAACGCTGAGTGGGGCAACCTAGGACCAAAAACGACTTTTAATATAACATGCCAGGTTAACAAGCGACTTGACACGAGAGGATGCAGTGACGCATACTTCATAATTTGAAAGATAATCCTGGCTAACAGAATAAATCATTTGTGAAGATTTTTAATAAAAGAGTTAATATATTAGAAGTCCAGCATTAGTGCTAGCTGGTGTTATCATTTAAGCCCTCCACCATACGTGCCAGTGTGCTACTGTACAATACAATGTACCCAAAATAAGTGACAAAGCACACAACTCACCTCATCTCCTGTATCTGCAGTTCCCGTTTCTTCGCCTGCGGGAGAAGGTCCTCGTATCTCAGAGACAGGGACTCGACCTCCTTCAACATAGCTTCCTCCTCTGTCGCGTCGCACTCCGTCAGTAGTAGTTCCGATAAATGTTTTGCTAATTCCAATGTTTGTTCAGGTTTCGCTCCAGCTTTGGCGATTTCTTTAGCAGCGTTGGCTTGTTCCTCGCGAGTCGCGTACTCCTTCAACTCCACTAACAATGCCGTTCTTAAAGCTTCTAAGGCGTCGGAGGTCTCTCTGACCGCAGCCTCCAGCTCCACCCTGTAGGTTTCCTTAGAGGTGAGCGTATCAACCTGTAACGAGGCATCAGTCTCCCAGCGCAAGGACTCCGTTTGGACAGCGGCTTCAACGTCGCTCACCACACTCGCGCGCGCCGCTAAGAGACGAGCTCGTACGTCAGCGCACAGCGCTCGATACTCGCCCACCATGTCGGAAACACCCGACATCGAACTGACAACTACCGCCAGTCTATCCGCTTCCTCGACTAGTGCTTCGCACTCTCGCAAGTCTACTTCCACACCCTGGAAAAAAAACCTCATGAAGTTGTAGAATTTTTAATTTTATATACCGTCAATATTTAAAAAGCAGTGTACTTACGTCGAGTTCCTTGAGCGTGGCCTGTGTATCTGTGGGAGCAGGCGAGAGATGTAAAGCCTTAGTGAGCCTCACATCCGTTTCCGCCAGCGCCACGACGGCCCGTCCATGTGCGGCCACAAACCGTCCGTGCGCGTCCGCATCGGCGCTGAGTACGCGGGAACGTAATGATTGTCCTCTTCTCATAGCGGTTCGGAGACGAGCTGCGTCGTCGCTAGCCGCTCCTCGCAGTTCCACACCCCGAGCGGAGGCTATACGACTGTAGGCGTCTTCTAATTTTTTCAGATCGCTCTCGAGACTGTCCAGGTCTTTGATAACGGCTTTTGCGACGCTCTCGTCCTGTTCCTCGCCCCGTTGTTTCCGAGCTTCGATCTTTTCAATTCTCTTTTCGATGCCGTCAAGTTTCTTTTCCACTTTCGGCAACAGCGAATTTGCTATTTCGGCCGATTTCCGAATTTCCTTTAGAGATTTTTTGCGCTGCTCGGACATATTACAAATGTTCTTCCATTTTTTTTCAACTATATCAACTCCGGTACGAAGGTTTCGGAGATCAAAGTTTCCCTTTATGACATCAGGGTCATTGAAGACGAGTTCACAAAGATTCAAAGTCTTGCCGACCTCCCCACTCTCTTCTTCGATATTCTTGTGAATTTCATCCCGTTCTTGGAATTTAGTGTCCACGGCTTTAGTACTTAATTGCTCCAAGACCACTGACGCTGATAAGTTTGCTTCGATGGTATGTAGTTTTAACCTTAGCTCTGTCAATCGTTCTTCAAGCTGAGTGATGGTCTCGAGCAGCTCATTGATTTTGTCAATGCGACTCCTGCCAGTTTCTTGTAATTTGTGCCATCTCTCTTGTACATCCCGTAGATGTTTGGATGTATTTTTGCTGTATGATTTCTCATCTTTTTTAGAGAGTTCTATCAGAGCGGTTCCAGTTTCAGCGAGCCATTCAAACTCGCGTTCTTTGAGAGCGGTTTCCGCTTGGATGTCTGAATTTATCCTTCTAATTAAATCTTGAGGATCTAAGGCTCCGATGTCACTAGTTAAAGTAGTTGTCTCAAGGCGGGATTCAATTGTGGAAATCCAGTCTTCAAATCGACTCAAGCGGGAGTCGAATATCGTGTACACTTCCACTCTTTCCTGAAGTCTATGGATGATGATTGACAACTGGTGTTCTAGGTCAGCTCGCTGTTGTCTCAACTGCCACACTTTTTGGTTCACTATTCTCATGTCCTGGGGACTGAGGCATTCCTTCAACTGTTCTTGGATAACACTTAGAGCTTCTATCTGATTTTCAGTCTTGTCAATTTTTGTTCTTAAATCTCTGTACTTTTCTATAGCTTTCAAAAGTTGTGGCCTTGAAAGTGGATTTTCATCAGAGTAAGACATGACTTCGCTTTGTGACTTCGTATACAACTTGACTAGATCACCTGTCAGATTTTCATACTCCCCGATGAGGCCCAGTATTCGAGTTAGGAAATCACGCCAAGTGTCAAGACTAGCTTGTAAGTTATCGACTCGTTTAACAATACCAGCGTATTCCATCCTGACAGAAGCTGCGTATGTGTCTTCCGTAAAGTCCAGTACTTTTTTGAGATTACCAAGTAATTTTTCTGATAGTTTCCTACCTTCAGGAAGTCTTTCTGAGAGATTCTGGATTTTGGCAAGGATTTTGTGTATCCTCTTTATATGCACGTAACGCAGCTGTAACTTTTCTTTCTCCCTTTCGATTTCTTTCAGCCATCGAAGTAGTTCAGTGTTTGTTTCTCTATAATCATCCCAAGCCGCGATACGCGAACAAACTTCGTCATGTCTTTCAACAATTCTGGCCAAGGTTTCGTTATGCAGATTAGTCAGAGTGTCAAATTTATCTGCAAGATCTTTGTTCTTCGTCTCCCTATTTTCGTTTACCAGAACAGAGCGCTGGGAAGCCAACAGATTTCTATGAACTCGGCACAGTCTGCGGTGTTCAGTTAAGTTCTCATAGTCTGCAGGAACGGTTCCAGACAGGAACGACTGTAAGTCCAATAGGTATTCATGCCACAACCGCAACGCAGTCGCAGCGTCTCCCGACCTCACTAACGCAGTCGATAGTCTGTGGTAATGAAGGAAGGTATCTCTGAACATGGCCTGCCATAGTTCCAGGATTCTCACAATGGAGTGTTCGTCGGACACTTCCCGATCAATCTCAGGCAGCTCGGCCTTGGCCGGAGCTATATGAGCTTCGCTCTTGCCGAGAGCTATAAGATTTTCCCGAAGCGCTATCAATTTATCTTCAACTATCTCACCGTCCTCATGCAGCGGAGTTAAATCCTGTAACAGATATTTAATTTTAGGCTATGACCAACCACGCAAGTCCGAATATAAACTGCTTATAATCTCAAAGCATGACGTAACTCAATACATTGTATATAATATTCATTCATTGGCCTAAAACGGCAAGTTATATCCCGTTCACAAGGCAATCCCATTTGGGAGAACGCGTGACTTGGTGCCATAATACAGTTACATACACCGTTATGCTTTATATTCATTTTTATAGCACGTTTTAACGATGACATAGCTTTTAATTTAATTAAACAAATATATATGATTTTCATCAGTTAGTTAATGAAAATATTAACAGCATGAAACTCTCGAATGGTCGTTGCTAATTCAAGCATCGACTTTAATTTTAACAATGTAGTTTATATACCTGTTTCATATCGCAAAACATTTCCTTAGCCTGTTGTGCCTTAGCTCGAGCCAGCTGTCTGGCTTCTCCCAGGTCGGCCAGAGCTTGAACAGCACCGGCGACTAATTGCAACCTCCTGGCTAGCGCGTCTGCATCAGCCTGGAGTGCTCTAGAGCCAGTCTCAGCTGCAACTCGAGCAGCCAACGAGCGTAATTCTGCAACTCGGGCCTCTTGTTCGAGACATGCCTATAAAGGTAAAAAAATCATTGTAATTAATTCTAAAAAATAATAAACATATAAATTCCATATAATATTGAATTATTTCCAACTTTTTTTTATATTTTATAACCAAGTAAATACAACTTATTAACTCTGTCGGGTTATTATTCGAGGGCCGTTTACAATAACTTTATAAAATGTCTGCTGAATATTTGCACAACAAATGAAGGAATGAAGACAATAGTTTTAGACAGTAGCATAGATATATAATTGAAGTGCTGTGTGTGTATTTGAGTATGTTCATTGCAATGAAAGTTAATTGTAAAGGATTGATTTTGATGAACAACGGCTTGTTCTTTAGCGGATACTTTAGGAGCAAATATAAAATTTTACTAATAATACGAACAGGAAATATAATACAATAGGCTGATTATTTTAATTATTATTATTAAATAATACTTCCTTTTAGTGTCATTAAAATTGCGTGTCGTTTTAATTGTTATATTCTGTCTCGAACATTAATTCAGACATTAATTATCATTTATTTTTAATATCCCACATAATTCTATTGTTTCTATGTAATCTTCACCTGCTAGATACAGATTAATTCCGGACAAAGGTGATTCTCCCACAGCTAACGGAAAGTCTTTTATTTAACATGTAAAAATTATTTATAGCCTTACACATAAAATGTAAAAAAGTTATATTTTGCTGTAAAATATATTCACGTATCAAGGCTGAGTGATACCAGACGAAAACATCGCAAGCACACACATCTAAAATAATCATTAACCAACATGCGTCATTTGCAGCTTAAAATATCCAATATGGAGATTTAACGGGTTTAATTTTATTAATATCTCGAATAAAACATTCAACCATCCATCGTGGACACACAAATTAAAAAGAATACGAAAGTATTACAAATTGTAATGAATATGCTTTCAAAATAATCGAACATGAAAGAACGTTAAATTGATTAGCGTCCCACTATCGTTTCTTTGAACGTTCTGTTTCTTCTCAACGTGTTTGTATATTGAGATAAATAATTGAAATCAATTAAAATAGATCCATAATGTAAACAAGAGTGAGCGTGGGCCGCTCTCGATATCGACTGTCTGGACTAATGCAACATTAAAGAGAAATCATTAAAAAATTATAATCAATTTATAAATACTATACATTAGTTAAAAAGATTAAAAATGCATATTTAACAATAATATAGAATACATTAACAATAAGCACGGGAACATAATCGCGTGCCTATACCCGGTTATGGTGGTAAAGCCGCTATACGATGGCAGAAAACAACGTGAAAGTCAGATTTGATTCGCTGCTTCATAAACATCCCAGAGACTATAAATCCAACCAGCAACTTATTGTTTGACATAAAAGGGAAGGAATTTGGGGACATTTTAACTCTCGCGCCTTTTTAAAACGGATGTGAAAGTCAACAGACTTAAATTAATTTCATTTAGTTGATATTAAAAACTTTACAAGTAAAAGTGTTTGAGAAACATGTTTACGTACAATAAACACTGACCTCGTTAGATTTAGCTGTGGATGTTTGATTTAAATATTATTAAAAAAAAAAACAATGTTTTATTCGTATATTTAGATATATTTATAGTGCTTACTATCTTTATTTAAACACAAAATGCTACCAATTTGACCAATAACTGTTACATGTAAATTTTGAAGGTGAATAAATTTCGCAAAAAAAAGGTGACGTAGAGATGTAAAAACCGTGGCAAACAGCAAGTTAATAACATGCAAGAAATATTTATAAAACTAAGATAGGTAAATAATAAAACGTTATTTACAATTCCAATACTAGTTTTATGATGTTCAAAAAAAAGAAAGGTAAATTGATTCTGTTAGGTAAATATATTACGTGGTAAAGGGTCGTTGACTTCTATAACATTTTGCTTAAATTTTTTTACAGATTATAAATAAATAAAGACGTCTAAAATTTTAAAACTACTTAAATTCGTAATACTCATATAATTGAATAATATTTGTAGATAACATTTCCCTAAAAGTTAATAATTATTAATTAGCAACTACAGATTCGTTTTGAAAATATAGCGTCGAACTAGACATTGTGACATAAACATTTGTCATTGATATGATCATTGACGTAAACATAAAAAGTTGTCAAAAATAAAATATATCAATTCGATGGCATAGAAATTTCCGAATATTTCACTATTTAAAAGGTTAGCTTTTAAACCTTTTCTTTTAATTTAATATAATATACCGACAGATAATAAAAAGTTAAGTATCTATATATAGTATATTGACATTTGACCGAGAAACTAATATTGACATGACGTACAATATTCAATGAAACATTTTAACCGATAAAGTTTAATACACGACACTGACAGAATATACCTACTGTACACGTCTTTGCACGGATGAAAGCCATATTTAAAACAACCAACCAACCAAAGTGTAATATAAAATTTAGTTTTATTTGCGTAAACAAAATCCACCAAAGATGTTAGCAAGTAAGCAACCACACCTAACTATTGATTGTGTTAACTTTGAATGTTTACTGTAGTCGGAGGGCGCGCCATTTGGAAGCCATCAAGAAACTTGGCTTGCTGTTTGATTAACAACTATTCGCTTTACAATTTAGAGAATTATTCACGAGCTATTAAAATATAATTAGTTAAGTTATAAATCCTGATTATAAACATTAATCTTCAATTAGTTATTTGTTCAATATATAATTAAATCGATAATCAAGTTATTTGTGAATGTTTTGCTTACATGTACCTAAATGTAATGTCTAATTCAAATTGCATTGCGAGGTTAAGCAACTTATTAGAGTGTGTGAGTCAGAGTGTAGCTCGTTGAATGTTTATCGTCATTTAATTTGAACGTTATTTAAATAATATAATATGCATACCATGTTAGTTTCACCGAAAATATGTATTGCAAGAGATCTGTCTTTACTATTATTTGCAATTGTTTTTTAAATTTTTAATAAATATTGACGGAAGCCTTTTTATATTACATTATGCCAATTCATTAACATCTAGATTATTTTCTAAATAACATTTAACTAATCGCATCTGTACTAAATTTCTTCAGTCTAATTTTCCTAAATTACGTGTGTCCTTGGAAACGAAGCAAGACGCTAATGACGCACAAATGTACGAAATTTCTGTAATGAACGCTTAACCGTTTACACTTTACGTGGAATTTAGTTTGTTTTAAGACTTCAATCTGCACAATATCGAGTAAATAAAAAAATATTTAATTTAATAAGCAATAAAACATGATTAAAACTACTATAAATAAAACGTGCTCGCATTCAGACGCTTCTATGCAGCTCGTGTAAAGTAACCGAAGTATTATTATTCAAATCGAACTATTAATAACAATACTAATTACCTACAGGACTATATTATAACATCGTGCGATGATGTCATCTTACCGCAATATTTTATACAATAGGAAAAACTTTAAATACACCATGGATTACTATTAAATAGTGATTTACAAGTAGATAACATTTATAAGGGTAAAAATATTCAATCAAAATTAAAAAAAGAACATTTTTGGCTTACTTAATGTCAAAAAGCACGAGAAATTTACTACTTAATTTGACATTCAATTTTGAAGTTGTTTAATTTTAAAAAAATCAATTTAAAACTATTTAAAAATAATTTTATGAGGGTATAATAATAAGAATATCCTAATTTCTGGCGATGTGTCTCCACTTATGTAGATTAGATAAAATTTCGACAACCAATTCATCACAGATATCCTAACATCTCTAACTGACTCCGCTCATCAGATTTTTGTATAATAAGTAATAATTTCCGATCTAAATCTGCCTCACCTCTTCAAGTGACATCTTGATTACACGTGACACCGATACATATTTTATCACAAACTGTATGTCATTTTGTCACAATAATTACACTGAACTATTTTATATAACCGCATGCATGATTAATTTAATAAAATAATATTAGAGATCGATGTGAACGCACGTCCTGACTTCGTTCCAGCGGAAAACAGATTGCTCCTCCGGTGACGTAAGAGTGAACTCGACGTGTAGGCCCAAATGCGGAATTGTTTTATTCAAAACTTTGCACATTCTTGATTCATGAGGGAGGCCGACTAAAACTCTGATAGTGGTTTGATACTAAACACTGATAAGGCTTCTGGGTCAAGGATAAAGTAACTGTTATTTCATTATCGCCGCCAGTTAATTATTGAAGGACTTTTTAACATTCCAAAGTCCTGAAATCGAGGTCGGTCAACGGTTCGAAGTTTTATGTCAATTTATTAACGTAATGTCTAAATATTGACTATGATTTCTCGACCTGACATTATTTTTAACGTAATGAATCCGAATTATGCATACGCTGATGATTTCGGTTGCATTGTCTGATGTCACTGCCACCTTGAAGTCTCGGTTCAAAGTCTTCTATTTTGGTGGGATGATTTATTCGTTATTATTCGTCTACTCGATCATTATTTCGTTGTGTTCGTTTATTCGCGCGTTTTATTTCACTCACTCGTTGAGACGTCCTTTCCCTCTGACGTCTACGGAGTTACTGCCGCAGGAGGCGCCACTCGTAGTGTTTGTCGTTCGCCGGTTGGTTAATACTTATCACACTGTTATCATTAACTAATGTTATTGTCTTCGTTTTCGCCGTTTTCGAAAGTGATAACAGTTTTATATCAATTGTGCAAATATAAACGTATGCTTAATTTTTAATTAATGAGTCAAAGCTGAAATAACATAAGGTAATATCTACTCTCATGTTTCAGTCCCTATGAGCTGAAGCGGAAACAATTTTGTGTTTTTGCAATAGGCGGGATTATGTACCGTTGTATTTCAGGTCTGGACTGAGTAATTAGAGATTAAATCGCTCTTAGAATTCTGTGAAGACTTTTATTTAATTTAAGTCTGTAATTTTATTCCGGTAGGAAATTATAAAAGAAATTTACTTCAACTAATTTATAATTAATACCAGGTAGTCTAAAATATATATACATAATGAGTATTATGTAATAAGGATGTCTTTACTATTAGATTTGAAAGTACATTCATATTTCTAAACAACCGGCGAACTTTGACCGGCCACATGTTATAAAGGTATACATTTAATACAACCTTCGAGTTTAGTAAACACAAGAGTCGTGGGAACTTACGACCGCTATTGCTATATGTTACTACCTTTATAACAGTTGTACGTAATACGGGTACCTACAATTTTTTTTTCTAGTCTATATTCTATTAGCGAAATTAATATTAAACTGAAAATTTTATATTATGTTTATTTATTTAGTATGTATAAGTTTTATATATATATTTATACGTAATTGAATCGTGGTTGTAACTTACGTTTATAAGAAAATTAAAATACTTTCTGGTCAGGATATATTATTTTAATACGAGCTAAATCTTGGAGCTGTAACTAGTGTTAGAACTTAAAACCACACAATGGATTACCAAATTTTATTTGTCTGGACCGCACCTAATAATTCATTTGCATTCGCGTATCGTCTGATTTCCGAACAGAGATGTCAATCACTGAATACACATGGGACATTATAATATTTTTAATATGGTTTTGATTTTGCGTTGCTACATATATAATCGATCCAAGGCTCGAGTCTCAACGAACTTTATCAAAGTTGGTTCCGTATTTCTGTACCCTGCATGCTTATTTGTTCTTTCACAATCTACAGATCTAGATTTGACGTTGGTAAGTAGCAGGGATATCCTTTTCATTACTTAAATTAACTTTAAACCCACTTCATTTTGGAAAATAGCAAATAGTCCTACACAGCCGGACTGATAATAACCAACCCCCCGCAAGAATGTTGTCTTTCAAAAAAAAAAAAATCGCAACGTAATTGGTGTAACCGTTTGAAGGAGACAGACATCGTCAACCTTACAATACGATGCTTGCGTGGACGATTAAAGACAAAAAAGATAGAACAGGACAGATGAGAATAAGATGAATGAACATTCTACTCAAAGTTGTTAGAGTTCCTTTGTAATTAATTTGATTGTTATCCCACGATACTTATGGTAATAATCATTATATTTATAAATGTTAAGAACTGCTGTGAAAGCCATTAGCTACTTTAGAATAAAGTTACAGAAAACCTCTCAGATTTGATAGTGAACATTTCCACTTGAGCTGTTATTTTTATTTCGTCTGTCAAACTATGTGTCTGTGTTTGTTTCGTACGTACCCTGTGCGCGGCGGGAGCGTCGTGTGGTCTGAGAGCGTGCAGCGCCGCTTCTTGTCTCTCGGCCACCGCACGCACGCCTGCTGCGGCGTTGCGGTAACGACGCCATAGGTCTACCGCCTTGTTGTACCTAAAGTGGATATAATCACATGACATGTTTAATCGTTACTATAATTTATACTATTTTTAATAAAAAATAGCATTTTTACTAAAGGTCTGTAAGTATCGTCATAGTCACAATACTCTTTGGTATAGAGTCGACGAACTCTAACGGAAAGAGCCATTTATGTACATTACTTCTTAACTACGAACAGTGTATATAATTGTAAAGCAACTAACTTTTCACAGAGCTGCGTGAGGTTGGCGCATGTGGCATGGTAGGCGGCGGTGGCGTCGTCTATGTCTTTGGTGAGTCGTGCGGCGACCGAATCTTCGACGCCGGCTTGAAGAGGACGAGCCGCCTCGAGCAGAGCGCCCACCAGCTCGCCGTTACGTTGGGAGAGGGAGTCGCTTAATGTCTAACAGAGATTGTAAATTAATAGTAGTAGTAGTTATAGCACAAGTGTAATAAAAGTATGACTTTACGTTCTTTTTAGAGATAAAGAATAGTATAATTTGAATTTAAAAAAAAATTAATATAGGATGGCTAGAAGACAAAGTATTGAACGATTAAAGATGACTTTTATTTTATAAAATGTTTTGTGAGTGTTCTCCTGAGACCTACCTCAAGTTTCTCTGTGGCCTTGAGCAATCGGTCATAGTCGACTTGTCCCTGTACGGTGAGCAGCTCTACCATGTAGTCGGCCTCTCGAACGGCACCCTGCAATAATTCCAGCTGCCGCTCGAACCGCCGCCACAGCGCTACACGGGCACGCAGCCGCGCGCTCAGGTCGTTACATGCTGACTCGAGGGACGAATGGCTTTCCTAAGAAATATTAATAAATCGGATTATTTTATTCACTTAGTAATCAATCACATATCAAGTTGAATCAATTTGAATATAAAAGATTAAGTTTACCTGCAAAGCAGAAATGTCCCTTTCTACACTTAGTGGTGACATACAGACGCGTAAACTCGTTGGCAAGGTGTGGAGAGCCTGCCTCAGCGCGAGGATATCCCGCCATTGTGTCGATAGATCTTCTATAAGTTTATCGCAGGTCTGCGAGGCTCTTTCCACCACATCGCTCTCGAGTCGCTCGGCGGATTCGCACTCTTCTAAAATTTGCTGAGCCCTTCTTTGACCTTTTTGGCAGCGAGCGATACCGGCTTGAACTTGTACAAGTTTTTCTTTAAGTAGTAGACTCCGCTCCAATTCTTCTGATATCTGATCGTCCAATAGGCTGGATTGATTCAGTAGTGCACTGAGACTTTCGCTATCAGCTGTTGGCAACAAGCTCAATCTGCCGAGTTCGTTCTGTATTCTGTCTATTCGTCCTGTCATAACTTGTAAACGTTCAATGTAAAGGTTGAGCTCGTCTTCACTCTTGATTACGCCTTTCAAACCATCTAACATAGCGGCTAGTTCTCTCATTTCATCCTCTAGTATTGTTAATTTTTCACTGGAAGGTACATCGCGATCAGATATAGTTTGAATGGCTGTCGAATGAATGCTGCTAATCTTTGTTGATAAATCCCGCCACTTGTCCTCAATCTTCGAAAAGAATTGTCGTTGAACCATTTCGTCTGAAATTGGTAGTATTTCTAATGCTTTTTCAAATTGAATACCTGATTCAATTTTTAATGTGTTGTGTACTTCATGATGAGCTTTCAATTCCCAGAATCTTCTGAGGTTATTGGTAGTTGTAATATTTTCGGGAGTAATGTATTCTAGTTCTTTAACGGCTAAATTCATCCAGCCTTCGATTCTATCTATGAGATGGTCGTATGTTATCCAAGTTTCTTTAAAAGCAGTGAGACGTGTTAGTCGTGAATCAATGTCCTCTTGGAGCCTGAATAGAGTGTCAAGTGCTGTCGAACACTCACATTCTAATCCTGAACAAATAATTAATCCCTGTAGCCCTTCCGTTATCGACATTAGCCTTAACATTTTCGCGTAATGATGCGAAACATCGAGGCTGATCGATTGGTAAAGATTTATATATTGCTCGTGGTCAATTGAAGTCACATTTGACAAATCTGGAATTCTTTGTTGAGCTACTATAAGCCACTGTTGCTCTTGTTTCATGCCTTGGTCAAGAGTGCTCCACCGCGATGCTGCAAGAGTCATTTGTTGGGCTCGGCCAGCAGCTCTATCTATAATCGTTGTTGCCCTATCGTGCAGGGAATGATGTAAAGCCGAATATTTTGCTCTAGTTTCGTTATCCAGATTATTTTCTAGAGATTCTAGAATTGCTCTGCAATGGCTAAGATTCACAAAGAATTTTCTGTGTTTTTGTATTTCCTCGTGAAGATGATCTAAGTTAGATACAATAATTTTACCGTCAAGTAATGCTTCAGCTACATCCGTAATTTGTCCAAAGTCCTCCAATGTTTGTTCATATTCTTCAGCCAAAGACGTTAGTTGCAATAGGCGATCTCTTTCAGTGTTGATAGTATTTTCCACTTGTTTGGTGTTATCATCACAAACATATAGAGCATCAGGACATTCCAGTTTAGGATTTGATTCTATGAGGCTCCTGTAAAGTTTGAAAGTTTTCTTTACATTTTCAACATTGTCATTATTATCGTTTTCAATATCATCTAGATCTTCTAATTTCTTTTGAGTGGTTGCTTCTGACATAATTAAAGCGTCAAGATTAGATTTCACTTTATCAACTGAATGTTTTAACCTTTCCACTTCAGATAAAAACTTTTCCCACTTTTTCTCTTCTTCGTCTAACCTTAATGGCCTTTGGTTGCTGAGCGTATTAACGGCACTTATTTGTCGAGTCAATGTTTCAATCAACGTTATAGTTTCTTCATTAATTTCAGTTATGCAAATAGTTTCTTTTAATCTTTTAACGAAATTTTCTAATTGTTTTAAACGTTCAGTGTCATCAGAGAACGTCTGTCCAGTTATAATTTCTCTTTTAATTCTATATTGAATTTCTTCTAGCCATATAGATATAGTTTTAATAACAATAATTACGCTCTTGTCAACTTTGCTTGGGTCGTGGGTATTCATTGCATTTACAACTTCTTCCAGCTCTTTATTTACGACCAAATCATAGGATTTTTCAACAGATGGTTCTATGAGTGCGACCGTCATTGAATCATCTGATTTTTGAGACACGTTTATAGATTGAGTCCTTTTTTCTAATGTTTCAAGTAATTTTTCTTTTTCTGATTTTTGTGGTTTTGTAATCACCGTTTTTGATGGAGAGGGTGATTTTGACTTCGATCTTTGAACGACATCCGAATAAGTCGGTTTAGAAGCTGCATTTGTTTCATGTAAGATAGGGTGAATAGGACTCACTATTTGGGATATGCCTTCATCTATGGATGATACGTCTTTACTAGATAAGTCTTCGCTTGAGGGCGTCACAGACATAGAAAGCTCAGCATTTATAGGATCTGAAAGACTACCAGGAGACTGCAAGGGAGATTCAGCTTTTCTTTTAGATTTTCGCTTTTTTTGTTTTTGTGTGTCACCAAGAATTGATTGCGACGATATTTGTGATTGTCGCTCGTTTTCTAAGAAATCATCAGCTATTTGTGGAACAGATATTTGAGCCCTTAAGTGGACTTCATAAGGCTCATCTGTGGATGTTGATATAGAATCTTCTGAATAGAACCTTGGAGATGTTTGTTGTGTATTATCAACTGTAATATTATCTTTGACTATCGTTTCCTTGATCGGAAGCTGAGTTTCGAAAGTATCTCTTGGTGTTGTTTGTTGCGATACATTTACGGAAACAAACTCCCTGATATCTTGTACTGTTGAATAAGGTTTTGGTGCGCTAAAGTCATCACGAGGAGAAGTTTGCTGTGTACTGTCAATTCGTTCAACTTTTTGTTTAGTCATATTATCGAATTGTTTTTGTTCATCATCTTTACGAGGTGAAGTTTGTTGGCTGGTATCAATTGTAGTAATTTTATCTTTTGTATCTAAGATATCTCCTATGTTTCCTTCACCTATTTCAGGTTTCTGCAGCTCTGATTGCGTGGAGCTATGTACAACTGATACTGCTGGTGTCTGGATACTAATTTCGTTTACATTCCTAAGTTCAGTGGGAGAAGTTGATGTTTCTTGGTCTACATTGTCGAGTTTAATAGTTTGTATGTCACTATCTAATGTTTCAATAACGATTTCAGTACTCTTTTCGTCTTTTTGGACCTGTGGTTCAGGAGAAGTTTGCACATCTCTATTATCAGTTTCTTTGAATTTTATTTCTTGTTCAACCACAGGAGAAGATGTTTGTGAAAATTTATTGTCAGAAGAGCCTATGTCTCTTGGTACAACTTGAGTAGTCATTTCTATTTTAACAATTTCTTCCGGTGTGTCCGATCTACTTGTTTGAATTTGATTATCTGATACTTCAATTTTTTCTACAATGGTAATATTGTCCAAAGTTTGCGTATGGGCTTCTTTGTCCTCTATTGGTACAGTTTGTACCAACATTTCACTTACAGGAGTTGGAGAGGTTTGCAACTCAAAATCTGTCTTTTCCACTTTTGAAATATCAACCTTTTCTTCTATTTCACAATCCAAAATTTCTGGTGAAGTTTGCATAGAATATTCTGTGGTAGCAATTTCTTCAACGACGTTAACTGGGTAAGTGACCGTGGTACTTATTTCACGTTTAACAATCTCAGGGCTGCTTCCTACGCATTCTTCTAAAATTTTTACAGTGTTGACTTCTGGTGTTTCACTTAATGTGTGATATGATTCATCCCGAGGTGAAGAAGTAACTATTTCGCTTCCAACCTTTGGACTGATTGGTGTGATAACTGGTTCTGACTTTACTTCCTTTTGTTTATCTTCGGTGGAGATCTTTTTCTTTCCCTTTTTCGACTTTATTACCCTTTGTTGAATTGGCTCATTCATTTCGACAGGTGTTGATATTGCAGTTTCATCTCCAGTTGAGGTTTGATGTGGATAAGTAGTAGATTCACTTACTGCGTAAGCTTTACGTTTCTTATGTTTCTTTTGTTTATCCATTTTTTTATCTTCCTGACTTACAGACACATCTTCAGGCTCGTAACCTTTTTCTGTATTGTGGTCTGATACCATCGACACTGAAATGTTCTCTTCTGGATATTCACTTTCTTTAGGCATTTCTAGTAAAGAGTCGGAAGGCTTGGGTGATTCTACAAGCGTAGGGGACGACAGTTGCACGTAATGTTCCAGTGATGAACTCTCAGTATCCGCTATACTTTTTTCCGTTTCAGAAAATGGTTCTGGATCCAAAACCTTACTTGCTTCTTCTTCGGGATGTTTTTGTTTCTTTTTACTTCGTTTTTTATGGTCCTTTTTGGATTTATCTGATTTCTCTTTAATATCCTTGAGATTCTCTTGTAGATTTTCTTGTTTTTCTTCAGTAATATGGATTCGAGTTGGCAAATCAATATTTATATCTTTTTTTACTACACAAGGCAAAGTCTTTTCAAAGTTTTCTATTTTAAGTTCCATTTCAATTTTCGGCTCGGTTTCCTGCTTATCATCTGTTTTCACAAGTGACATAGCTATATCAACGGTCTGTGAGATATTTTCCGTTTCGCTGCCAAAATCACATTTATTATTTTTTTCAGGCATATCTTTTTTAGACGTTTTGTTATTGATTTCAGACGACGAACTACTGCCAACCAAAGCCTGCATGTGCGTATCCAATCTCTCTGTTTGAATAAACATATTAGTCTCATGTTTTAAATCAGAACCCTTTTGAACTTGTTCCTTTGCGGGCATCTGAATATCTTTTGGAAGCTGTAGGACAGGTGTAGGACTTTCATCATTTTGTTCATGTTTAAAAGTTTCGAACTGTTGAATGTAAGAAATTTTTGGTTGTTCGCTTTGTAAATTTACATCACTTTCTATTATTACAATGCCTTCACTAGCAGGTTTCACTTCCGTTTTTGATTGACTAGTGTAACACTCTTCAATTATTCCAGATTTATTTTTCTCTTTTTTACCCTGGTCAGCTAATGACAAGCTTATATTCTTTCCTATATCAGTGGAACTTTCAGTATTTTTAACAATTTCCTCAGCAGTACCAATATTTTCTTGTAATGAATCAACTTCTATTTGATCTGAAGGTATTTCTTCGCCCAGTTCTGGGTCTGTTGATTTATTTTTTATGTTTTGTTCAGAAAACAATGACTCTTTTTCTTTTGATATAAATGAATCTTCAAACTTACTTACTTCGTTAGATGATGTCTGTTTTAAATTAAAAGTTTTTTCTGCTTCCTTATTAACGGCGCCTTCTAAGTCAGTAACAAGTGCCTTAGTGGCAGGTACAACAGTATCATAACTTGGTTCCTCAATATTTTTTACTGTAATATGTTTTTCTATATGTTCCTCACTAAGTTTTTGTTCAATACTTTTATCAGTATCTAGTTCTGGTTCAACAAACGTTGGTATTAATTTTTCTCCACTTAGCACTTGAATATGTTTGTTTAATTCTACTTGATTTGTTGCATTATTTTTTAGGTCCAGGTTATCGCTGACCACTTCATCAGATCTCAAAAATTCCCTGGCTATTTCTTGTTCTTCCGTAGTCATGGGCACATCAAGTAGCTCAGTTGTTGCGATTTGCGGTTGCTGTTGAATCATATCTTGCGATTCCGATGTCTGTTTTTCTTCTATTGATATTTTTTCTTTGGGTTCTGCAGCTCTTAATTCCTTGGGTTGTTTTAAATCCTTAGGCTCTGCAGCCAGAACATTTGAATGTTCAATTTCTCTTTCGAGAAGCCTTTGTGTGACATCACTCATATGTGTCGGAACATTTGTTGATTGTGACTGTTTTAACTGAACTTCTATATCAGCAAGAACAGTTGTTGCAGGAACATACTCATCATCGGGATCCTCAATAACTTGTTCTATAACGTGCTCATTTCCATCTATTATTTGTACTTGACGTATTATTTTCAATGTTTTGGTTTTAATACCTTGCTCTTGTAGCACATGTGCATGGGAAGTTGGATCACTCTCAACAATCTCTACCTCTTCTGGTTCTTCAATAATTTCTTCAGTAACATGTTCTTTTCCATTTATAATCTGAATATGTTTAATAATACGTTTTTTTGTCTTAGTAATAGTTTTTATAAGTTTATGTTTTATTAAGTCCGATGAAGGCTCATCAAGTGTTTCAATAGTTTGTTGATGAGTAGTCATATAACTTTTTGGTGCTTTTTCCAGAACTGGAACAATCTCATCCTCAAAATGTGCAGGTTTTTCTTTAATATCTGTGGAATCCTTTAATTCTGAATTCAAATTACTGTGCACAATAGGTATTTGTTCATTTTCACTTTCACTATTTCTTCTAGCTAAATGGGTAGGATCCGATGGTTTTGCACTATCGATGATTGTATCATAATTTTCTTTGCTAAGTTCAGTTACTGCGATATTTACAGATTTATCATCAGTAATTTGGATATCACTTAATAAATCACTTGTAGGAACTTTTTGAATTACTCCAGAAGCATTGTTATTTCGGCCGAATTCGAGAAGATC